>NC_132999.1:11311322-11613038 GCF_048564905.1 Vicugna pacos | reverse complement strand
GGTCTGTTGCTCCTGAAAGGCTTACCTATTGTACTATGATACTAAGTGGTGACAGTTTAAAAAAAAAGAATCAAAGGATTCAAGGTCCAAATATAGCACAGTGATGGCTTGGTCCTGGAGAACGGCATCAACAGTGTTGGACGTGGGTGGGGAGCAACCACTGGCGAGAGTGCTGTACCCAGGCTGAGCGTCTGGCTGGAGGAGGAGAGCTGGCCATGCCCCAGTTTGTCAGAAAGTCTGGATGGAAGACAGGAAATTTAACCTTTTTCAGAAGTGGTGCTCCACAGTTGCCAAACAACCTGGGGTCACCCAAATGCCCTTATCAAGAAAGTTTTTTTTTAATTGAAATATAGTTGATTTGCAATGTTGTGTTCATTTCTGTTGTACAGCATAGTATTCAGGTATACATATGTATATTCTTTTTCATATTTTTTCATTATAGGTTATTATAAGGTATTGAATATAGTTTAAAGGAGTTAGGCAGTCATCTGTTTTGGATGCATTGGGTCATCTTGGCTAAAGACAAGTATAGAGAGCAAGCTGTTCACCAAACATTCCCTTGAACCACTTGGAACTTGGCAAAACCCTCCAATCAGCCCTAATCTCACTCTATCCACCACTCTCCGCCTTCAGTTACTGTACTTCCCGTGTCTTCCCTGAACATACCCAGCACACGTCCTCGTATTCGTGATACAGAACACTTCCTGGAACACTTTACTCTCTTATAGTCTGTTGAGCAAGTGGCATCTATTGCTTATCACCAGGAGCAGAAGTTCAAACACTTCTACCCACTATATCTTGGTATTTGGAGCCACCAAAGAAAACACAATGCAGTCAAGCACTGGGTGGAACAATGCTGTAGTCACATGGAGAAGAGACACAGCGAGATCAACTCTCACAGTGAACATCAGCCCCCATGGCCAGCACGTCCCTCCCAGCAGCTGACACGGGGCTAGTGGCCTGCATGCAACCCCTGTGTGCCACAGAACAAAGGACCCCGTCCCCTCTTTGCAGGAGACAGATATAGCAGTGAGGTTAGCCAGGTCCCATATGACACACACACTTACTCAGAACAAAGGGATCCATGTAGAGTCCGAAACAGAGAAAAACATTCTCACACAAGGTGATAGGTCCAGCACAGGTTGTGAGAACTCCTTGGTAAGGAAGTGCTCCAGACCCAAGACCCATTCTGAAGTGACCAAGAGGGGATTGAAAGGCTGCACACATGAGACTGCCTTCTCAGGATGGTCTACATGACTTCTTCCTGTCTACCCTCCTCCTCTCCTTTGTTTTTTCCAGATCCTTGTTCCCATTACCAAAAAGTCCTTCCCTGGCCAACCTTTATAATAGCCGCCTCCAAATCCACCCCTCTAGCGTCCATGAAGACAAAAGCCTTGGTTGTTTTTATAACTACTATATCCCTGGCATCCACAGCACATAGTAGGTGTCCCATAGGCACATAGTAGGTGTTCAATAAAACAGTGTTTAAGAGATTGGCAAGGTCTTGCAAAGGAAAAGTCTTGTCTCATGACACCCAGGAAGCAGTGAAGGAAAACTTCTCAGATGCCTCCACACACCAAGCCGCTCACCTCCGCTGCTCCCAATTTTCACTGAGAAACCCAGCAAGCCTTAGAGAAAGTGATATGTCCAGGTAGGTAAGATAACACCGTTATCACGCAGCTCCCATCAGGACTCCAAGCAACTTCAGAAATCCCGTCTTCTGATATACAGCACTAATTTGTGTCTTAACGGAAAATCAAATACATTATTTTTCACCTGAAGGGAGCAGGATTATTTGACTTCATATATTTGCCATCTGGCTTCTCTTCCATACAACACAGCTTCTAGGCTTCAGGTAGTGAGAATGAGAGCACGCCTATAAATTACTCAGAGATAATTCAAAATAAGTGTGTATCTTTGACAGATTGTCAAGTTTCCTTATGCTTTTTCCTGATAACAAGTGCTATGTTTTTGATAAAAGGTTGCCCATTTCTCATCGCACTTTGTTGTTTGTTGCTCTGTGTCTGTTTTGTGTGTCGTCTGGTTTGGTTTGGTGTTGTTTGTTTCTGTTCCCCCCAGAGTCCAGTCCGGCTCTTACCTCAGCACCGGCTGGTTTACCTTCATTCTGGCCATGGACGCCTGTTACGGCATTCACGTCTACGGGATGATAAACGACACCTACTGCAAGTAAGATCACAGGAAATTATTTCTATGCATCTCCAATTCTGATACCTTGTCAAAATATCACAATTCATTTTAATACCATAAATCTGAGAAACAGATAAAGCAACAATTATTTCCCGATGTTCTTTGCTGACATGACATTTTATTGTCAGTGCATCAGATTGTGACTTTTAGGGGTGATGAGAAGAAAAATATTTACCACAGTCTAATGTCAGATGTCAGAAGGAACATTTTTCCCTTAGTCAGTGGCATACCAGGGACTTGCGGCTTGGAAATGCAGAACAAGTTTAGTGGTTATTTAATTGGCAAAGCAGGCCCGTTGTTTCTGCTGCTCTGATGGCTGATGGATGGCTATCTTCTCAACGGTTACATTTGATCATGAAGGACGAGATGTCCTGAAGCCTCAAAAAAGCTGATACCTTAACGAGAATTCCTGGAAATTATATTCCACTACTAAGTGAGTAATCTGCCAGATCCTTATTTAAAATGGGTATGTTTATTCACAATATATCCTTGCTGGTGGGAGAGTTTCTAATTAGATAATAAAACAAACCTTCCGTGCTCCATCAAGGTAATGAAATATATTTCCCAACTAACAATTGGCACATTATAATTCAGAGAGTGTTTTCATCATATGGTCAAAAGGGTAACTAAGCCACAATCTTCGTAATCAAATATTTCTACCCTCGCTATAAGCATAATGGAACACAGATGAACCCACTCTCTTCCTCTGAAAAATCACAAGGCTGCTTCAAGCTCTGCAAAAGCAACCAGGCTATCCAAAGTTTGCTTCCATTATACACCATTTCCTCCTTCAAAGGGTAGCTGTGTGTTTGCATGTAATTGGTATGATATATAAATTTTATTTGATTTATCAAAGCCCTAAGGACCTAATACGTCTTCCTAAAAGCTTTTATACGTAATAGCTTTTAACTGAGTTCATGGACAAGAATCACGCATGGGTTTGCAAGTAAATGCATTTACTGGCACATAATGGATTCTTGTAGGTCAGTGCTTCATTCTTCATCTCAGTCCTTCTCCGCTTTTCGTTTTTTCTTTTCCAGGACAGAAGGGTATAGAAAAGTCCCCTACCATTACTATGAACAAGGAAGAGATGAGTGTGATGAATATTTCCTTCATGAACATGCCCCATATGGTGGGCATAGGTTTATCACTGAAAAGAAAGTGTTTGCTAAATGGGCCAAGAAACACAGGATAATATTCACACACCCAAACTGGACAGTGTCTTGATGTTGGCTTTTCTGATCTTGCCACACCACTTGACGTGATCACGATACTGCGACTGTGATGCTAATCATGCTGATGTTGAAGGTGGTGATGATAAAGGCAGCCGTGAGGACCAAGCTTCTGTACATTCTCAGATATGGACGGTGATTCTGCCAGTAATTTGAACTTGGGATTCCATGGAGGGTGGTTGTGCTCATTATGTTCTTTCTGAAGGTTCAACATTACATACTGCACTTTATAATTTAACTGGAATCGGAACAAAGGCCAGTAACATGACAGCAGTGACCTAAGAAATGGGAAGATTATCATTCAAGATAGCGACCCAGGATTCCTGAACAGTGAGTAACTTCCAAAAGCTATGGGATCTGGCCTGATGAGACAAGGCTATTGAGTCCATGTTCTCTTGAACCTGAGCAGCTCCACCATCTTGAACAGTGGTTGATTGTCAAACACTGACCCAAGAAATGCTATCTGGGTACAAGGGTCTTACCACAGTTCTCGTTAGCCTCGGGGGCAGGGAAGAAATCTTCTAACTACCATCTTCCTTCAGTACTTCCTACAGCTAGTGCCTCAGGCCATTTCCTCGTTAACAAGGAAGACATCATGGACATCCCGCCCATCAGGATTACCTGACCATCTCAAACACTTCATTCAAGATGGGCCGCTAGCAAATCTTGATGGATTTCTACTCTCACCACTCCATTCGTACTACCCCAAACAATATAACTCATCATGTTACTAGAATGATCTATAGTAATGTTCAGTTGTTTTTGGTTGAGTCCTAAGTATTTCAGAAAGCTGTTTAACATGTAAGATATCAACACTGTAATAACATATACTGTGAAAACATTCTTACAACATAACTGAAAGGGTTTACTAACTTTGCTTCAACATCCAACAACACAAAATTCTATGCTTTTTAAATCATGAGACAGGGAAAGCAAAGCATTTTTACATCAATTTGTATCCTATCATACTTCATAATATATATTTGTATATTCAAATTTCTATTTTATAGGCCCAAGATGTATCTCTCCATACATTGCATTATCATTGCCAAGTGCCAACTGTTAGACATGGAGAGGAAATGATCCCTGGTAATCAATCTGACCGAATCTTCTGCCTTTTGGGGCTTGTCTTCCCCAGAGTGTATCAGCTGTTACACAATAATAATGACCTTGATGTCCAAAGTGCTCTGTCCCGTAGAGTCCTTTCACATATGCTGTCCCGTGACATGACCACTCCATCGGGCTGTTGCCTCCTTATTCTGACGTATTAGCAGATGATCTGTAATTTGTTAATTGTTCTGATATATTCCCTTTGCTAATATTTGTGTAGAATAGCATTTATTTAGACTAGCAACCAACTGATTTTAGTGCCAAACACAATGTATTATATCAGAATTATGCAAAAAGTATCACAAAGATGGTCTTGGCCGTAGACTAGGACCTCTGTGAAAAAAATACTTTTGATTTTTTTTTAATGACTCTATTAGGTGGGGAAAAGATGATGAAGCACGGACAATAGGAAGGATAAAAGCAGAGAAATAACAGTTTCTTGTCTCCACCTTAAGATCACTTTGTTCTCCGTGTATTCATTGCTCATTAAATATTAGAGGGTTGATTTGCTGAGAGTGTAGCTCAGAGACCAAAAGCATTCTTGCAAATGATTCAGAAAGCTGGACTTAACTTACAGAATGGTTTGGAGGCTGCAAGCGATGGTGCATTTCACCTCAGGCGCTCTCTGCAGGCCTTTACCAGCACTGTCCTGTGATGAGCTGCCGTTAGAAGGGCCCACCTTGGACAAAAGCCTCTTTCCTGCTCTCTTCTGCCATTTCAATACCCCAGTACTCATATCCAAGAGAATGACCAAGCGCCACTTCCGTTGGCGGAATTTTTATTGTTGTTATTCTTCTGTTGTTTCCTTATGTGATTTTCAGTTCTATGAATGCTAGGTTTTTTCTGAGCTGTTGATGGATAGAAATGCCCACTCAAAGAAAAATAAAGAGATGCAAAGGGTAAAATTGTAACACAGGCTGTTTTTCCCCCCTGTTGTGATACAGAAGTTCCACTTTTAAATAAAAAGGAACCCTTGATTATCAGCGTGCTTCGGGGAATGACATAATATAATTTATTTAGTTTTCTGGTAAATAGAGAGCCACCTGTAATTGTTTTAGCCCTTACTCATAAGAAACTTTTGAAAACATCCTTTCTCTCCTGTCTCACTATAGCTTTCTCTGATGAAGCAGACTTTTGGGGTGCCCTGTATCCCTTAGTCTGTGACGGTAGGTGTATGCAGACTAGGCAGTGTTTCCTTTGGAGGGCAAGGAAGGGCTTCCTTCCCCTCTTTCCCTTTTTTTTTCTAAACTAAACCCCAACTCGATGCTTTTATTGTCTCTTACCTCTTTTTTCTAAAATTTGGAAATAAAAACCACAGTATTCTCAATATGGAGACCTAGTTGAATGGTTTCCAGTGTCATCAGCATTTTGATAGAATCACATAACTTATATTTCTCAGCAGTCTCATTGTTCTCTGCTTCCATTTCCTGTTTTTCTTTACCCTCAGCTTCCTAATGCTAGTGGAAATACAAAGTCTAATTTCTCCCACGTTGAGAAATTTTGTATCTAAGATCTACTTGCAGAGAAGAGAATGGTAAAGGAACAATTGAAGGAGAGTCCTTTGTCATGCAAATGTCTGGTCCTTCCCACAGGTTCTAGTCAACTGAAAGAGATTTCATCCAACACTCAAACATTGGAAAATTTAATTGAACTCACTTATTATCACTGATGTGTATGTATCACAGAAGTTAATTAATACCTGTGAAAAATAAAAATATTCCATTACCTTCCGAGGCTCTGGGCAAATGGACTATAGAAAATGGCCACAATTTGCTGAAATCAACATAAAAAATGCAAGCTAAAAATAATGGAGTAAATATTATTTTTAATTCCACAGAATCCTGGGGAAAAGGCAAGAAAACTTTAAAGGGGTTTTAAAATGAATGTTTGAGTCCTTTTTAAGTTAGCCTAGTGATAAATAGTACTGACTTACACTGCTCTGATGGTAATGTGAGTTAGAAACCTCTCAGAATATATGATTTTATGTTGCCATCAAACCTAGCAAAGAAAAAAACAATTAGGGAAAAATTTGTATATATACACATCGAGTCTCTGTGTGTGTGTGTGTGTGTGTGTGTGTTTAAAGACACACATGTAGTATTTTTCACTGATGTGTATGAATCACGGAACATCTTAAACTTCATCTGAAATTTGTTGGGTTACATTTTGAATCCTGATGAAAAATGAAAATCCAGAATAAATGTACTGACTGCTAAGAGTACATAAAATCATATTCAATGGCTGGCCCAAAGAATAAAGCTAGAGAAGCTACTAAATCTAGACCTGAGAGCACAGTTAGATGCCACAGTTGTCACAAACCAGACCTGGAAGCATAGCAATCTGTATCCTAGGCTCTGCCGATCACAGCTCAGCTCAAAGTCACACTGAAAACCATTACATCAAGCTCCATTCACACTGCCGTGAACGAGAATTGGTCCCCCCCCTACTCAAATATGCCAAACCCAGAATTGCATGATTTTTATTATATGGCTAAAGAACTGTGACCAAAGAAACTGTGAAAAAAGAAAATTATATAAGGAGATCGCTCTTTGAAGATTTGGGATGAATCAGCCCATGAGGGAGCAAGAGTCTGAATTGGCGACTTTGCTGACCTTTCCAGAAGCATAAAGCCATCAGGGAAAGAATCACTCCATTACTTTCTTAGAAAAAAGACAGCACCAGGTAAATCACCTGGTGGTGTTAACTGAATGTTAACTATAAGCTCAGTTTAATTTTAATAAGCAAGAAAATACAATCAGTGGCTTACCTTTTTTTTTTTAAACAACATACCCATCTAGCGTTTAATGTGACATGTCAAATGAAAAGAATAGACTCTTGTCCAGCCAGTTGTTTACATGTCTCAGCACAGTAAATGACTGATAGTCCCAAGGCCATGAGGGAAAGATGCTTTTCCCATAACTTCGACCTCATCATTTCAACAGTATACATAGATCCCACGACTAAAGGAGACAGTGCTTGCTTTTGTAAGTTGTCTAGACTTACAGAGCTGCAAAGGGCTTTAGGGAACAAACAGTCCAACTCCCGCATCTTGGAGTTGAGGAAATTGACCAACAGAAGCGACGTGACTTGCCAGTGGCTGTAAAACAGACTAATGGCAGTGCTGAGATTTGAATTTGTCTCCTTCTTTAGTGCTTTTCTCACTATGTTGTTCATTTGTTTGTTTTAGCACAGAAGAGTAGCTGGAAATTGCAAAAGGGACTTACACATCATCTCTTAACAGTGCAGGAGAGAGCCCCACACTGAAGTATAGAAATACTTGCATAACTGAAGGAGTATCTCAGGAGTTGTTGATATTCTGTATTATCTATATTTGTCACAATTACTAGGCTGTGTTCTATTATTGTCAGATTCTAGGACTAGTTTAAAGAATCTAAAAGTTAGCTTCTTACTTCCTTTGTTATGGAGGACGATGAAGCCATTGGTACTCCTAAGAGCAGCTGGGTATGGAGGTTGCCTGGGGTAACTGGCAGGTCCTGTTGTTGAATTATCCCCAGAGCCTAACTGTCCTCATCCTGGACCCAATTCAGCTTTTTGGGTTAGTGAAATAACTCACCTGTACTGGTAGGTGAGATGTGACCCTTCGGTTTCACACTCACCTCCGCCCTGCACATACCTTCGAGCCCACGTACGCTCTGGAAGGTAAATCAAATTCTTCGTAAGGCTCAATCACCATGCAAGATTGAAAGGGTTTCTTTCTGCACAGCCCATTCGTGTGATACTGCTAAAAGAGGAAAATTTTGAAATATAGGCGCTAGGACTCTGAAAATGGTTCCTGTGGCTCAGAGAGAGCATATTGTCTTGTTGCTTGCTTTTGTTACATCTTAGAGAAACCACTAGAGGAAAATTTCATGTAAATTGCTAAGGCATCAAATCAGAACTGTCCTTGGGCATTGTAACATTGCAGAAAATGTCATTTGGGTTTTTTTTTCTTTTTTTGAGTTCTCTACTTTTTTCTTTTTTTTTTTTTCCTTTTCAGAATAGGCACAATTTGTTTATGGAGTAAAAAGCTCTTCTTTCTCCATGGATATGTCTCCTTTTGTTCATGCCTTGGAGACTTCAGAAAAATAGAAGCTCACTTTCATAAAAATGAAGAACATCCTGACAAAT
This sequence comes from Vicugna pacos, assembly GCF_048564905.1. Lineage (NCBI taxonomy): Eukaryota > Metazoa > Chordata > Mammalia > Artiodactyla > Camelidae > Vicugna > Vicugna pacos. The sequence goes on along the minus strand of NC_132999.1, from coordinate 11,604,360 downwards.
AAATAACCAACTGCTAAACTCATATATTTGTCTACGTAGTGAGCAGTTTCTTCTAAGAAACTCCAAGGGGACCAAAACCAGGGCATTTCATAGTTCCTTGTTACCAAACCTACAAAGCACTAATTTCCCTGTGTTTAACTTTGTTGTCACTGCTACTGAGTAAATACCCATTTCTATTACATACAGTGTATTTTATGCTTCACTCATTTTTCTAAGTTCACACAATTTTTGCTGTAGTATTTCATTCGCTTTAAAAACCTGTAATCTTCATCTATTTATAGAAGAGACTATAAATGCACAGTTGTGCGTTTGGTGAGGTTTTTATTTTCCTGGCATCATATTGCTGTATTTATAAGGCATCATACCTTAGAAAAAGCTTACTTAGTGGCAAAAGGCTACTGGTAGATTTCAGTCTGGTTTATTTTTTACAACATGACAAATGAGGAGAGGGGAACAAAGCCAGAGGGTATATGTCATTGGCGGGGGAAAAAAAAAAGTTGGGCAGCAGGGGTGGAGAGAGAGAGAGATTTAATGCATCCAACATCCAAGGCAGAAAGGTGTCTAGGTTACTGCTGCGGACAAAGTCAAGAGAAAATGTTGTCAGTCTCCGGAGTGTGTTTTGTCCACGTTAACTATCTGATGTTGAGGTATGTGTCTTTCCTTGCTGTCAGACCCGTTAGCAAAGGTGGGTTAGTACATAAGCTATTAAAATAGCGAAGCCTTCATTCTTTTGTCCCTTCTTCTTTTATTATTTCCCTCCTCTTTGACATCTTCTCCCTTTCTCCCTTATTTTCTTTCTAGAAAATTCAGCATTCTTATAGTTGAACATTATAGACGGATAGTTTCTCATTTTACAAATTAGCTTATGGTACTCTACTAAACCCTCTAACAGACTTCTATTTATATATGATCTTAAAATAAGGGTCTTCTTTGGAAATAAAGTAATAAGAACCTGTGTTTATATGCCAACTTTACTGAAGGGCTGCTATACTTCATTCAGTCACCTCAAATACTCTATGAGGTACGTGATGTTACTATAACCATTTCGCATATAAGGAAACTGAATCAGCGAGGTTAAGTAGCCTGCCCAGGGTTGCACAGCTAGTGACAGAATGAGGTTTTGAACCCAGGCGATTTCATCCAGAATTCATACCTAGTTGGAGCAGCTAGTAGATGTAACCAACCCCACCCACCCCCAAATTTCAGTGGCTTAACAAAATAAAGTTTGTTTCTCTCTGAAACATGAGTCTTCCTTAGACGCTTCTTTCCAATCAGCTTGCCTCCAAGGATGACTCAGAGACACAGGCTCCTTCCATCATGTGGCTTTGCCCTCCCCTGCGTTCTCAGAGTCCTCCCTATTTGACCTGCTGGTGGGGAAAAAGCATGGGGGATCGGTCGTGTTTTATGGGCAAGCCCAGAAGTGGTGTACATCATTCCACCTGCATTCCATTGGCCAGGCTCGGTCCTGTGTCCTGGTAGTGAGACGGGTGGTGTTGTCTAACTGTGTGCTCGAGAGGAAAATGGACAGGGCTTGATGAAGATGTAGCAGTCTCTGCCAGAATATTCTTGGTCATGATGACATACAGCCTGAAAAAACTCACTCGTTTCTGTGCAGCTATATGAATGGCTCATTCAGGTTGATAATCCTTATTAGGAACACTTAAGAAAAAAGCTTTCTTTTTTTAAAAAAAGTATTTTATTTATTTATTATTATATGATTTCATTTCTTTATTTGGGGGGGGAAATTAGGTTTATTTATTTTTAGAAGCAGTGTGGGGATTGAACCCAGGACCTCATGCTTGCTAAGCATGCACTCTATCACTTGAGCTATACCCTCCCCCAGAAAAAAAAGCTTTCTTTACATGAATGTCAGCACCCACATCTCAAACAAAATAAATTCGGGAACAAACCATTGTTTAAGGCCTTATTATGCCAAAAAAAAAGAGGATAAGATTTCCTTTGCTGGAGGAAGTGAAAAGCAAAAGAAGTGAAAGCAGTAAGTAAGAAACACTTTTAAGTGCATTAACTCTTCCAACAGTAGAAGAAATATAACTTTTAATGTCTTAAAGGTCTGTGGTTAAAATGAGACAGCTCCCCCCTCACCTCTGATCAATCCATTTTTGGGGTGCCTATTTCCTTTGCAAAGATTAGCCTCCCTTTTCAATTTTCCTTTGGTCTTCAGGTCTATGCCATGCTACAGTGATTTTTTAAAAGTAAAAAAATATGAAATTGTTGGTTCTCGTAGTTTATACTTACACATATCTCTTTCACACACTCCTCCCTTTCTCCATTCACAATGGTGTATGAGCTTGCTCAAGCAAAAAGGTCCGAATATGCCATTGAGGGGTTGTCCGCCAAAAGAGCACACGGTGTATGCCCACGGAGAGAAACCCCACATGCTCTCTCTTCAACCCCATTTCTCTTCCCTTCCCAGTAATTTGATTCTTTGGAATTATTTTTTTGTAAGAAATCTAGAATTTGTCTTCTCTTAATACTAGTAGTATCTCATAACCTAAAGTCTTTTCTCATTTAATAGAAAACGATTCTTGCCAAAAATTAAAAATTGCTTTGCATGTTAGCATATATTTTATTTTTTAGCTTGTCTATTGAGAGAGATTAGTTGAGATCCTAAAAACAAAATAATTAGAGAAGAGAATCTACCGGCGTTTACCCTCTTCCAGGCCATTGTGAACTTCCTTTCAAGGAAAAGAAACGACAGCACTTGGCTGGTAAATTACATAGGTTTGAATTTCTAACACTTGGGACTGGTGATAAGAATGTCTTAAGGTGCTTTACAAGGATAAAATGAGGTTCTCACTACCCCTAATCCCATGGTTAAAATTCTTAGATAACACAAGTATACAGTGTACACCAGAGGCATTTTACACCACGCATTGTTAAAGAGTTCTTGTATCTAACATTGGTAAAACCTTTCTAAGACACTGTTTTCTATGCTTATGAAATCACTTAAAAATCTCTATAATCCTCCAAATGCCTGAATTTCCTTAGAGATTTAATACCTACAATGAGATTTATTTAGAATGGTCTTCCATGGTCAGTGGCAGTTTTACTTCAACTTAAAACGGCTTGTCCAACACATCTTTTGGTGATGCTGATTATAATGGGTTTCATCTCTAGTAAGAAAGGGCATATTCCAAAGTATTTGATGGATAAAAGGACATTAATGTTGGATGAGGACATTATTACCGTGCAAATGCTTCTGTTGATCATGCAGAGCTGTAGGGGGCTGTTCACTATGGAATAGAAAAAGAAAAAGAAAAAAAAAAAAACAAAAGCATTCAATGGCCCAACATATAGGTTCAATGAAACCAAATGAAATTTGACAGGAACAAATGTAAAGCCAGGCACTTAGGTTCAAAAAAGACAGAAGCATGACTTAACAGCAGTGCTCATGAAAAACATTTGGAAGTTTTGGAACAATCTAATATGAGATGTGCAACTTAAAAAGTCACTATGACCTAAGATGCTAAGAAAGTAAGCACAAGTAGCAAGGTTTGGGGTTAATCAGATCATTTCTGCAAGTATTTTTAAAACTTGTTTTACTTGATTTCTGATTGGACAAGTAGTATATTTCCACTGCCAGGAATGCTGAAAAGACAGAAAGTTCTGACATGCATTATCACGCAGCTCTGTATTCATCTGGTACTCTTCTATAGATATTAATTAAATGACATAAATATAAAATATGCTATGATATAGCCTGCTTTTCTCCTTAATAAGAAATCATAAGCATTGTCCCAATGTCAACAAATTATCCTAAAACATTTTCAGTAGCTACAGTATGCCATAATCTATTTAACCACGTATCCATTGTCCTTTTTTCTATACGATAAACAAGTTTGTTCATGGACTTCGAACACTTCTCTGATCTTTTTCTTTCATTGTTTCAGCATACAATGGTGTCTGCTTTCCTGCATCTTTGCCCAATTGGTATTTTTGATCTTTGCCAATTTTTCATATGCAAGAGAGGCTATCTTGCTTTACTTAGCATTCAATGGATTACCACGGAAGTTAAACATTTTTGCATATTTATTGACAACTTATGTATTTTTCTTTCCGGAATTAGCTCTTCCAATATTTTGTCCATTTTTCTATTGCAGTGGGAGTCACAACACTTTAAAGATACAGACAAATAAAAATCCATTCAAAAGAGAGGAAACCAGGATCACTTGGAAACTAGAAGTCATGTCATGCCAGGGATTGGAAACATTTATCTAGCGTGATAGAATATTTAATGGAGAACTACATTCAAACATTTAAAAATCACTAATGGAGGTGTGAAATTAGTTTTAAACTCTGTGGAGAGAACTAGAGCCAATGAATGAAATTTCAAATTATATCTCAGGAAGACATTCAGAAGAGTCTACAAGTAGAGTATGAATTTTTGATGAGGGAATTTGTGTGACATATTCACAGATAATAGGACCACCTCCTTGTTCAGTGTTTCCATGCAATCAGATAGAAAGTTGGACTTAACTGCCCCCTACACCCCAGGTTGTCTTCAAAGCACACATTCTGTGAAATAGGATGCAACTTCATGTGGGAAAATTTCGTACTGAAACTCTGAAAAAAATAAGCCTAAGATGATTGGGCTTTGGGAGCCCCTTGCCTTACCAGTAGTGTGTTCAGAAGCCATCTTTTAAAACAAGTTATTTCTGATGATGGAAAATTTTATCAAATTCATGTTCAGAGTTGGTTCCTGAATTCTGGGGATACTTTCAGTTGCTGGTGGGTACACACACACACACACACAACCCCCACACCACCAACACCCCCAGTTTTACAACTGCTTACCACTGAAGTCACTCTTGCACCACTCCACAAGGAGTTGTAATTTCCTTTGCTTCCCATTGGGGGAAATTTGTTCACATTTCATATATCCATATTTTTATACACTTGCTATTGTGCTATATCTTGGAAATGTAATGACTCAAGAAAATTACGTTTAGTATCATAGAATTCCTCATGTTGGTAATTTATGATAATGGATGTCACTATAGATTTAGGAGTCATTTATATTGTCCACCTTTCCTATTACTGCTAGATTAAATAAATTCCTCATATCGAGTTTAGCTGCATTTTTCAGTTTTCTAGTCTGTACCACTCACTTTCAGCATATTTATAATCCTTTTATCTGGTCTTTGTAGTTTCAAATGATGCCTTGGATATTTTAAATTTTGAGCAATCAATGCCCTTTTCAAATTGTCCTCTTAAGATTTTTGTAAAATAATATTCTCCATAATACAACTTTAAATTACCTGCCTTTCCCTTACTAGACTTAATCCAAGAAAGCTAATTGAACATTAAGCATTTTAATCATCCCATGCTGTCAAACCTGTCTGCTCATTACTGAGAATTGGATAGGCCATAAGCTTAACTGTGTTCCTGGCAATATAACTAGAGTCAAAGCTTGATAATATAATTAGTATATAACTATGGAATTTGTCCTGGTCTTTACTAACATCTATGCAAAAATATTATTTCAACAAATATACATTGAATATAATCAAATTCATGGTACTTCATTAGGGCTTTGGAGGATGTAGAGATGGGCAGGCTATAGTATTTATCTCCAGAGTTAGAAAGAGAATTCAAAATTTCTAATAACTACAAGATGTCCCAGAATAAGATAATAAACACAAGAATGATGCAAACAAAAATGTTATATGCTATACAAACGTATAAGAAGTATAAGGAAATGATGATTCAGATATAAAAATTATCATTACAGTCCATGTGCAAGCAATACTTGCATGTGCCTGTAGGGCAATTCAAACTCTCCAGATGACATAGCGCATGTTAGATCTCAGGGAGTGCATCTGGAGCTTTCAATTAGCAACGCCTTATAGAAACGGTTAGCACAGGAGACAGCTACCAACACAGAAGGATATTCTCATCTAAAACAAGATGAGGCTTCCTGGCAGCAGTATCTTGTAGAAGAGCAGTGTTTATTTGGAAATGTAGAGGTTATTTTTTGAAAAATGTCCATAATATGGTAAAATGTGGACAACTTTTTTCCTTCCTTCTCTAGAATCTGCTACGGGACCCCTAGTCAAGGCTCTGGTACTATTTTTAAATGTATTCATTGAGCAAACAACACCTTTAAAAGACATTTCAAAGTGAGCTGCAAATTCAAACAGCACAGGATGTGGAACCAATGTAGGTGTAAATGTGAATCCATTTTATCCCTTTTATCCATGTAGATCAATTAGTCTTGCGTTATTATTCTCTGTGTGAATGCAGTCTCAGCGTTAGGAGTTACTATGAATGTGAATTACCCTGATTATGCTTTTTCTTATGATGGTTTTATCTATACTTATCTACTGAGCTTGAATGAAAATTTTCTAATGCAATGATAGCTATATGCATCTAATTGAAGACTTACACAGAGCTAAGAAAGAGACTGGGAAAGCAAAAATCATAATATGCACCTGCTCCAATTTTAACCTGTTGTATACAACTTCCAAAGAAAATCTATTAAAAAAATCACACTTTTCCATGTGATTGAACAGATTTCATGACCTAAATACCCTACTTAAGTCTGCCTGGAAGAGACCTATTCCAGGAAAAATTACTGTCATGTATGGTAGATGAGTTACCTTGAGTGGGGATTAAGGGCAAAGGGAGAGGAGATAGGTAGTTGCAAGATCATAAATTAATAACCTATGTTTTCTCTCAGTCTCTGTGGAAATCTCATATTCTTTCCTAATGGTTCTTCTTCTTTAGTATATATTCAGCTAGAAGGGCTACTCAACTCCCATGAGCTGTGGTCATGGAATCCACACACACCAAAAGATCCACATATATTTGGTCAATTGATTTTCATAGAGATGCCAAAGTAATTTAATGGAAAATGAATAGTCTTTTCAACATACAGGGTTGAAACAACTGGATGTCTACATGGCAAAAATGAATGTCAATTCTTACCTCACAGAAAAACTAACCTGAAAAAGATGATTGATCCATGCGCAGAAGATAAAACAAAACAAAACAAAATTCTAAAAGGAAACAAAGTATAAAATCTTTATGACTTTGGGTTAGACAAAGATTTCCTGGGATACAAAAATCAAAATCCATAAAAGAAAAATATTAGTAAATGAGATTTAATCAAATGTCAAACTTCCTTTTTTGAAAGACACTATTAAGAAAATAAAAATAAAAGCCAGAGAGAGGAGAAAAGTTATTTGCAATACACACGCAGTACACTGACAAAGGACTCATATTCTGAATATATAAAGAATTCTTACACCAAATAGTAAAAAGACAAACACTTGAATTAAGAATGGGCAAACAATTTGAATATATGCCTCACAAGGGAAGATATACAAATGGCAAATAAACACATGAAAAGGTGCTCAACATTACAGTGAACAGGAAATACCAATTAAAACTGAACACTCTATTAGGCATGAGGGACTCATTGGTGAAAAAATTCAACATAGTTCTTGCCTTTACGGCTTTTACAGTGTAATGATAGATACAAACAAGCTAATAGGCTTTTACAAACAATTAGATAAGTGCTGGGATAGGAAAAATACAGGTGCTTTGGGGGTGATGAGAGAGGAGATCCTAACAAAGACAAGAGGTTGGACAAGAGGATTATCAAGGCAGGCTTTCTGGTAAAAGTGAATTTAAGTTGAGATCAAGAAGATAAATGGAGACAACTTGAGCAAAAGCGGTATGAAGATGATAAGCATGGACAAGGAACAGCACAATGCGGAAAGTCGTGATGAAGATAGAAAGCATGGCAAGTTCAAGAATCTGAAAGAAAGTTACTATGGCTGGTTGGAGAAAAACCACAGGGGTGAAAGATGGAAGGTGGTGGTAAGAGATAAACGAGCAATTAAATCAAAGGTCAGAACACGTAAGTCTTTATAGGTTGTCATAAGAAATGTTAACTTTATTGTAAGAATAACACATGGAAAGCATAGAAAGAGGTTAAACACAGGAGTATATCTGACTTGCTGTTTAAAAGGATCACAGAGAGGGGAGAGAAATCATGGCTAATTCACAAGTTTCTGTCTTGAACAATTGGGCAGATGCTGATATACTATATATGATAGAAAATATAGTAGAAGAAGCAATTAGAGAGAGGGAATTAAGTTTTGTAGACGTAGTTGGTTTGACATGTGAATAGGATATTGAAATGAAGTTTTATATATGAAGCTCAGGAGATAGATCTAGCCTAAAGATATAAATTTGGGAGTCATCTGTAGAATAAAGCATATGATGTGAAAAGTGCTATGATAGAAATATGTACAGAATATCATAAAAGCCCAACGATCATCTCTACTGGTTATCTTTTGCTGTGTGGCAAACTACCACAAACTTAGTTGCTTAGAACAACACACATTTATTATACCACAATTTCTGTGAGTCAGGAACATAGACATAGATTTGGGTCCTCTTCTTTAGACCCTGTAACAAAGCTACAACCAAGATGTCAACCAGGGCTGATAGCTCATCTGAAAGTGCAGCTGGGGGATCCACTTCCAAGCTCATGTAATTGTTGGCTAGATTTAGTTCCTTGATGGTTGTCAGCTGGAACCTTCTTAGTTTCTTGCCATGTGAGCCTCTCCACAGGGCAGCACACAACACGGCAGCTTGCTTCATTAAAGTTACCAAAGGAAAGAATCTGCTAACAAGATAATAGTTATAATCTCTTGTAATCTAATCATGGATATTATATTCATTCAATGTTGAAGTATTCCATTGGTTAGAAGCAAGTTTCTCAATGAAAGGGGATTACAAAAAGCCATAAATAAATATAGGCAGAATTATTTGGGGCTACCTACCTCTCCATCTCTACCTAGAAGAGGTTAAAAAAAAAAAAGCTAACAAAAGGTAAAAAGTGACACATGATTTTGAGAGAAGATATGTGAATTCTAAATAGTCAAAAAAAAGGGGGGGGCAGACTAGTGATGCCTTAGTTTTCTATCTTAATATTGATTAGCAAAACTTCCATATTTTCCTATGTCAAGATTGATCATGGACCGAGTTGATCAAAAATTTTAAAAGTTATAATAAATCTAGTATATAGCATGACAAAATGAATCCAGCTAGGAATAATCCAATGGAGTTGCTTTTTCAAGGAAAACCAAGTTGAAAGGGGTTAAAAAAAAAAAAAAAGACCGTAAGAAGTTATCCTGTTTAAACTCTCAATACAGTGGGTTTAAAGGGAACATACTTCAACATAATAAAATCCATACATGACAAATGTACATTCAACGTTATACTCAACAATGAAAAGCTGAAAGCATTTCTTCTAAGATTAGGAACAAGACAAGGATCCCTATTCTTACTTTTATTTAATATAGTATTGGAATTCCTGTACTTCCAATTAGACAAGAAAAAATAAAAGGAATCCAAATTGGAAAGAAAAAGAAGTAAAACTGTCACTGTTTGCAAATGACTTAATACTATACATAGAAAATTCTAAAGATACCACCAGAAAAATATTAGAACTAATAAATGAATTCAGTAAAGTTGCAGAATACAAAATTAATATACAGAAATGTGTTATCTTTCTATAAACTAACCAAACTATCAGAAAGAGAAATTATGAAATCAATCCCACTTACAGTTGCATCAAAAAGAATAAAATACATATGAATAAATCTAACTAAAGGGGCAAAAGACCTGTACTTGGAAAACTATAAGACATTGATGAAAGAACTTGAAGATGACACAAACAGATGGAAAAATATACCATGCTCATGAATCAGAAGAGTTAATATTATTAAAATGACCATACTACCTAAGACAATATACAGACTCAATGCAAGTCCTATCAAAATACCAATGGTATTTTTCATAGAACTAGAATAAATAATTCTAATGTTTGTATGAAAACAGAAAAAACCTTGAATAGCAAGAATAACCTTAAGAAAGAAGAACAAAGGTGGCAGTACCATGCTCCCTTATTTCAAACTATACTGCAAAGCTATAGTAATCAAAACAGTACGGTACTGGCACAAAAACAGACACATAGATCAAAGGAATTGAATAGAGAGCCCAGAAATGAACCTATATTTAAATTTCACTTGATCTATGGCAAAGGAGGCAAGACTATACAGTGGGGAAAAGGCAGCCTCTTCAGTAAACGGTGTTGGGAAAACTGGACAGCTATATGCAGAGAATCAAATAGGACTACTTTCTCACACCATGTACAAAAATGAACTCATAATGGTGGGGGGAGGGTACAGCTCAGTGATAGCATTCATGCATAGCATGTACAAGGTCCTGGGTTCAATCCCCAGTACCTCCATTAAAGATAAATATATAAAAAACCTAATTACCACCCCCACCAAAAAAACTCCCAGAACTCAAAATGCATTAAAGACTTAAATATAAGGCCTGAAGAAGCCTTCTAGGAAGATCTTCTTCCTAGAAGAAAACATAGATAATACTCTCTTTGACATCGGTCTTAGCAATATTTTTTGACTGTGTTTCCTCAGGCAACAGAAACAAAAGCAAAAATAAACAAATGGGGCTACCTCAAACTAAAAAGCTTTTGCACAGAAGAGAAAAGTATTTGCAAAATGAAAAAGCCACCTACTGAATAGGTGAAGATATTTGCAAATGATATATCTGATAGGAGGTTAATATTCAAATTATACAAAGAGCCCATACAACTTAGTATCAAAAAAACAAACAACCCAATTAAAAAATGGACAAAGGACCTGAATAGACATTTTTCCAAAGAAGACATAGAGATGGCCAACAGACGCATGAAAAGACACTCAGCATCATTAATTATCAGGGAAATGCAAATCAAAACCTCAATGAGATATTACCTCATACCTGACAAAATGACTATTATCAGAAAGAGAGCAAATAACAAGCACTGGAGAGGGTGTAGCGAAAAGGGAACCCTGGTGCACTGTTGGTGGGAATGTAAACTGGTGCAGCCACTACGGAACATGTTATGGCAGTTCCTTAAAAAGTTGAAAATAGAACTACTGCACAATCTAGCAATTCCACTGCTGAGTATTTTTCCAAAGAAAACAAAAACACTAATTTGGAAGGATATATGAACCCCAATGTTCACTGCAGCATTATTTACAATAGCCAAGACATGGAAGCAACTAAGTGCCCATCAATAGATGTGTGGATAAAGAAGATGTGATATATACATAAAATGGAATATTACTCAGTCATAAAAATAATGAAATCTTGCCATTTGCAACAACATGGATGGACCTGTAGAGTATCATGCTAAATGATGTCAGACAGAGAAAGATAAAAATCATATGACTTCACCTATGTGTAGAATCTAATAAACAAAACAAAATAAAAAATAACAAAAGAGTAACAGTATCATAGATACAGAGAACAAACAGGTTGCCAGAGGAGAGATGGGTGGGGGATGGACAGAAATAGGTGAGGGAGATTAAGAAGTGCAAACTTTCAGGTACAAAATAAATGAGTCACGGGTATGAAATGTACAGTGTGGGGAATATAGTCAATAATTATATAATATTTTTGTGTGGTGACAGATGGTAAATAGACTTCCTTTTGTGATCATTTCAAAATGTACAGAAATATCAGATTACTATATTGTGCACCAGGAACTAATATAGTGTTGTATGTCAATTATACTCCATATAAACAAACAAACAAACAAACTCATAGAAAAAGAGATCAGATTTGTGGTTTCCAGAGGTGGGGTGGGGGGAGGGGTGATTGGTTAAAGTTGATTAAAGGTACAAACTTCCAACTATGAAATACATAAGCCGTAGGGATGTAAAGTACAACATGATTAATATAATTAACACTGCTGCACGTTACAGATGAAAGTTGTTAAGAGAGTAAATCCTAAGAGCTCTCATCACAAGGAAAAATTATTGTTTTCCTTTTTCTCTTATTTTGTGTCTAATTGAGATGATGGATGTTCATTAAACATATTGTAATCATTTCATGATTTATGTAAGTCAAATCATGATGCTGTAAACCTTAAAATTATACACTGCTGTATGCCAATTATATCTCAAAACTGGAAGAAAAAAAAGTTATCCTATTTGCAAATGTACAGATGACTAGGGAAAAGAATATTATGTATTTAGAGTGGAAGTCATGGTGGTAAAAAGAAACACGGCAGAATGAGTAAGTATGACTGAGAGAGGATTAATTTAGGCATTACCAAGAGTTAAGGGGACAAAATCTGTTTCTAAGCTTGCATTGTTTGTGGTTTGGCTTCCTAAACAGGAATAGACACACTGGGGGTTGAGAATCCCAAACACCTGGGCACTGGATAGGTTCTGAGGTGACAGGAAAAAGACAAAACAGTAAGAAATGCCTTCAAGTTTTAAAAATTGAAGTAATGCCAGGAATACTCCTTTCCAGAAATCCTGAAATCACATTTTGATGTTAGGGGGCAACACGCATCATAGACAATAAGTGTATAGAGGGGAAACTGTAAGATCTTTAAAAAAAGACAAAAAATATCTTTGGTATTTGATAGCCTGAATAAACAATTTTTATCAGATTACTCATTCATAATGCATTTATCTAACAAATATTTACTAAGTGACAGTGAAAGTTTAAATGAAAATAGTTTGGGACGTTTTTTAAAGTAAGAAACTATAATGGTTCAAATTAATACTCAAGCCTGGTGCTAGGTTATCTACATCACAGCTGGAACGTGGCAGAGGGATAGAAAAAAAACAAAATAAAGAGCTCTCAGATCTATGCCACCTATGGCTAAAATTAAGTTGAGACTTCTTTTCTGGCTCTAATGATAGAAAATATTCCTGACTCGGGGACACAAAGTGACAATTCAGAAACCCTGACAAAAAGAAGGAAGTTAAATTCAGAACATACTACCGTAAGTAATAATTTCAAGAGCTTCTCTGATTGTTGTCCTTCGCAAAGGAAAAACCTGACAGATGCTATAGGTATGGAATAAAAGAAAAAATAAGGTACCCAACCAAAAGAAAAGAAAACTACGTCAAGTGTAACATTTGGTTCTCTTACTGCACTCCATAGTAAAGTTAGATAGCTATGATTTTGCTTTTCCAAAGACACATTCTTTCCTTTTCCTATCTCTTCATCCAGCAACAAACCGTGATCACACAGGTGGGCGTGTAATCCAGGATGGGCCAGACTTTGTATCGTCTCAGCCATGGTGATTGATTTGGAATGGGTATCCATCCCAAAGAGGGACCACCAGATCTCTCTCCTGTGATTGATGTACAGATTCTGAGGGACAGAAACTAACTCTTCCCAGTGATGTTGCTACAAAGATGTGCTAACAGCTTGTCTGGACAATAGCTATCTTCCCTTCAATGGGAAAAAAATGCCCATGTTGCACAGAAATGAAGAGATAAAATGCTAGCTGGTTGGTGATACTTTTGAACTCTCAAAAAATCATGAATGATGCCTATTCCAGTGCATTTAAGAACAGAAATCTAAAAAGAGAATTGGATTTTTGCTATTGTGTTATTTACTGTCAAAAGAATCTAGACTAATAAACTCTACCGACAACATGAATACTCCATGTTTTGAAAGATATTGTCTACTATATTGCACTTGTTAATTAGAAAGTAATTTGTTTTACATTTTTAATAACTGAGAAATGTTTATATCTATTCTAAACTTCTAATCAGGATAAGAAAATCAGAATCACTAACTGAGTTGACAGAATTCCAACCAAAGAAAAGAAGTAAAATGCTTTGCTAGCTTTTGAAAACTAATTAGGTACACTTATAACTTCTGTGAAGTTTTTCAAAATATTACAAAGGTTTGGGGACCTCCACGACTACCCTCAGAGCGCTCTAGATTCCACAGACTCATTATGCTCACAAAAATAAGTCTCTTCTAGCAATTATAATGCAAGAATGTAGCACGCTACTGCCATGCTTATGTCTCCTATCAGACCTTCAGATTTTTGGAGATAAGGAGAGTGGTGCAAAAATTGCTAGCTTTTCCCTAATACCTATTTTCCCATTCTCTCACGATGACAGAGCCTCTATATTTGGTCTTGGTACATGGTTATGTACTTTTGCAGATGGGTAGTGTCGTATGAAGTTCTCGACAATGACATGTAAGTGTGGATGTTGTGTAAGCTTGAGGCCGAAATTTCCTTAAGAAATAGCTGACAGTTTTTCTGATTCCATTTAAGGAGTGAGCACAGGTGGTACCCATCCTCTGTCTCTTTACTTTGTCTAGGGAACATGAATGCCAGTTTGGACCATGACAACAAAGATGGCGGGAAATCCCCTGGAAATAGGCAACATACCCTGTACTGCCTATTATCTGGGGGTTTCCTGTTAGTAGCAGTCAAACTATTCTAAATAATATAGTAGGTATCTTTCATTTATGATCCCCCACAAACCTAATAATGCGTATGTACTCAATAAATAACTGCTGGACAAAGAAAGATTAACTTAATGAAATATCATCAATTAATTATCAAAATATTATATTCCCAAGTTAGGACAGCTATGAAATATTGTTAAAATCATTTCACCAATGAGTGAAAAGAGAAGTATTTACCATCATCATTCTTTCCTGGTAAAATGAAGGATTTGGCTGAGCCTATCCTGGATAAGTCAGGCATTGTATTGATGGAACCATCATACCAAATAATCCATTCAACTGGTTTAAAACTGTTCAGTCTAAATAAAGCCATCAGATTCTCTCCTGGCTCGGGTTTCCCAGACTCTGACTAGAGAGTTACCCCTGCCCGTACTTTCCTGGACTTCCTGACTTAGATTAAAACTCTTACTTGGGGGACTATGAGTTCCCAAACATTTCTATCTGTTAGAATCTTAGAATCTCTTTTTACATTAATAAAAATCATCAATAATTCTGGTTATTTTGAAATAAACTTTGCCAAATTCTGTAAACCTAATTTACCATCTTCCTGTGACCTAAGTAACAAGCACCTCAGACCTAAAAACGTTATGGAGCAATCAGAGCCTATGCTTCAGCAATTTTCTTGAAATCCATTTGTTCATTCAATAAATGTATACTTTCCTCAGTAAGTTTTCAATCTGGAATTTGGAAGATGGTTCTGGTTTCATCCTCTCAGCTGTCTACCTTCTACATCATATATATGATCACACACACACACACACACATCTGTCTCCACTATTTTGGAAACAAGTGTTCTTTTTCATACTTTTCACATTCCTGTCTGCATCCACCCAGCCCTAGTCCTTGCATGGTGTTTAGACCATGGTAAAAGCACTGAAAATACTTCTTAAATAAATACCAATAACAAAAATCATAGTTCAATAGCCTAGAAAAGGAGAAATAAATATTGTTATAGCAAGTAAGCGAAGAAAGAAAGAAGTAGACACTTTCAGCAACACATTTACCCTTTGTTTGCCCTTGGCTGGACCTTTGGTTTATGCATTTATGGTTCCTCTGGTGCTGTAGCTGCTGCTGGACTCTAGAGATCACACCTCTTTTCTGCAATGGATCAAAACCTGATTATGGTTTTGGATCAAAATCAGAGAAGCACTTTGAGGTCTTCAGGCTTCTGAACTCTGACAACACAACGATGTTGGATCAAAGTGTCAGTGGCAGAGCACCTATTTCGTGTAGAATGTGTAAATCCTGGGGAGTTAAAGGTTTTCAGAATTTCTGTGTCTGACTTTTCTGACATTATTTTAAAACTTTGATATAGTTTAGCTGGCTCACTTTTCTGAGTCTACATTCATGTATTGCAGTAACTCTTCAATAGCATCTTTATGGGAAAATTTAACTTTTAAAAAAAATGAGTTTAATATTATTTTTTAATTGGGAGACACCCAATAAAAATTCATTAATTCACTCAGTCAGTAATGTATATACTATCCATAGGGCAAGGTGTTACAAGTAAAAAATAGACCTGTCTTCTAGGACTTTACCACCTAGTATTAAAGATGAAATATATACATCAAAAATTACAACTTGAAAAACACAATGAGAGGTTCTGATTCCAGTGACAGCATACTAACTTGTACAGGACTAACTCCTAAAGTCAAGAACAGCCTCAAAGGCTGGATAAAACACGAAGCAAAAAAATCTCTTGGAAAACATTGGGGAGCCATCAAGGAAGCAAGGATATGAGGAATCAAAGTCCTTAGAGAAGGAAAGTACAAAGAGACAAGCCCGACACTTAGCTCTGCTTTTCCCTTCAAAGCATCTGCTGATTTGTAGGCAATCTGAGAGGCCGAGAAGCTAAGCAAAATTTTAGACTAATGGGGCTTGGGAGTAAAAAATTCAAGTTCAAATCCCCCAGAAAAAAGAGACCATGGTAAACACCTAAGGTTTTCAGTTGAGACCCTGGAAAGGACTACTCACTAGAAAAAAGGTTAACAAGAAATAGACCAGCCCACAGGGTATCAGATTCTAATCACCTCAATCTCAAATTGAATTATAGTGATTTGCTCCCAGGCTAACTGCCTTCCAGGAAAAAAAGAAACCCTCTGTAAAGAAAGATACTATGACCCAGAATCAAATTATTTCTATATTTTTTAAATACAAAATCCAAAACCAAATTTTTTTAATAAAAATCTATTAGGTAACCCAATAGAAGAGACCAAGGAGGGAAAAAGTAAATAATGGGAATGAACCTATGGAAAACACAAATACTGAAGTTATGTATAAACTAGAAATAACTGTGTCTAATGTATTCAAGAAAAATATGGGAAGATAACTCAGCAGGTAACTGAGAAGTCAAATAGAAGTTCTACAGTCAGAAAACTTCATAAACTGAAAGTGAAACTCCAAAGACGGGTTCAATAGCAGACTAGATGCAGCTGAAGAGAGGACGGGTGAACTGAATGACAGGTCAGCAGTAAAGATCCAGGCTTAACCACAGGAAGGTTTAACATATGTGTAACTGACGTCCTAGACAGAGAAAAGAGTGAGAACATTTGAAGATATGCAGCCAAAATTTTTCTAAGACAAGAAAGACATCAAGCCATGGATTTAAGAAATACTTTAAACTCGAAGAAGGGTAAGTACAAAGAAAGCAACACTTAAGCATCTCAAAATACAACTGGAAAAAAAACTAAGAGAAAATCTTAAAAGCAGTCAAATGGAAAAAAAAGACACATTAATTTCAAAGGAGCAACAATAATACTGAACTGATGGCTTCTCAGTAGAAATAATGAAACCAGAAGCTGTTGTTAATGCCATCTTCAAAACTGCCAACCTTGACTTTTATCACCAGTGATAATGCCTGTAAGTATGAAGTCAAAACAAAAGATGTTTTCACAGAAATGAATTTGTCACCAGTAAACTTGGCCTGAAATAAATATAAAAGGATTTCCTAAGACAGAAGATGGAAATCTATCCTAAATAAAAATACATAAAAAAGTAGTAAAAAGCAATAGAAAGATTGATATGTAAGTAAATACATACTGATAGCATATGATAAATTTATGGAATTTAAAATATGTTAAATAGAAATATTTGACACAATAACTAAAAGGTATAAGAAAGAAAAACAAAGATTTCTAAATTTCTTCTATCATCCAGGAAGTGGTAAAAGTGCAAATTTACATTAGACTTTAATAAGTCAAGGATGAACTGCACCTTAGGTAACCACTAAAAATAAATAAAAATGAAAAATGATACAATTAGCAAGCTAATAGAAATATAAAGTATAATAAGAATACTTAATCCAAAAGCAGGCAGTAAAGTATAGATGATGGAGTATAAAACAAATGGTACAAAAAGAATCCAAATCGTAAGATAGTAGGTTTTCACTCCAATATATCAGTAAATAAATTAAATGTACTAATTGACAAAGAATGACACAGGAAAAATATACTGTTTATAAGTGATATACATTAAATATATACAGAATGGCTGAAGATTAAAAGATAAAAATTGATAAACTGTACAAAGACTAATCAAAGAAAGCTAATACATCTGGACCAACATCAAAGTAGATATGAAGGCAAGAAGCCTCACTAAAGCTAAAGCAGAGATAAAAGTCAAGCCATCAGGCAGATATAAAACTTTCAAATGTGTTTTCACCCAATAACAGAACCTCAAAGTATACACAGCAAAAAGTGAGTGAAATAAAATGGGAGGTGGAAAAGACCACAACCATATTGGGATATTTTGACAAACTATGTTCAGAAACTGATACAAAAGTCAATTAAAAACCCAGCAAGAATTTAGAAGTTCTGATTAATGTAAATAACAAAATTATTATAACTGAAATATACTGAATACTGTACTTCAAAATAAAAGAATATGTATGCTTTTAAAGTTCACATGGAAGATTTTTCCAAAAGTGAGCATATGATGAATCATGACACAAGTCTCTAAACATTTCAAAAGATGGGAACTGTACCAAAGGTTGCCAGAGTGAAATAATGCCATTTAAAAAAATATATAGATACCTAGAGAATCATCAAACATTTGGAAATTACAAACACACACACACACACACACACATATATGTGTGTATGTATATGTGTGTGTGTATATATAAATATACTTCCAAATAACTCATGGATCAAAGAGGAAAGTTGCATAGAAATTAGAAAATATTTTAAACTGGATGATAATGAAGACATGACATATTAGCATATGTAATTCAGCTAAAGGTATCCATAGAGGTAAATGTGTTGTTTCAAACATATAGATTAGGGAAAAAAGAAAAGCTAAAAAGCTATGAACTAGGCATCCATTTCAGGAAGGTTGAAAAAGAACCACAAAATAAATCCAAAGAAAGAAAAAGTTGGAAGCACACGTAACCCCAAGATTCCCCCAAGCAGGGAGGCAAAATCCCTTCCTCCATAAAACGTATGCTGTCTGGATCTCTCTTTGACTGTGTCTCCTAATTTTCGCCACCCTTTAGCTATAGGTCATTCACAGAGCAATGATGCTTCTGTTTTCTCCCATCTTACCTGTCTTCACAATCCCCAGTGACATAGAGGTAGCCAGCATGTTGAACAAACAATTGTTAAGACTGTGACTTTGGGCTTCATATAGTCTCTTTAAACTTTATTGAGTGGAGGTGATTTTCCTTTGCCCCAAGAAAAAGATTTGGACTTTTTTTAGTCGCTTTCAGATAATACAGCTCCACCTGGCCACTCATGTCATTAAAAACAAGTCTCAATACAGAAATTGAAGTATTTTGTCCCATGTAACAGTGAATATTCTGAATATGATTTAGCAATCAAGTCTTCTCCCCTCCCCAGCTCTAGGTCCTTCATCTCTTCTTTCGTTAGTTTCCTCTCCCATTTGCTATGCTGTTTGGCTCCCCACTGGAGTCTTGGGGTTTGGATATGTGTGCTTAATTGGCTAGGTAGCTTCCAGGCACGTGGGCTTGGAGGATGTTAACCAGCTGACTCTCTTACCAAAGTTCTTTAAAGGTTCCCCACAGGGTCCCGTTCTCCTGCAGTTCTCTTGACCTGGTTGATGGATCTGTATTCTAGGCAGCTCATTTGCTGTGAGAAGCCACGTCAGTAGGGACACACTTTCCTGGCTTGTCACCAAAACAGGTAGGGAGTTTTTCACCCTCCGGATTTCCCCACTAGGGATTAATACCCTAATCCACCATCTGCTTTAGTTGTCATAGGTGGGTCAAGCACCAACTTTCTGTTCTACTCAACTTCAGGTAACAGACTTCATGGTTCTCCCAAAGTTTTCCTTATTGGTTTTGGGATTAGAGAATAGAACCTTTCCTCAAAGAAAGGGTTGGGACTCAGAGTGGTGGCTCTCTACAAAGAAATGCCTTCACCAGTTGCCCCCACAAAATTGGCCAGTTCTGCCTTCTAGTCAAAGTTAAGTGGAGAAGAGTGGCATATGGGCATGTAGGAGGAGGAGGGAGACTCAGTGAGTGGCATCTGTCAGCCTGTGGCTACATCTGCTCTCCACCTGTACCCTTCCACACCCCAAGATTTCAAACGACTTCAGTCTTTAGCCTGACATTGAAATTTTCACACTGAACTCAAGCCTGGGATGAATTTAGCAAGCTGGAAACTCATACGAGTTCCACATCCCAGCATCTCTATCTAAACCTCAACATCCTGTGGTCAACTTTTTGCCTGACTCTTTGCCCAGGACTCTGACTCCCCTCAACACACCTGGGGTTAGAGCTCTGATCTGAAATGCAACTGGCTGTAAGTTCCTCTCAAGGCATTATCCTGGAGCTGCTTTCAGTAGCCCTCATATTCTCTGGACAGATCCATCTGAAGTCCAACTGGAGGAACCAGTGCACACTGAGAGCTGGTGCTGCCAGAAAGCTTCACCTCTAGACTGAGTTCTCCCCAGATGGGACTCCTTAGAAAAGACATTGCCCTGGGTAAAATCAGCGTTAGCTTGGGCACAGGTGATTTGGACTGCTGGTTTTCCCTAGAAGAGGCACTCCTTTCAATTGGTCCTTCCCCCTCCTTCCTCATGTCACCCTTCATTCCTTCCCCCACTCCATCCTCATGGGAGTTCCTGGTATGCACACAAGTGCCACAACTTCCCTTTAGAAAACTAGAAGGAAATCTGTGTGGATACGAGGAAGTGAGCCTTCAGCTGACGTAAGGAAGTGATGAGGGTCTTTAAGAAGTGCTGAGTATCCAGAGATTCTGAAGCAGAAGGTCCTAGTTCTTGACCTGGGAGAGGTTTCAACATGTGTTCACTTTATAATCTATTAAAATGTACAGTTATGTTTCTTGAACTTTTTGGCATGTCTATTGTATTTAGAGTAAAATGAGGTTTTCTTTAAAAGAGCATAGAGGAGTTATTTATACCCGGATGTGGGAAAAATCAAGGTCAAGAGGAAGAAGATAGTTGATAGACGTAAGGGATGGGAAGGATAGGTGACAGGGCTGGGGAACTATAAACTGGGAAAATTAAAGGGAGTAAGAATTAAAGTGTTATTTCATGCATGAAGATTGAAAGTGTCTCTTTTAATCCTCACATCAATTCTGTGAGGTCTAGGGGAGCAGAATTTGCCCCCCCAAAATAGATCTCTTTGGCATGATAATTATTTTAAGCTGATTATTTTCTAAAAAATAGCAGATGTGGGAAAAAAATCTGAAAACCAAGTAGGCGTTACCCATTTGTAAGAAACATGTCTATTTATAGGGAAATCTCCAGTTGTAAGGGTGTCTCCCTTTGGGTACCAGGAAGAGGAGGATGACCAAATCTCTAGACATTCCCATCAATGGGGAAGACAAGGACTTAAATCCTCACAATTCTTGTTTATTGCGCCTTTTCCTGGTAACCTCCCACTACTGACTCTCCCCATGCTCAACCTCCTCTTTTTGTCTTTGGCTGAAGATGGCATTTAGGGTGAGGGCTTCAGCCGTTTTGGCGAGTTACTCAGTTCTCCTGAGTCCTTCCCGTGTTTCCATGCTATTAAAATCTGTTTGATTTCCTCGTGTTAATATGCCTCGTGTCACTTTAATTCTTACACCAGCCAGGAGAACCTAGACGCGTAGAGGAAAATTTCTTCCTCCCTGGCAGCAGTGAGTGCCTTCATCATTCCCTCTTTACAGATGAAGAAACTGAGATTCAGGAAACTTCAGTTGCTCAAGGTCACACCGCTGATAAGCAACTGGGCAGAATTTTATTACGGTCTAGCCGACTGCAAAGCCTGAGCTCTTTTCAGGCTGTCAGGGGGCATGAGGTCTAGAGGGAGAGGCGAGGAAGCACCTACGGGGACAGGGGAGGATCTTGCTGAGCTTTAGTGCCGGTACCCAATTAGCTGGTATGGACTTGGCCCTTAGCCCAGCGGAGGCCCCCTGCCTCAGCAGGGGAGTTTCTTTCTTCATGCGGCCAAAAATGAAACCAATGCTGAGACTGAAACCATGCAAGCTTTGTTCAATGGCTGAGAATGGAGAAGCAGGAACTTAGTTCACAAACCAACTTCTCACCTTAACGGTGAAAGCGATTTGCTTTCAAGGAGTAAGGGGAAGAGTGAGACTCATGATGGGGAGACATGTGCACTAGTGTGTGGGAATTCTTATCACCACGTGACCACAAGGACACTTGCAATAGCAAAGAGGTGGGTGGAGCGGCAAAGCGGGTAGGGATTGAAATCAGCTGGGAATACTGCATAACAGGCCAGCAAAGTAAAAAAAAAAAAAAAAAAAAAAGAGTTTGAGGAAGATCCTGGGAAGCCAAGAAAAACTGTAGAATGGAGGACCAAGAAGCAGGGAGCAACAGGTCAGCCCAGCGGGTGGGAGGGGAGCTCAGGGAGCAGCCGGCAGCCATCACCAGCCTCCGTGCGCGCTTGCGCGAGCCGGCTCTGTTAAAGGGCCGGGATCAGAGCGCAGCAGCGACACCCGCCACTGCGCTCGTCACTGCTGCTGCCTTTCCTCTTATTCCTCCATGGATCTCTTGGCGATGCTTCATTCTTTCAGGACTATTTCCCTTATTTTCCTTTTTTTGTCACGTGCTCCTTGAACGACCAGGAAGCTTTGAGGAGCCCCGGCCCTGCCGGGCACAGGGCCACGGGGTTCATGACCTTGCCGCTCACGCCTCTCGCCCTGGTCGCGCTCATCACGCGAGCTGCGCGCGGAGCCCGCCAGGCAGTAGTGCCAGCGGTGCTGGGCAAGAAAAGTTCTCCCGCTCCCCTTTGAGGGTCTGTGGCTGGTCTAATAATCAAATTGACATAAGGCAGACTCACTGGAGAAAAGCAAAGTTCAGTAACATGTATACCTCCTCTACACATGGGCGAGGCCCAGGAAAACTGAGTAACTTGCCCAAATGGCTGAAGCCACCAGCTTAAATACCATCTTCAGATGAAGACAACAGGAGTTGTTGGTGACCCTCAGTTATGGGAGGTTACCAGGAAAAGCACAGCCAACACGGGTAAGGT
This sequence comes from Vicugna pacos, assembly GCF_048564905.1. NCBI lineage: Eukaryota > Metazoa > Chordata > Mammalia > Artiodactyla > Camelidae > Vicugna > Vicugna pacos. The sequence goes on along the minus strand of NC_132999.1, from coordinate 11,581,565 downwards.
TGTTATGCAAACTTAAGTTGTTGCCTTTCCTATTGATAAGAGTAAATCCTTTGTATCTTACAAAGGGTAACTTCTACTTGGTTTTCAAAGCTTCTCCTGTGCCTGTCTCTTAAAGATAACCAGCTTAAAACAACCCCTATGTCTGCAACTTAAAGAGAGACACTGTGTAAGAGTTGTGAGTCTAAGCTGTATTCAGGGGCTTGCTGAAGCCGGTAGCCCAGGAGACAGCTACTCAGTTAGCTCTGAGGAATCTGCTCTGAAGAGGTGGGAGAAGCCAGCTCATACATGGTTTTTTGGCTAGGAAATACATGCAGTCAAGCGTACAACTTGGTTCAGGATTACTACTGATCACAAAGTACAGAACTCTCAAGGTAATGATTTTAATCCTTTTCTATGTATGAGAGGCCGCAGGAATCTGAGGTCAATTAAAATTCTTCCTGAGATATACACCTAGCTATCTAATATCTTGTCCAAAGCACACAGTACCACATCCTGTTACCATCTTTTTTTTAAATTGAAGTACATTTAATTTACGATGTTGTGTTAGTTTCTGGTGTACAGCATAGTGATTCAGTTGTACATACGTATATTCTTTCTTTTTCATTATATGTTATTACAAACTATTGAATATAGTTCCCTGTGCTATAAAATAGGACCTTGTTGTTTATCTGTTCTGTAGAGAGTAGTTTGTATCTGCTAATCCCAAACCACACTAATTTCCTCTTAGGACGCACTGTTGGTCAGCAGCTGCAGGGGGTTGTGACTTAACCCTTGTGCAACAGGGTGATGAACAGCATTTTCCTTAGCGATCCTGGTTTTTCTGCATCGTATGCTAAAGAGGCATATGTTGTGGTGGCAAATTCTGCCTCCCTACAGCAGACGACCGCTGCATCTGATGATTTTATGTTTCCAATTTGACTGATGTCTGTAGGAGTTTCCGATGGCATGCCATGTATTTCTCTTTGGTTGGCAAGTCATCTACTGGTCTGTTCTCAGGGCACTGTCTTGCCTCAGGCTTTGAGTGGGCAGGGAGAGCATCTAGTGAGCCTCTCATGAAGAAGCTGGCTCCTCTGCAAGCCATGGGTCCCCTCTTCTATGATTCTATTTTGCTTTTATTCTTTTTAACTTTCCTGTTGTCTGATCTTCCTGCCAAGTATTGAAGCCATGCCTATAGTCACATCAAAGTCTCTACGAAATAGATTATAATACTTTTAAATTACAGGCAGGGGAGCACTGGTTAAAAGCTTAGGCTCTGGAATCAGAAAGCATGGTTTTCAAATCCAGCCTCCAACTTACTGAAGTGTGTCGTCTTGAGCAGAACACTGATGCTGATGGAGGTGGTGCCCGTCTACCGTGTTTGGGGGCTCTCTCTGTGCTGGGCACTGTGGCCAAGGGCGTTCCATACGGCATCTCACTTCCCACTAACAGCTCATGGGGCTCCAACACACACCCGCGTTATTGAAAGAGGAGCCTGAGGCTTTTCAGATTCACTCCTCATAAAATACATGTCTCTGGGCAAGCCGCTTAATCTCTCTAAGCCTCATCCACAAACACTAAAATATCTAATTTCTGCTGCTTTTGACATGATTAAATGACTTGGCAGCAGTGAGCCAAGTAAGTGCGATCTGCTAAAACTAGTATTACCCTCCACCCTCCCATAGGTGAATTCTTTACATGTGATATGAAGACACCAAAAGACTACCTGGTCGATTAGTTCCAAGAGATACAACCAAATTGAGTTGTTCTGACCAAAGTCCTCATTTTCATGACAGTTGACAATATCCACTTCAGTTTATGTTATGAAAGCAGAATTCAAGAAATAAACATATGAGATCAGGTGTCAAGCTGAAGATAAGCTAAAAATCTGGGATCACTTTGAAAACACCAGAAATGTCCCTGGATCACCTAGTGATACTTAAGCAGACAGACATCCTTTCCCACCTGCTTCCTCACACCATCTCCACACCCACCTGTCCGAGGAAGTTCCAGGTGCTTCAGTCCTCAGCCCACCTCACAGCCTGTACTGTTACATCAAGCAACCCAAGCTCAGCTTCCCCACGGAGCACCACACAAATGCTGCTGCTTCTGGCCTCGTGAGGCCTTCTGTTTATCACTCTGAGCATCGATGGTCCCATAGCTCCAGAGGGAAGGATCAATGCAGTCACTATTCATTTCCATCCCTCACGACACCTCAAAGAGATGTCCTTTGCGATGACATCATCTTACACTAATGGTTTACACAGAGTCTTCTTTTGTCTCATTAATAACTTGACTGATGATGATAAAAGATGCCTCAAAATTCAGCTTGCCTGTCTGTGGTCCTGCTTGCTGGTAATTCCAATTACGTGCAGATGTTTTCCTGCCCTCTCCACTTCCAGACACTCACAAGGGAAAACAAAAACATTCATACGTTTTACTTTTCGTTGCCAATAGGGTGCTGTTTACAGAAAGGATAATTAGTTCCATGTTTTTGTGTGATTTCTGTTTCCGAATTCTTAAATTTATCGTTAAAGAATCAAATCGTGCTGACCAGCACACACGCCAAAAGTGACTTTCCCTGATAAATAAATGACAGAAATAAATTCAAGCCCTCTGACCTGTCTTGTGATACATAAAAATATTTTTCTTTAATAATTAAAGAAAAACTTTAAAGACTTCCTTTCTGACCATGACAAGGAAAGACTGGATTTATTTTGTTTTGCCTGAAAACAACTAAAAAAAGTAAACTAAGTATATATGAAAACTTGGTTTTCAAGATACTGAACACCAGACAATAAAGGACAGTGATCTCTAAGAAATGCAAAACAACTGAGGTGAGCCTTATGATTGCCCCAGCTCAGTACTTGACAGTTTCCAGGCTGTGTGTCAGAGAGGGGAACACAAGCACAGACTGGTGGATACCCTGAGTAGAGAGCAGGAAGCTGGGATTCCAGAGAGACCAACGTGGCCAGACTCGGCAGGACAGAGGCCCAGGAAGGAGAAAGATGCACAGAGAGAGAACTTCTATGATTTGCAGAAGGTCCCCTAGAGTCTTCAGATGGGTATCAGCACACATTTGAGAGGAGATTAACCACCTTAAAGTATTAGAAGGAATAATTGCCGGAGTTCCCACAGAGCCATGCATAGTACCCATTCTCATTAGCAAACCTGGAAAATCTTATATCCTATAGGGAACTGAGTACAGTACTCAGAAAGCGCTTGACTGGGTAACAGGAATAATTAGCCCTGTCCTCAGTACCAGTCTGGTCCTACCTAACAAACCTTAAGAGCAAAATCTGAAAGGATTAAAATGAATTCTAGTAACTTAACTGTGTCCCGAAACAAAGCTCAAGGATATTTCTAGAAATACGAAAATGTCCATTACCCAACAAAGTAAAATCTACAATATCTGAGATACAAAAAATGATTACTAGGAATGCAAAAAAACAGGAAAAATGAAGAAAATTAGTCAATTAAAACCAATTCAGAATTGACACAGATGTTAGAATTAGAAAAGATACTTTAAACATTATTATGTTTTCCCTATGTTCAAAAAACTTGAGACATGAAAGATGTGTAAAAGACTCATGTCAAATTTCTAAACATGAAAACTGCAGTGTGTGGGATTAAAAATACACCAGATGTAACTGACAGCAGATAATTGAGGAAGAAAAAGACTAGTGACCTTGAAGACATAGCATTAGAAGCCATCCAAAGTGAGACACAGAAAGACAAAATAAATAAAGGGAGCGTAGGATGGATCTCACTGAGAAGGTGAGTGTCACGTGATAGCCAAAGGAAGACAACCCCAGGCGTCACTGGCAAGGATGGGTCCAGAGACAGTGATCGTAAAGTATTTGACATAGTATTTAGCATTTACTGAGCTCTCAGAAGATTAGATTCAGCACTGCTGCTGCCTCTGTCTTCCTTGTTAAATAGAATCTGGGACAGAAGAAGGGGAAGGGAACTCATGCTGATAGAAGGTTTCTTTTGCCAGGTGCTCATCTAGGCATGTCTGTATATATTGACTCATATAATCCTCAAAATAACCCTGTATCATGGGTAGTCCCATTTTATAAAGAAGAAAGCAGAGACTGAGTAGTTGAGATATTTATGCGAGGTCACCAGGAGACTAAGACAGAGACATGATTTGACCTCAGGGTTCTCTGACGTCAAATCATGGACACTTCCCATTCCTCCACATTGTCACACATGGCCTTGAGGACTTGGGGAAGGTAAACATTCCAAGCTCTCACATGTCTCCGTTTTGCCCAGGTGTCACAAATTCAAATGGAGCTACCATAAGTGATGGGGGCGGGAGGAAACCATCCTGTTCCCAAGATGCAACTCAACGCCGTCTTCACTATGAACCCTTTCCTCATTGTCCCTTCTGTTTTGAAAATCATTGCTAAGCTTCTCCACAGCTCACTGTGTGGACATATGATTTCATTTTTCTTGGGTAAATTTCTAGGAGTGGAATTGCTGGGGAATCTGGTGAATTTCTGTTTAACTATTTGAGAAACTGCCAGATGTTTTGCAGGTGGCTGCCTTACTTTGCATTCTGACTAGAAATGCCTGAGGGTTCCAGTTTTTCCTCATCCTCTCTGACCCTTGATACTGTCTCTATTGTTGGTTATGGCCATTCTGGTGGGTGTGTGGTGGTATCTCCTTGAGGATTTTGATTTGTTGGTCATCTCTTTGTGTTCTTATTAACCATTCATGTAATTTATTTGATAAAATGTATATTCAAATATTTGGCACATTTATAAAGTATTGTTTTTACACTTATAACTGTGTAGGAAGTTTTTAATATGTTTTAGATGCAGGTCTGTTGTTGGATGTATGATTTGTAACTGTTTTCTCCCACTTTGTGGTTTCTCTTTTTATTTTTTATGAATTATAGACCTACAAATAAGAGCTAAAACTATAATGAATCTAGAAAAAATCCAAAAAACAAAGATAAATGATGCATAAGCATTGTAACAATATTCCAAAAAGTACAAAAAAGAACTAAAGAGAATTAAAGAGAAAACAAAACTTACTAGAATTTCTACAAGTGACAACCACTATGGTTTTTATTGCATGTTTTTCTGGTGCTAATATATCTTATATTGATCAGCTACTGTTATTTTTTTTAATTAGACTTGAATAGGCATTTCCCCAGAGAATACATATAAATGGCCAATAAGCACATGAAAAGATGCTCAACATCGCTAGTCATTAGGGAAATGCAATAGGGAAAAGCAAATCAAAACCACAGTAAGGTAACACTTCACATCCAATAAAATGGATATTATAAAAAAGAGGAGAAAAAGACAAAGAAAATAACAAGTGTTGGCAAGGGTGTGGAGAAACTGGAACACTTATGGACTGCTGGTGGGAATTAAAATGGTCCAGCAGCTGTAGAAAACAGTACGAAAATTCCTCAAAATATTAACCATAGAATTAGCATATGATTCAGCAATTCCACTTCTGGGTGTATACCCAGCAGAAGTGAAAGTAAAAAATTGAAGGAAGGAAGGAAGGAAGAAAGAAAAGGAAGAAAGAAAGAAAGAAAAGAAAGAAAGAAAGAGAGAAAGAGAAGAAAGAAAGAAAGGAAGGAAGGAAGGAAGAAAGAAAGAAAGAAAGAAAGAAAGAAAATTACCTACATGTCCTCTAAAAAAAGAAAAGGCTATTAACATAAAAAAAAATTGAGGACAAGCATCCAACTTATGCCCAGACATAAAGATGTATTTACATAGTTTTACATAAAAAGCATCATGCATATCGAGTTCATTCTTGGTAAGTCACAGAACTGGAAGAACCTGGTTCCTACTTTTAAAACTTCCAGACACCACAAAGTTCATCGATAAATTTAGATGTAAGAGGAGGAATGCTTACAGCTTCTTTGACTTTTGGTAACAATCTGAATTTTTTTTTCCCATTTGCTACTTTGCACCTGTGGGTTTCCCCAGAGAGCAACAACAATACTCATGTATCAAAATAAACAGTCCTACAAGTAACCTAGAAAGTAAATAAGGAACACCGTGAACAGGTGGCTTTAACTTTCCAGAACCTACGAGGATGTATTAGCCCTGTAGAGAAAGAAATGACTTTTGAACTCCATATGGCCCTAGAAGAGATGGATCAGGTGGAGAAAATGAGCCGTATTTTCAAGAGATTCTAAGGCCAAGGTGCTCCACCCCAAATGAAAGGACTAATCTTTTCTTTTTTGAAGGAAGGATTAGCAAAGGAGGTAGAAGCATGGCATTTTCTGCTTGAGAAGAGGACTTTTATAAAATGTTTGCCCAAGGTCAAAAACAGAGAATCTCAGATATAGTATATTCCGGCCAAGCAAGAGATTCTTCAAGTCTGGAATATTTATTTCCTACCTTTTTCCAACTCCTGTTGGACAGCAGGAGTTGAAAAAATAAATCTTGTGTCATCAGATAGCTGTGTTTCTATTAAAACGCAGTGTAAAAAAATGCAATGTAATGTATTGATAAAATAAAGTTCTAGATTGTGATCTGCTTGGCGCCTGACCTTTGCCCTGAGGGGTACTTTTGGGACTGATATCATTTTATAACAGCAGTGGTGCAACCCTTTATCTTCTCAATGCTTTGGACACAAAGACCGTGGGATTAATTATGTACTGTGAGCAACAATTCATGAATATTTAACACGCTCATCTATACTTAATGAATAAATTTGCATCCTGACACTATTATTTAATGTGCTTTAAGGAAATACTGCTCATTACCTTTCAATTTTGTAGATTAGTTGAATGTAATCAGAATGATAAGGCAGGAGATATATAGTATTATTTAAATAACATGGTTTTTTATGATTGCTCCTGCTTCCATGAGTTCCCCTCACTCTTTTCTTCTAAGCAACGAGGTTTATTTTATTGTATTCTGGCTGCTCTGTCTTAATCATTCTGTCTCCATGCTCCTTGCAGAAGGGAGTTTCTTTAGATTCATGGAAAAACAATGCAAATTAAATAATCAGCATTTTGCTTCTGTCTGTGTGTTCTGTAACAGGGCATTCTCTCACATGAAATGTCCCAGTGCAACTGGCAGTAATTGCGTCCTGGGCTGGCAGGCTCAGCGACGTTGCCCCAACCTGCACAACAAGCAGGCAGAGCTGCAGAACCAACGGAGATGAGCAGAGGGCTCTTAACTCCCCTAAGGACTCAGGGCTGGGAAAAAACAGCTAACTGGCAGAGATGCAGTGGGAGACTGCAATGGGAGAGATTTCCTATTTGTCTGTCAGCCTTTGGCTCATAGGGAGGAGCTTTATCTCATAAGGATTTTTTGTTTCTGAGATAGGCACCCAGTCTACACACCCGAATCCACTTTAGGGAGGCTGGGCTTGAGAACTTGCCTCTAGGAATCTTATTGCATGAAGGTACCATCATCTTCCCAACAGGAAGGGGACGTTAAGACAAGTAGCCAGGCTCTTGGAAATCAGAATAATGCTGCCCAACAAAGATGAAGGACAAAATTGGACAATAGCAAGAGAAATGGGAAGGAAAATCTAGACGCCAGACACTGTGCTAGCTGCTTCGTATAGTATCTCATTTAATCCTTACCTAATGAGGTCTCTGTCACCATCATCATCATTGCCACTTTACAAATGTGGAAATTGAAGTTAGGTAGGTTAACACAGATAGTAAAAAATAGAGCTAAGATTTGAATACAAGTCTGTTGGAACCTAAAATTCATATACTTTCAGCAGTTCTCAACTAATTGGGGCTTTAAAGGGCTTTGTTATCAAACATAGTCAAGTTAAGTTAAAATAGGGAGGCCTTCCTGGCCCCCCAGGCCTTGGTCAGGTTCTATACTGATTACCATATATACGTAACATATTTGATATGTGATAAGTATACCACCCCCTCCACATACTTGACTGTAACCTCCAAGAGGGCAGGGACTGCTGTCTGCTCACCACTCTGTCCCTGGCACCTAGCAGAGCACCTGGTACAAGGTAGGCATGTGTGTGTGTGTGTCTGTGTCTCAGTTTCTTCCTCTGTAACAATGTAGTGGAAAGCACCTATCTCATGGTGAGAATTAAATGAGATAATTTATGTCCTGTGACTATCACAGAAGCACCTAGAAGACAGAGTGCTTAATAATGACATTTCAAAAAAGCAAAGATGTGTAAGCTACTCTGAGCCCATGGGAAAAGGATGAGGCCAGTTTTTGAGTCCTGGTAACATAACTGAGGGGCTCCAAGTCAAATACAGATGCTCTTAATTATCCGTAAGACTAGTGTGACCCAGGAAACCAAGTAAAGAGAACTGTAAAGAATATAGGAATAGCAGACATAAGAAGCAGTCTTACGCTTAGGGTACAGTGTGAACAGAGTAGGTAGTATACAGGGTAATAATGACCACATTTGAACCCTTAGTCTTTATGTGGCCTTTTCAGCTGCTCACTGTGTCCTACAACCTGATTTCAGAAATACAGATGAAGTGGAAACAGAAGAAGACATTTACACACTCCCCCCACCACCTCACAATTCCACTGCCCGTTTCCCAGACAGAAGGAGTCCAGCTTTCTGTGTCACCATCAAAGTATCATTAACACCCCTTTGGAACTGAGGCCCTAAGAACCAGGAAAAAAAAAAAAAGCTATGAATGGAAATTCACAATCTAACCAAATGGCATTAAAGTGTCTGCAAAATTGTGACGTTGCTAAAGAAGTTCAGAACTCAATCAGGAATTGAGTAACTGAAATCTGAGTGAAAATACTGAATTCCTATTACCCAAATCACGTGAAAAAATTGGAAGGAGTATGACTTTTGGGTCCCTTACTGACAAAGGAAATAGTTTTTTAAAAAGACTAAACATATCCATATATGCTTCAGAAAGAATGACTTGGGTGAGTTGAGTCCCTATATCGCCCTTGCCGTCTCAGAATCTTCACCAGTGAGTAAGACTATTTCCTTAGCCTGTCTAAGACGGTGAATGTAACGTGAGTATGAATCACTGATCCAATAATCACTAACTAGAGGTAAAACTGTCCCATTGCTGAGCAAACATCTTTTTAACCCTGGGAAGATTTGGAAATAAGCACAGAATGAATATTCAATTGAAATCTATAGTGTAAATACTATTGTGTCAAGTTCAAGCTAATCCATATTCTTCATGTATGATCAAATATACAAATAGTGAATCATTACATTGTACACCTGGAACTAATATAATGTTATATGTCAATTGCACAGTGATTAAAAAAGGTTAAAAAAAGAGTATACTTGAAAAACTCATGAAGTGATTATAGTATTTAAGATAACGTGGTATATTGGATCTGGATGATTAGCTTTCTATTGCCAAAATCAAATCAGTAATTGATTGTAGATTTATGATTTAAATTGAAGTTGCTACAAGAATTTGACTGTAAATGAACTAGAATGCTTATGTGAACTTGAAATTTCCTATATAAGTTTAACTCATTTAATTTATAAGGATTGCTTAAGTATTTGAGAAGATTTTGCTTGTTAGGATTTTAGACTTTCTCTTTCAGACATTTTAAAGGTTTTAAGAGAAAATTAATTGTATTAAGTACACTTGTGATGTTCAAAAGTCTAAGCATATTTAATTAATTAGGTCTGTGAATAGAACTACTTGTTTAAAGGGTATGTACCATTCAGAGTCCAAACAAGAGACAGAAGTGATATAACAATTGTTGCAGGGAAGGTTAATATAAAGAGCTATTATCAAAAAATAAAAATAGACTTATTTTCTGATCCAGCAATCCCACTCCTGGGCATATATCCAGAGGGTACCTTAATTTGAAAAGATACATGCACCCCAATCTTCATAGCAGCACTATATAAATAGCCAAGACATGGAAGCAACCTAAATGTCCATCAACAGATGACTGGACAAAGAAGTTGTGGTATATTTATACAATGGAATACTACTGAGCCACAAAAAAGAATAAAATAATGCCACTTGCAGCAATATGGATGCACCTAGAGATCCATCATCATCCTAAGTGAAGTAAGCCAGAAAGAGAAAGAAAAATACCATATGAGATCGTTTATATGAGTAATCTAAAAAAAAAAAAAGAAGAAGAAGAAGAAGAAAAGAGGACACTAATGAACTCATCTACAAAAGAGAAACAAACTCGCAAACATGGTAAACAATCTTATGGTTACTAGGGGAAAGAGGTTGGGAAGGGATAAATTTGCGAGTTTGAGATTTGCAAATGTTAACCACTATATATAGAAGTAAATAAAAACAAATTTCCTCTGTATATCACAGGGAACTATATTCAGTATCTTGTAATAACCTTTAATGAAAAATAATATGAAAATGAATATATATGTGTGTATATATATGTATATATACACACACATAACTTGGACATTATGCTGTACACTAGAAGCTGACACATTGTAACTGACTGTACTTCAATTAAAAAAAGAAAGCAGGAAGAAGACAAAAACCAGAAGGAAGAGGTTCAGAAAGAACAGAGAAATGAATTTGTATACCTGTACTGATCAGAAATAAAACAGAGAGAATCCCTTCTTCCTAATAAAAAAATAAACAAAAATAAAAAGTATATAATCTTAAAAAAAAAAGTTATTATCTACAGTGGAAGACTGGAGTAATAAGGGGTTATCTAGTAAGAAGTAAAGAGATGTCTGAAGAACACAGGAATAGGAGATGTGAGAAGCAATCTCACCTTCAGGGTGAGACCGAGCACCCAGGGAGAGGCCTAGCCGGGGCTGAGATCCAGACCTTGCTGGACAAGCTCTCTGGGTGGCAGAGAAGTCGCGGTGGTGCTCTGCTGATGGAACTTTCTGGAAATTGCCCCTGTGGAACTTTTCAGAAATCCACTTTCTAAGATACCAGAGAAAGCTGTTCATGGGACTCACTAGAGGCATCCTGCTGGGAAGCCTTCAGAGGGGGTCCTGGGGGAAGCTGCTGACTGCCAGGTGTACACCGCAGGTGGTTGGAGATGGAAAAACCATCCTCCCTGAAAACCCTAGACTTTGGTGAAGCCACTCACAGCACAGCAGATGGGCACTCAGAGAAGCGGCACACGCCGCTGGAGCCTTTCAAGGGGAAAAGCCCCTCCTGCTTCAGTGTCTCCCCAGCGCTCACCACTGGCAAATCTTAACATCAGGCCCGCTGGCGAAGCACAGTATTAACAGAGCTCCTATAGGACTGATTTTGAAGAGCGAGTAATGAAGGATGGAGAGGTCCAACTGACAGCAGTCACAGGGAATTTAGTCCGTTAATGGTCATTGATAAATTGTTTTTTTTTTATTATGCCCAAATTACTAAACTAATAAACAGAATAAAAACATTTGCTAGTTAAAGGCCGAAAGAAAACCAGGCTTTAACATTATGACCGATTTTAATAAACTAATTAATATTAGTTTAAAACTCAGGTAACTAAAAATAAAAGTAATTTCTTTCTATGCTCAAAAGTCACCTTTGATATTAAAAATTTCATATTGACACTCAAATCTCACTTATTCTGAAGAATCCTATAAGTAGGTAAAGAAAAAATACTAAGTCAATTTTTATATACAGAAATAAGAGTGGGGGCAAGGGAGAGAAAACAGAAAGCAATTACATCTAAAAAAATGACACAAATTCTATTTACAAACCAAAACCAGACTAACGGACATAGAAAACAAACTATGGTTACCAAAGGGGAAAGGACAGGGAGGGATAAATCAGGGGCTGAGGATTAACAGACATACATTACTATAAATAAAATAGATACAAGGACCTACTGCATAGCACAGGGAACTCTATTCAATTTCTTATAATAACATACAATGGGAAAGAATCTGAAAAGAAAATATGTATATTTTTGCATATGTATAACTGAATCACTTTGCCGTACACCTGAAACTAACATTGTGCGTCAACGACATGTCAATAAAAAAATTCTTTTTAAAGCAATTACAATAGTGGTGAGAAGACTCTTGCAAAATTTTGAGCACAAGACCCGGGAAGCAACTGGCATTGTGAAAAAAATTGGAGAGGAACAAACAAGATTTTTGAACAAGTGCTTCTGTGTTTTGAATTGAATTCCTTTTACTGTCCTTCAGGAGGTGCAAGTAAAAATTGGAGCCGCAATACCTTTTTCAGCTTTTATTGCTGGATTGTGTTTCTTTACATGAGACACTATGGTGAAACTAAGTTTTGTGAAACCTTGGAATTTATCTGGATAGCACTTTAAAAATGCCTGATTAATAAGTCTTTTGAAAAGCAAACGCACTGCGAAAGCCCTTCCTCAGTCTGACGCCACGGGCCTGGGTTGGGGAGACGACCCCCACGGGGGGCCGCGTCGCTGGCATTTGCCCCTCGTTGTCTGTGCACCATGTGATTTTAGCGTGAGCTAAAGCAGTGAGGAGAGACCTCCCAACCCTCATGTAGAGAGGGTTACTCCTTGACATGACTCACTCTTCCCCACCCAGGTTCAGAATCAATAAAAAGATTCAATCAAAAGACAGGCAGATTATTGATGAAAGCTGGTATTGGAGACTGGGATTCTGGTCTATTGGCTAAGCGAGCCTGGTCATACTTTGCCTTGATTTAGACAGACTTACCCGTTCACAATCATTGGAAGTGCTGAAAAACCACAGGCTTCCCCTGGGAGGGAGGCACAAAGCAGAGTATGATATACGCCTTCAGTCAACTTACTGCCTCCCAGGACCCCAGGGAGAGGAAGAAATGTAATACTGTGGACTCACTGCCCCCCAGATGCATCAATTAATTGAGGTTTTATCATACAGAAGCCTGAAGCTGGAGAAAGGATTTTCTCCCCAGATATTCCCTAAACTGAGGGTCAGTCAGTGCTATGGTTATTCCATTGAATAACCCTTTACCAACCACTAGTGAGCAGTTTAGATTTTGCCCCCAGAAGACTCTGAAGTCCGTCGGGATAGTACAGGACAGGATAGTCCCAGGTCATTCTATAGTCAAGGCTGAAAACTTGCTCTGCCATTAGGTTCCCCAGCTGAAATCATGTCCATCACAATGTCTGATTTAGCTCGTTAGTGGTTCTGCGATGAGATCACATAACACGCTAAAGACTCTCCAGTAACAGAAAGATGCCACATGTCTGAACTTGAGCCATCTTCCCGTGTGAAATTCCCAGGGAGAAATTCAAGTTCAAAGATTAAAGTCCCAAAGAATGGTGGACTGCCCTGCACGCTGAAGGCTCTTACCTCTCCCTCGCAAAACTACAAACACGGGGCAGCAGAGCAGAGAGTGCACTTCCTGAGGGCAGCCGGCTCCCAAAGAGAGAGAGAGGAAGTGCTGAGTCACGCATGCCTGCTCCTCCCAAACTCGAAGCAGTGAAACTCTAGCAGAATGCCCCAAGGAAGGAAGCAGGAGAAGTACCCCCTCCCCCGACACACACACACACACACACACACACACCCCCTTCCCAGAAGCGCTGCCCACTGCTGCTTTATACACAGACAACAGAGAAGACAAGTGCATGAGTCACATGGAATTTTGCATCAATTCCCCTTTCCTGTCTTGCTGACTCAGAAACTTTATAGCCCACTTAGACCCACCCCTACCTTACGTCAGCCCCCCTCCTCCCACTTTCCTTGTACCTAGGAGTCCCCTGTTGGTGCTGCCTGTGCCATTCTTGTTCTGTGCCTGAAGTTGGATGACAACTCCTCACTCTTCGAATCTCTCAGTCTCATTACCCTACTACCAGATCTCAAATTCTATAAAATTCCTACCGAGATGCTAGTTACAACTAGATACTGTGGAGTATGCTAAATAGAGTTTCTAGAATTTTCTCCAAAAACCAAAATTTTTCAGTGATGGAGGAAACACCCAAACCTGCTTTAGCACAAAGCACTACATTTCCTATTTTTAAATCATTTTTAACGTGACCTAGAAACGTTTTTATTTCTCTCTGAAAGATCTCCTTACTGAAAGAAAAAAATAAAAGTGTTGGTCACCGCTGCTGAAAGCCACCTTCAGGCTTTTCACTGCCCCTCATTCTCTCTGTCTCACCTCTTCCAGCAAATCTTTCTTAGCTCCCCAGGCCACGTTATGGGCCTGTTCTGTGCTGCCACAGTCCCCATAACCTCAATTACTGCTTTTTCCACTTGGCATTGAAATTATCTAGCGGACAAAATACTTATGAATCTTGTGGATTGAGTTCTTTGAGCACAAGAACTACTTCTGTCTCCCCAGCCCTGACATAATGCCTCGACGCAAAGAACAGTGGATTTGTGGTGAGATAATTAACTCGAATGCGGTTCCTTGGACAGCTGCCTATAAAAAGCAGTCTGCGTATAAGGCACTTGAAAGCAGAAGAACAATAATAAAACAATAGCAATATCTCCTGTATGGTTAGCTCTTGAGTTTTCTGTAAAATGTCATCGAAGCTCTTCCTTCACGTGGTCTTCTCAACATCCTTTGAAAAAGTGACATAGAAGCGATACTTTTCTTTTTTCTTACATTTTTTTTGATTTATAATCATTTCACAATGTTGTGTCAGATTCCAGTGTTCAGCACAATTTTTCAGTCATTCATGGACATATACACACTCATTGTCCCCTTTTTTTCTCTGTGAGTTATCATAACATTTTGTGGATACTTTCAAGCCCATTTGACTCTCAAGGAAAATTCGACTAATTTCACCCTGTTAGAAAGCGGCAGAACTTTGTTCAGAGCCCTCGAATTAGAACCTCTTCTTCAGAAATTGTGAGGGTCATTCTGTTGCTTGCTGGGATCTGATTAAAATGCCCAGGTCTTCGATAGTGGGACATCTACCCCTTTCCCCAGGAGAAACTCCTCTCCAAAATCACAGCGTTCTTCTCTGTCGGCTTTGCACAGACACAGACTTTTATTTTAAATCCACTAGCATGGAAATGCTACTTTTCATCACCATCCCTAAGTTTGTAATTCAAAAAATTATTTACAGAGTGATGAGGTCTCTTTATAGCTTTTTAATTTCCTTTCCTAACAAACTTCAAATTCCAGTGTATAGCCCTAGACAATCTAACTCTTTTTTATTCTACCTGAGAAAGAAAGAAAATCACATCAGGGGATGCATGACCTTTGATTCAGCCTAAATTGACTTTGGTGCTCATGAGACTAATTTGGGGAGAAAAAAAAATGCAATGTTATCCAAATTTGTTCTCCTGTGTTGGAAAGCAAGTGCTCCCAAGGTCAGAGCAAACGAAATTTAGGTGAAGGTAAGACAGACGCCCTTTTCCTGTCTGTCTTGCTGCTTCTGCTGGCAAGCAAAACTGTAGAGTGCCAGACACTCCTGCAGATTGGATTACCCAAGGTCCACTTTCCAACTTTCTAGATGTCACAAGCAAGCGCCACAGAGGTGGCCAGGGCAGAAGCAGCACTAGCTGCACTGACGCCAGGTTCCAGGATGCCTGCCGGCTCACAGGTACAAGAGCACGTTCTTGAATTCTTACCTCCAGGGATGGTTTCAGATGGTAGCTGCACCAGGGGTCAGTGAAGAATTGTTCTGAGAGCCCTTTAGGACCCTCCTAGTACCCATTCTATCAGTCCTTCTGACAATTTTGAAAGCAAGCCATTCTCCATCTTAAATCCCTTCTTGCGTTAAGCATTTAGGGTGACCTGTCTCCTGTGCGAATCTCTGACTGACTCATGATTAGCTCTAAAACCACGTATCTCACCCAGTTAACTCTCTCAGCTAAAATTCAGCCATCCAGTCTTCTCTTAGGATCTCACTTCTCTTCTGTTTTTGGACTCAGTGCCGAGCACTGTTTATCATCCAGTTTCACTCGGGGCCCTAGGACAGTAACCTTGTAGGGTGAGACCCCTTAGCTCATCTTGGCAGAAGTAGGACCAGGTCAGAAGTGATTCTGCTGACTTAGTACACAAAGAAAGAATGTGGTTCCCACCATAGTAAGCAGTCAGGGTAGATCTGGAAATTCTTTTCCTCAGCAAAGACTTTTTTAAAACTATCCCTTAAAGAAATAATCTTGCAAGGAAGAACTACTCTTTAGAAAATGGCTATATAAGTTTTAAAAGGCTAATTGTGGCATGATTCGCAAGAACCAAGAGGTAGAAACAACCCAGGTGTTCATCACAGATGAATAGACGAATAACATGTGGTATATATGTATGCTGAAATATTATTTAGCTGTGAAAAAGAACGCCATTTTGGTACATGCTACCATATGGATGAACCTTGAAAACATTATGGTAAGTGAAATTAGCCAGATATGAAAGGACAGATGCATAATTTCACTTATATTAAATATCTAAAATAGGCAAATTCAGAGACAAAGTAAGTAGAAGTTACCAGAGACTGGGGTGGGAGGGAGGAAAGATTATGGATTATTGAGTAATAGTTACAGAAACTCTGTTTAGGGTGATGAAACATTTTAGAAATAGATGGTGGTGATGATTATACAACATTGTGAATGTAATTAACGCCACTGAATTAAATTATAACTTACAAATGAATAAAATGTCAAATTTTATATTATGTATTTTTACCACCATCAAAACAACAAAAGATTAAATAAATGGAAATTAAATAAAAATAACGCTTAATTCCCTAGAGGCTTCTGGTAACAGTTCTGGGAGTAACGATGATGTAACACAGTTTTCACCAGCCTCAGGGGCAGTATATCTGCAGACCATCTCTCACGTAAGAACTCTGTTAGAGATTGGTTTCCATTTTCTTGTCTGAATGTTCTGCTTCCTCATGCCTCAATCCAGCCTCCATCTAAGTTTGTTCTTTGTCACTGTCCCCCTGGCTGTATGCTCTTTCTCTTTTGGGCTCCTTCATCTTGTCGGATATTCACATTTCTATCTTTAGAAATGACCCTGGACCCCTCCAATCTTCTTTCTGATTTCCTTGGCCTGATACTGAGAACCTAGAAGGAGACAGAATGGAAGATAAGAGGTGTCTCAAAGGACCTGAGGAATTACCAGGGAATTCCATGTAGATGGTAGACATATTGCTGGGTTTGTGTTCCTCATTTAAGGGAGGGAGAAGAGGAGGAATAAGCACCTAGAGATATTAACATTCTAAAACTCCGAGTCACTGCACCTCAGATAAGTAATTTTCAGCTACAAACCTCCCTTGATGGTTTCCATACGACACAAGAGCTCTTGCGACACTGACTCCAAATGTGAGTTCTAACCTGGTTCAGCCATTCTGAGCGAGGCCAGGGAACCACTCACTTCCAGCTGGAAGCGGCATGCCTTCTTGTATATCCTAGACAAGGCTTTATTTTAAAAGTTTGTAAAACTTAAGCTGAAAGACCACACACGTGTCTCAGAAGCAGAAACCAAAGGGGAAGAAACATGACTGCAGAAGTCAACCTCGTCAGTTAAAAACCACATGGCTAAAAAGTTTTCTTAAACTTATAATCAGCACCCAAAATTGCCTTCAAAAGTTTAGGAGGAGGATAGTTTCTTCAAACAAACGGAATTTAGAAAGTTTCTCTGCCTTATAAAATGTCTTTCAATCTCTCTCAGATTAAAATACAAAGCTTGATTTGCTTATCTGCCTATTTTTTTTTTCTGTTTTCATCTTAATACCAGAATGACATAATAGCCCTCACATAAATCTGTCTCTGACAGAGCTGCTGTATCATTATCTATGCCAATGCTGGACCACACTGTAGCTCCTGCAATATCTGCATCTCAAGGTGAAGTAGGGGGTTAGCCACAGAGTTCTAAAAATAAGAATGATATTTCTTGAAATTCATCATGCTTTTTGTGCCGCTGAAGGTAATTTTCTCCAGGCTTGTAAGGTTCTCTAGACTGGTGTTCTATTCACCGACCTTCAGCCCCACAGGTGATCTCTGGGCTGCAAGATTTGTTGTTTAAACTATGCAACTGGCTCCAACCAAGACGGTATATTTTCCAGGTGACCTACTGATGTGGGACGTGGTTAGAAATGCATAGCCCACAAGCTGTGGGGTTAATGGGGGTACTTCTATCTGGTTCCAAGGGAATGTAATTTTCACCCAGCCCCCAAGTTCAGTTACTAAAGAAGTCTACTTGAATGTGGCTATTGAATCACCAGTTTCAAGTCCACATTTTATGACATTTATTAAACTGCTAAGAAAAAAAAAAGATAATCTTATGAAATAAGTCCCTTGCCTGAAACATTTTTTCTGCTTAAATTAAGAATTTTACAAATAACACTTCTCATCTTCTTTCTCCCTTAACCCTCTTCACAACCCACCACGTACAACCATAACCTAAACTAATTAAAGAATTACTTTCCATCCTATTTCTTTGATAGAACTGTGTGCTTTTATATGACAGAGACACCATTCAAATGCGGTATTTTACAACCCTTATTCCATTTTTTCCTGTTTTGTGTGTGTGTGTGTGTGTGGGAGGAGGTTAATTAGGTTGATTGATTGATTGATTGATTGATTTTAATGGCGGGACTGGGAATTGAAGCCAGGACCTCATTTTTATCGTGCATGCCAAGCACACACTACCACGGAGCTATACACCTCCCTTCCCAACTTATTCCATTTTAAGTTGCTAAAGTTTGTGGGTGGAGAGAGGCTTTAAGACAATGCATACACCCAAAGGAAGGTCAGAGGTGCCGTGTGGTGGTGGACACTAGGTGGACAGAATGATCAAAATCGTACTTCAGGCTCAACGGGGTTCT
Source organism: Vicugna pacos (assembly GCF_048564905.1). Classification (NCBI taxonomy): domain Eukaryota; kingdom Metazoa; phylum Chordata; class Mammalia; order Artiodactyla; family Camelidae; genus Vicugna; species Vicugna pacos. The sequence goes on along the minus strand of NC_132999.1, from coordinate 11,562,975 downwards.
GAAGAGCTAGGAAGACCTTGGAGATCATTTACCACTTTAGACCGATTTCCCCACTTTGAGGAAGAGGGGTGCTGACACCCGAGAAGCTGAAAGCCTTCTGCTTCCAGGCTGGGCCAGACTGTGGGCTCTGGGAGGAGTCCCTTCATGGGTGTAGGCTGCTGCGAACAGCGCATCACTTGGTCCTGCCCCCCTTCCCTGTGCCACCTGCTGCTGGTCATGTGATACCACAGTGAAAGGAGGATGGACTGAAACAGAAGCGAAACAGGCATGAGCCCTTCCCTCACTTCACAAGGGTCACTCCAGCGGTGTGATGGCCTCTTGCATACCTATGTGGTTTAATAAATCAGTTCTGGCCCAGGATGCAGAAACATGGGCTCTGACCACGTCTCTAGCACCCTCTGCCTGTTCCTACGCCCTCTGTCAGAGTGTTCCCCCCCTCAATCCCCAACGTCCGCAGGCAAGCCCGAAGACAAGTAGGCAGTAAGCATTTTCTCGCACTCGTGAGAAACATAGTTAAAGTTTACAAGTTAAAGTTTACGCTGTTGTCAGCAGGCTGATGAGAAGAGAGGTTGCTGCTGGAGCAGTCCAGGGGGAAGACGTTACTTTATAAGGTTTAGGCTGGAACAATAGCTCCATTTCTTGCAGGAAGAGTTGCATGAGAGAGACAGCTTTGCTGACACAGTTACAATGGGTAAGAAATTTGGTGGAGTGTACATACTTCACCAATCCAGTGGCTGCAAGAAAGAAAACAAGAGAGGAAAAGGAATAAAGGGGGGAGGGAGAGGGTGTGAGAGTAAGACAAAGAGGGAGAGAGAAAGAGAGAATTTCTCGAATTTTTAATCCAGGAGAGATCTTATTAAGCCATTTTCCCTGTGAAATACTGAGTGGCAAGTTGGTCCAGTGCTGTCTCCACCCAGGCTGTGGGCCTGTCTCACTAGTGGACAAGTTCTTTCAAGCTGCTTGATTGAGGTAACGCCCTTGGGGAGGTTATTTAACTTTGTGCTGAATTCTAAGCCGAGGCAGGTTGCATTAGCGTGAAATTCCACAATGATCACTGGTCTTTAGCATGTGAAGCAGTCCTGAATTAGCTGATCTGATGAATCTCAGGAATGGTGCTGCTCAGTTAGGAGTCACTGTGTTTCCCACACTGCTCTTCTCAGCTGGGGAGACTGACACCTCGGTCCATATTTCATATTCACGGCAACACAGTCATTTCAAGTGGGTGTCTGATCTTCCAGTATTCACTGAAACTCATGTTAGACTCATTTGATATTCCACTGCCAAACACAAAAGAAATTCCAGGCTGACTGTGGCCTGCTGTTTACCCATGACCAGGAGGGTGGTCAGAGTGACTCAGTTCCTTACCATCTTCCTCTTCCTACTAGCACTGCTCTGATGTGATTGTTCAATATCAAAACACGACGTTTTGGTTTCAGAGATAACATGAAAAATTAAGAATGCCTTTTCTCTCAATGCTGCTGAATGATAAAAGACATTCAAGATAGAAGCAGGCTGTCCAAATGGAAGCTGCACTGCCTTTCAAGCAGGAAGTTGAATTTGGGTTCTGACTTCCATTCATTCAATAACTGTTTCCTGACAGCCTACTATTTTTCAGGCTCTGTGCTAGGAGTTTTGTCACTTACCAGCCCCATGATCTGGGCGTGGTAATTAATATGCCCCTGCTTCCTTTAAGCCAGACCCCTTTGGCAGTGCCAAACCACCCATGGCAGCCCAGCCTCAGAATCTCTAATGCCATCCTTCCTGTATAGGTCTCTGTGTCCTTCTGCCGCTGCCCCATGTCTGAAAAGTAAACATGGGCACAGTCCTCTAGGGTAATTCCTGCTATTGAATCTCTCTTCCTAACCCCTTGCTACATCTTATAAACACACAGAAGGCGGTTCAAGATGGGAAAAGGGTAGAATCTTACCTAGAGCCATTTTCTGCATTCTCCCTTTTATTTATTTATTAACTTTATTGAGGTACAGCTGATTTACAGTATTATATTAGTTTCTGGTGTACACCATAGTGACTCAGTATTTTTGCAGATTTTACTGCATTGTAAGTTATTACAAGGTAATGGCTGTAAGTCCCTGTGCTACGCAATATATCCTTGTTGCTTACCTCTTTTATACATAATATATAAGAGTTTGTAACTATTAATCCCATATGTCTAATTTGTCCTCTACCTGCTTCCCTCTCCTTCTTTGTAACCAGAACTTTGTTTTCTATATCTGTAAGTCCATTTCTGTTTTACATATACATTTCATTTGTAACACATTTTAGATTCTACATATAAGTGATATCATAAGTATTTGTCTAATATTCCTCCTTTGAAAAGTTGCAGAAAGGCAGTGAATGGGGCTGGAGAAACTGGGAGTGAACCAATCTATGCGTATATAAAACTCTTGCCCACCTGCATGTTTGTCCGTAATGGTCCTGAGAACCTGCCTCTCCAGTCTTGGGGTCATTTACCACATATGTGACCCTACCCAAGTCCCTTAACCTCCCCAAGTATCTATGGGTCTTACAGATGCAACCTTCATCCTTCTCCTCCTCCCCATCTGATCGTCCTGGTCAGACAGAATATGGTTGGGAGTCTCTGCCTTCAGACTCTCCAACGCCCTCTGTGGGCAGTCAGACTGCCAGGGTGACCTGGGAAACTCCATCTTTCACCAGATGAGCCCCCAAACATGGAAAGGCCGTGTGTCTGCTGGAAGTCTCTCTGTGGAACGCTGCCCAGAACCAGGCCAGGGATTTAGGAATGAAAGGGAGTCATAGCAACCTGACACAATCAGCCTCTTGAATCGAGCAGAGCCAGAAGCCCTCATTCTTCTTTTTAACACACGCAACCTGGCTGGTCACGGCCGTGACAAAGAAAGCCATAGGAGCCCCGGCTTCGAGACAGTCCTGAAAGACTCAGCCCTCTCGCTGTAATGGTGGGGAGTGGGAGGGCTTCACTGAGCTTCAGATTCTGGGATGAAACTGAGAGTTGAGTTCCAAGCCCCACTCTTGTTCTGAGAACATCTCTCTGGAGGCCACGTAACTGTCCAAGCCCCGGACCAGCTGCACACTCAGGCGGTGCAGGTACTCAGCACCATCTCTATGCCGATGACATAAAAATTCACTTTTCTGGAAAGATGGTATCAGGGGCATGGATGGTGGGAGCAGAGCATCCAGCCAGTGAAGCCTCTGCTTTCAATATGATGAGTGGAAAGTTAACAGCATTTCCTCAGTGATTGCTTGCTTGAGTTTGCACAGCCAAAAGGATGTTGCTGGGAATATGAGGTCATGGTTTCACGTCCAGTTCTCACTGCGAGAAACCAGAGAGAGCCTCTTGAACTGAATCAAGAGCTGGGAAGGTGGGCACCCAAGGAGGGTGCCGTGGAGCAGGATGCCAGGTTGTACCATGCTGTGGGGGTTTATACACGGGGCAGCCTAAGTGAACTATAATGAAGCGTGTACAGTGAAACAGGTTTTAGGACTTACTGGGACTTAGTGTCTAGGTCTCTTTTCGGCACATTAGAAATCAGTTTGTTAGGCCTGAAAATGAATGAGGCTGACATAAAATATTTTAGATTGATAGACATGATGAAAAGAAAGATTCCAAGTGGGAGATTCGGAAACATGCTGAACCTGTCTCCTGAGTAGCACCCTTCTAGCTTTGGAATAAGCAATGATTCTAAAAGAGATCACGGGGCAACCCACACACATGACATGTCCTCACCTACGCAGGGTGTCACATAAAATTTCTGTGTCACCCAATCCCCTTCTCTGGGAATCTGCCCAAACCCGCAGGCTCTGTCAGTGGGTCCAGCCGGGCTCTGTACCACCTGACCTCATTCTGGCCACAGCTGTAATCCAGAGATGGGCATCTGTCCCAAAGGCAGAACAGAGCAAAGACAGCAGTGACCCAAGATGTGTGTGGCCAGGATCAAAAAGTTTAGGTGAGCTGAATGAGATTTCTCTGTAAATATTTGGAACCAGAAAGCTGAAAGGCTCTTTTTATTATCCCAGCCACCACAAAGACAACGACAGAAGTTCAGGGCGACCGTAGGGGGACACACATAGCCAGAGGTAGCGGGGGCAGAAACATGAATAAGCAGAAGAAGGGCACGGTGGAAAAGGGGACCGGAGCAGCTAAGTGCAGAAGGAGATGAGCCGGGAGGGAGAGATCAAATAGAAAGGAGCCCTGAGCTGGTCCTCGCCCCGCTGCTCCTGCCTTGCACGCCCTTCCAGGCAAGTCCTGTCTTCTTGCAACTCACACACACAAATGCTGAATTTAAAATACACCTCTGGTCACTCCAGGGACGAGCTGGCGTCTGCCAGGTGACACATGGGGGGAGGGGGTGTTTAGAGGTGCACTTCCATCAGTTCCCGGCTAGATGGGGTGTCCAGGCTCTCACGCGGCACGCTTTTGTTTTTCCTTCTTCACAGGCAGAAACGGCTTCTGTTTGCACACTCCTGACACTAAATACGTGGTACCCGCTTCCAGGTCAATTGGTGGAAAGTAGTGGCCTTTACCCCAGAAACTGATTGTTTGATCGCAGACTTACTAGAGCTGGAAAATATCACTTTTGAAATGATTCTTTACAGCAGTCTTGACAACAATCTCATTTTTCCTCCCGAGGGACACGTTTTAAAGAGCCAGATGGTGCATAGGCTGCAGCAGAACTTTGTGTTCTCTCCCCCACCCCCTTAGATTAGCTTCAAACACTTCGTTTTTATTCAGAGAAACTATTTATGCACATTTGTTTAGCACTATCCCAAATATCTCATTTGGTCCTGAAGCCATGAGGTGATGGAAGTACATGAGATATTATTTCTCGCAAATATAAAATTAGGAACCTAGGGCACAGAGATCGTGACTTACAGAAGGTCCCACAGCACTGGCAAGGGGCAGAGCAGACACTTGAATCCAGGCCTTCTGATGCACGTCCAGTGTCTTTTCCACTACAACAGGGGATAGCTCTATTTTTTTTCTAGCAAAGTTTTTCCTTTAACAAGGACCTAATGTATAGCACAGGGAATTTCAATTTCTTGTAATAACACACAATAGGAAAGAATCTGTAAAGAAAGTACATATAGGTATGTATATGTACAACTGAATCACTTTGCTGTACACCTGAAACTAACATTGTTAACTACACTTGAATAAAATTTCTTTTAAAAATTAATACCTTGAACAGTATGATTAGGTTGAAGCAAGAGTTCTCTGCCTTTGGACAGAATATCTTCAGGGCACTCATGTATGCGGAACAAAAAGTACACACTGGACTCCCTCCTCATCTGCTAAGGCCAACAGAGCTCAAAGCCGTGACCCTCAATTGCCAGTGTGTTAAAGGCAGTAAAGTGTTCATAGTGTTAATTGTATCCTCCCAATTATTCATTGATTTAAAATGTACTTACTGAGTGCCTACTATGTGCCAGACATTATGGTACCAACTAGGGGTAAACATGAACAAGGTGAGGCAAATTCTGTGTCTTCACAGAGCTTGTATTTTGGAGGAGAGAGAGATGGTAATAAGGAGTTACGTAAAGTCATATGGTGATGAGTGCTATGGGGGAAAAAAAGAGCATAGTAAGAAAATAGAGAGTGACAGGGAGATCATAAGGGAGTCAGACAAGGACCGAGGAAGCGACGTTTGAGTAGAGACCTGAGTGAGGTGGGGAAGCCAGGCTTGTGAAAATACGGGGAAGAGCTCCAGAGAGAAGGAACGGCAAGGGCGGAGCCCTGCGCTGGGAGAACGCTTCGGGCACTGGAGGAAGAGCAAGAAGGCCAGCGTGGCTGGCGCTGCACGTTTGAGGGGATGAGTGGTAGGAAATGAGGGAGGAGGGTTGGCCAGGCAGGACCATACACGTCATGGTAAGGCCTTTGGATTTTATTTTAAGTGTGATAGGAAGAAAGCGTGACACTATTTGGTTTATGATTTAAGAGGATCACACTTGGGGTGTATTTGAAGAAAAGACTGTAGGGCACAAACGTGAATGGAAAAAACAAATGAGGAAGCCAGCAGTGGCCAAGGCAAGACAGGATGACGCTGTCCGTTGCTCCCGTTAGCACACGAATACGCTGTGCTTCTTCCATCTCTCTTGACCCCCACGCCCCCCAACAGCTACTGCCTGACTTCTCTGCTCCTCTTTACAACAGATCTCCTCCAAGGAGGAGAAGACTCACTGCCTCCAGTTTCTCTGTCCTCATCTTTCTTAATCCCCTTAATGCTCATGTTTTTGTGTGGCCTCCTCCAAAACCCCTCCTGTCAAAGTCATCATGCATCCAAATCACTGTTTTCAGTGATCGCTTCCCGGCCCTTCCCTTACCCGTCAGTAGCGAGGGTTGCCGTGAACAGTTATGCAGGGCGTGCTCAACTTCACTTTACCTTCAGGAGATAACTGACTGTATTTTTTTTTAAAGTAGTGATAGTGCTAACTATGTACATTTGTCTTTTCTATTTCATTTAAATAAAATTAATATCTTTTATTATTTAAAAAAAAAGGAAAAAGAGATGGGGGCACTCAGTCCACACTGCGATTGGTTAGCTGCAGGTTTGTAGGAGCACCGTTCCCAGGATGTGCCTCACACACAGTCGTCCTGTTAGCAGTAGGGGGCACAGTTAACTGTGCCTTCCTCCTTTATATACGCTGTTTACCTGGCGTCTAGGACCCCACGTGCTTGATTTGCCTCCCAACTCACCGTTTGCTCCTGTCAGTCTCTTTTACTACTTCTTCATCTTCTCTCGGTGGACGTAATCATGTGGGTATGCCTCAGCATTTTTGATCCTTTTCTTTTTCCCTTTCCACACTTAACTATTATATGATCTCATCCATTAAAGTCATCCCTTGACTTTAATGCTATCTTTGTGTCTCTGACTTCCAGAATTATATCTCCAGCCCAGACTCTGAATGCCAAGCTCTGAAGCCCAACTGCAACCTCAACATCTCCTCTTGGATGTTGACAGACATCTCTAACTTAGCATGCATCCCAAGTGAAGTGAGCCAGAAAGAGGAAGAAAAGTACCGCATGATATCACTTATATGTGGAATCTAAAAAAAAGACAAAAATGAACTTGTATGCAAAACAGAAACAGACTCACACACATAGAAAACAAACGTATGGTTACCAAGGCGGGAAGGGGTGGGAAGGGATAAATTGGGAGTCTGAGATTTGCAAATATTAACCACTACATGTAGAATAGATAAACAACAAGATCCTACTGTATACCACAGGGAACTACATTCAATATCATGTAGTAACCTATGAAAAAGAATATGAAAATGAATATATGTATGTTTATGACTGAAGCCTTATGCTGTACGCCAGAAACTGACATAACATTGTGAACTGACTATACTTCAATTTGAAAATTAATTTATTCATTCATTCATTTAAAAAACTTAACATGGCCCTAAACTAAATCCTGGCCTCTGTCTCCCGAAATCTGCCCCGACCTCATACTCTGCCCATCCCCGTAAAAGGCAACTCTCCCCTTCCAGCTGCTCAGCCCGAACACTGGGCATTCCTCTCACACTATTTTTTCTCTCACACCCCCACCCGACTCATCAGCATATGCTGTCGACACCACCTTCAAAATGCATCTAGAATTGAAGGTTGCAGCCTTCACTGTCCTACCCTGGGTGCAGCCAGCTGCTTCACTGCAGTCCCCCCGACTCCTTTCCTGTCCCACCTTTGCCCCTACGCCCTCTTCTTGACTTAGCTCTCAGGCAGACCCTGTGAAAAGGGAAGTCAGGTTGTGTCGCTCCTCCGCTTGAAACACTCGGGGCTCCCAGGTTCCCTCAGAGTAAAAGCCGAAACTCTTGATCTTCCCTCTTTGCTTCTCAGACCACGTCCTGCCACTCTCTTCCTACCGTCCATGCTCCAGCCGCCTTGATGTTCCGTGAACTTGGCCAATTATATTCCCACCTTAGGGCCTTTGCACTGGCTGTTTCCTGTCAGAAACACTTTCCCTAAAATATCTCTGTGACCAAATCCCTCTCCTCTTTCAAGACTTCATTTAAATTTCATCTTTTAAAATTAATATTCTTCCCCAGTATGCTCTGTCGCCTTTATTCAATTTCAGTCTTTTCCACAGGGCTTACCATCCTCAAACGCTCTGTTATTACACTTAATTTGCTGGTCTTCCTCCCACAACCACAGTTTACATTGCCTGAAGGCAAGAGTTTTGTCTCTTTCCTGATGAAGTTGAAGTGTCTAGAAGAGAATCTTGCACACAGTTCATGTTCAAAAAATATTTATTGAATGGATGAAAGAATGAGAAGGTGCTACTAAATGTTGTCTAATTTTCACTCTAAATCTGTCCCCAAAGGTAATACCAAGCAGTCATGTAAACTGTTAAGAATATTTAATGACTTGGAAAGCTATTTATGATCTAGTGCTAAAATTTTTACTCTCCAGTTTCAGAAAAATAGGCACAATATGACCCAGTTTTTATCTAAGCAATGTATATATCTGCATTGAAGAAGACTGGGAGGAAATATTTATTTCATCAATATTTCTGAAGTGCCTACTGTGAACTCTTCTCTGGATGAGATTATAAATTGATTTAATTTCTTCTTTTTGCTTGTCTGTATTTTCTGTATGTCTACACTAGTCATCTATTAACTTGGTATTAAAAATAATTAAGCTAAGAACTTCTATTTGTTGATGAGCTTTACAGTGTCTGTCTTTGGGCAGCACATTTTCAGGATGCATGCATGGCCCTATGTGCACACTGGTTTACTACTGTAGCCATGAAAGAGGCTACACGTGGAGTTTTTTCTTAAATTCCACTAACTAGAGAGAATCCCAGATCTCACTGCCTGTTCATAAAACTGCAGAGGCAACTGTGACATCAGCAATCAACATTCCTCCAGCAACCATGCAGAAATTCCAGGCGATTTATAAGCTACTGGGAAAAGAGCAGACATTTACCACTGCCCACCATCCCTGGTCACTCCCGTTTTAATTGCTTATTAGTAAGGCAGCTTGGGAAGCCGTGCGCATGAGAGAGACAATACATGGTAAATTCCAGTATAATTCCTTTGTATTCATTCAATCACTGCCAACTTGAACATGCCTTCCTTTGTACGGAGGGGGTGCTATCATTTCTAAGAACAGTAAATTCTATATACAGGTTTGAAGAGCAAACTTTACCTGGAGTCTATTCCCTGTAGGTATTTCTAGAACATGCTATTTGAAGATTCCTCTGTTTCAATTTTTAAAAGCCTCCATCGGCAGATGCTGTCCTAGGCAGTGAAATCCTCAGCGTCAGAGTGGGACAGATGTTTCCCAAAGCTGATTTTTTCTCACTGTCACTTTGTGCTTTGTTATATCAGTTAGATAATGAAATGCTTAATTAGCTCTTTCCTTTCACCACAGGATCATTTTATAAAATGGTAAATTAAGAGCTTTGAAAATGAGGCTTCTCTGTTTGGCACACAGGTATCCAAGTCCAGGTGCGTCCTTTAGGCGTCTCTGTCTAATTGAAACCATCATGCAGGGTTGCTTCCAGTTGGACACAGGACACAGGCTTCTCTACAGACCTGGGTTGCTGGAGATGGTGGCCACACCAGCTCACCTTCCTGGGTAACCTAAATATCACTTGTTTGATCTGGAAATAACCAACTGGGCAAGTCAGCAAGAGGGGTCCTGTTTCTGGGAAATTCCAGTGAATTTTGCTCTAGGCTTCTTAGAAGCTTTGTCTCCTGGATGACATCGACAGTGAGTCTCCACCCATCCTGACCACACTATGGTGAGCAAGCCAATTAAAGAGTCAATAGCCCTTTTCTGGAGGGTTCTTCTGCCCTCCAATGCCATTCACATGGTCGGGTGTAATGTAGTGCCTCAGCTTCTCTAATCTGATAGAGGAGATGCTGTCTTTCTTCTCTCCACTCCACCCACCCGTGGTCTCCCCAGGGCTCCAGACTTTGCATTCACCTCATTACACAGGTGATGTGCTCAACCAGCCATCTGTCCATCTTTCCTTTCCTGTTTGGTCCTAGGAGTGAACAAGGGTGTTTTCCTAACAAGAGAGTATTTGATCTGCGGTCAAACTGGGGTTTCCAGTGTGAGACTTTGTGTGTGGGTGTTTCCTGGCTGGTTTATATTTGCTCAGGAAAAAGCTAGCGGGCAAATCAGCTGACATATTGCCTGAGGTGACCAGTCAAAAATAAGACCTTCTCAAGATGTCACTTAGAACCACTGTTTTCAGCCAGAAGAGACATCCTTTCTGATGGTAAGGACGGCAATTTGGTTGGGTTAGGAGGCGCCACAGGAAACAAGAGCACAAGGCTGATCAGAGTTCTGCAGACCTGGATGACAGCATGCGCAGGATCGGCTGATTACAGTAATGTATCAGCGCATTCATTTAATGTAGTCAAGGTCAAGGAGGTCTGCTTCTCGGTGGTGCTAGACAGGAAACTCAAAATATTATGTATGCCGGCAACAAGTGCCATGATTGATTTTTGTTATGGGATTAATCTGTCAAGAGTTGCAGTTTCAGGTTTGCTGCCGTGAATTATACCTCCGGTTCAGCTGGAAGACACCGAGCGGAGAAAAGGGCTAAGCGGTCTTTGGCTGTTTGCCTCAGCCGGAGCTTTGTTAAGTGCTAGCTGCTGCTGCCGTTGATAGGGAGGTAGATGTGAGGGCTGGGGCCACACGTCACTCCATTAAATGTCAATGAAGAGAGACCCCCACCGGAGTGGCAGCCAGACCGGATGTGGATAGATGGTTGGGCTGAGTTTCTTAACCTCTGGGTTCATCTGCAGTGACTCTGATGTAGTACATCAGGGTGGAGCCCAGGAAGCAACATTTTAACAAACATCATGGGGTGGTCAGCAGCCTCAGTTGGAAAACAGGCATAAGGTCCAGAGACTTCACTGTGGTTGACAATGAGTCAGCAGACAAAGAATTTTTACGTCATACTGCAGACCCGAGGGAAACACTTGAGAGGCGTTAGGTACTGATGAATCAGCATTTTAGAAGGCACACTCAGGCAGCAGTACCCAAATGGACTGGAGACAGGGAAATCTAAGGTACTCGGAGCAGTGAGGAAGCTGCACGCAATAAGGAATTATTGTATCACCTCAAGGTGGGGACACCCACTAGGGCCGCCATCCTGACCCCCAGCCAAGCTCAGTATTCACAGCAAGTGGATGAAGTCACCATGGCCAAAAGCACTCATCCCTCATTTTGTACACATCACACTGTAAAGTCATTGTAGAGATTGGTCTCTTCTGAAATGAATTTAATTTTAATTCCCATTTCCCGCTCCTTTCCACCTCTATCCCTGCTGCTCCTAAGCGCCCAAGGACTAGTTTGAGGGAAGCTGTTTTCTTTAGGGGAGTCATAAAATAATTATGAATATGTGTTCAAACATAGTATTCATTACTATTCAAAAAAAGGTGGTCAAAATTTTTTTTAGAGAATCATGGGTTTTTTTTGTTGTTGTTGCTGTGTTTTCTTTTCAAAAATGCCTCAGCCTGTGCTCAATTGCTTGACAATTTGTATCTCTTAAAGGCAGGGAATGTAGAAACATAGGATCATGTCAGGGCTCTCAGAAGACGCAGATCCCTTATTGATTATCCAATGAGACTCATCCAAAGCATGAATTCCTTCTACAACAATCCCTCCAAGAAATGCTACCACTAATAGACTAATTATGTCTAAAATATTACACTAATAATGTCTAAGACTTAAATAGCACTAATGTGCTTTACATTTGTTAATTATTTAATCCTCACAATAACCATATGAGGCAAACATTGCTTTGATCTCCATTTTACCCTGAAGCATGAAAAGGCACAGCTTATGATGGACAAAGCTGGGATTTCAACCCAGGCAGTCTGTCTCCAGAATGTGTACTTACCCATCATTGCTATCCTCCCTTCAGTGCAGGTTTTGCTTGAATACTTCCAGGCATGGGGAGCTCATTAGCACCAGAAACAGCCTACTGCATTTTTGTCCACTGTGATGATTAGACATGTCTTCTGATGACCCAAAGTCTTCTTCTCTAAAATTCCTACCTATTGAGCCCTCTGGAGTCATAAGAATGTTTAATTCAGCTGTTTTTAGTTGTCAATTCCCTGTAAAGATTTTGTGTGTGGCAGTTAAAAGCTGGTATATATTTTTCTTTTGCACACTCTGTTAGTCCTACTCTGTGTGTGTGTATAATTACAACAATGCATCTATGCATTTGGTAATGTAATTTTTTTAAATCATAGGAGTAGAATTTTATATTCCCTTATTAAATTTCTTTCAAAATTGAGCCTATTTGCAGCAACCTATGGAGAGATACTGCTGGTTTCATGTTAATAATTAATAAAACATGAAGAAATTGAAACTCAGAGAGATTAAGTTGCCCAAGGTTTTAATAAGTGGAATTTGCACCCAGTTCTTGCTAACTTAAAAATGCATGCACTAACTATTATATATAAGATAGATAAACAACAAGGTCAAACTCTATAGCACAAAGAACTAAATTCAATACCTTATACTAGCATCATATAATGAAAAAGAATATGAAAAGGAATATGTATATGTATAACTGAATCACTATGCTGTACACCAGAAACTAACACAGCATTTAAACCAACTATACTTCATTTAAAAAAAAAAATGCTTGCAATTCCAGTTGCTCGCTCTTACTACCAGGTCTGCTTTCCACTGCATCTGCTTCTGACTTGCATCACGCCCAAGCCCTGGTCCTCCCCACAACTATGAAAGGGACGTGACTGCAGAAGATCACCTTGTTTCAGTTGCCACCTCACTCCCTATTACTCATTTTTATTTGACTTGAATTGTGAGAAGAGGTGTTGTCCTGATAAATTGCCTAATCATAGTGTAGCTTTTGGCTTGATACTGACTTTTTTAGCCCTCTTATCTATATTATCTGTGATGATGGTTTTTTAAAAAACTTAATTAAAGCCAGAATGAAATTAATTCACTGATGAACTAATAACGTTAAGAAAAGAATTATTCCAAAGACCAATGTGAATTAGTAGGAGGGTTTTTAAAGCTCTGTTATCAGTCTAGGGGATGATACAAAGTCAAAACTTCCAGCATCATTTTCTCAAGGCAGCATGATGCTTAAGAAGATATTTGCAAGTTGTATAAACCAGATAGAAATATGCAACTGTCAAGCAATATGACAGCCTATACTAAGAGGGAAGGGTGTAGTGACAGTGGAGATCACCTCAAAGATCACTTTGAATCCTAGAAATAAGGACAGTGATAAGGGAAGGAAAAAAATAGAATTCTCACTGCAGGATCTTGAGATAATTTTTAATCTCCAATTTTTTTCTCTCCCTCTCCCCTTACCAAAATACACCTGCAGACACAGGACATCCATTACCATGATTTTAGAAGTGCCTGTCTCCATTTCTCTCCTACATCATGTTCTTCACATCCTTTCTTCTTTAATCAACCTAACAAGGTAGCATGAGAAACCAACTTTGATCTTACAGTGATGCTGGTTTCTCTGCAAGATTCACTGAAAGATAACTATGGCACCCTTTTCAGAATTTTAAATCAGTCAGTAAGGCAGACTATACAGAGAAGAAACAGCCCTCCTGCTGTACACTCAGTGTATCTTCCAGGACTGAACCCATCGTGCTAGATACGTATGCTATAAGAATCATATAATTTATTCATTTATCCTAAAGACATCCAGTGAATGCCTGCATGTGCAGGATTCTTCAAGAGGCCTGGAGAAACAAAGATGAATCAGATATGCTCCCTGACCTCAGGGGCTCAAATGCTACTGAGAGACAGAAACATAAACAGATGATGAAAAATCACCAAGGTTGGGTGCTCTGTTAAGCTTGGAGAGACCAGGAGGGTTTTAGTCTAAGCAGAGCAGGAGGGAGCTGGTAAGATGGTGCAATTCAGTGGGAGGAAAACAGAAATATAGGAAGGCGGAGAGGTACACAGCCAGGGGAGGGAAGTGGCTTTTTATTTGGGAAAGAGGGGATTTCAGAGGAGTGAGGAAGCCACCTGACCAGCAGGACCACATCGTGGATACAGCAGTCGGAGTGTTGCTAAGGCCCTAAGCTAGGAAGCCATGCAGCAGGGTGCTGTGCCTTATTAAGAGACCTAAAGCATTTAGCTTTAATGACTTTTACTTTACACATATATGCATCGTTCGTGACCTTACTTTATACAAACGCCAGCCTACATTGCGTCTTTTTACTCCTTGTACTCCAACCCTCACATCTATAGGACCCAGAACAAGATAGACAATGTGTTTAAATATTTATAATTTATAAATCGATCTGATAAAATGTCAAGTAAAAGCCGTTTTATCTTTCTACCTTGACAAATATATCTTCATAACAACCTTGAAGACCAGTTTCGAATTTAAGAGGTCTCAGAGTCCTCCAGGTTCCACGTGGGGTGTGGCAGTTTGGAAAAAACTTCATCAGCCCACGGCCCCCTCTTCCCATCCCAGGCTGCGGGATGTTCACATGTACATGGGTACCTCTTCCCATTGCCAAGCTCCATCACACCCACTCCTGCTACCACAGCAACCGCTCACTGGTCGCACCTAGGGCCTAGAGCAGTTTCATTTGAAGTTTGGTCCACTGTTGGGAGGATATTCTGCGTAATGTTGGAGAAGAATTCTGCATAAGCCTTAGTAATGGGCTTTGAGACATGGATGGTGGTACTCAGAATGTGGCCTAGAAGTCGAGGTTTGGGGCCATACAGCTTCCTGGGGGGCCTGTTCCTTTGCCCCTGGGCACTTCTATCCCAGTTAGGAAAGGCAGGGACAGAGGAGGGCCAAAGTTGGGTCCCCTAAGGTGCAGGATACAGGGCAGGGGCCTCTCTTACTCAGCTCGAAGGTCCTTCTCAAGTTGCACTGGCTGAGGTATCTTGAGTCCTTACCCTTCTAGGGACAGCGCTGATGGTTAGAACTGAGGACTTTTTATCCTGATGTTCTCAAGGCTTCCAGTGAGACGACTCCTTCATTCAACTTTATATTTTAATCTCTCCCTGAAGGCCTATCTATTGCTGCCATCTTCCTCCAAACCAGAGTCAACGGCCACTTTGTGTGTGAGCATGTGTGGGAGGGAAGAGGGAGATGGAAAGTCCATCTTTCTTACAGGCCACGTGTGATGGGAGTATCAATTATCAAACATTAAATACTTCCCAGCATTCTTTAGCTCATAGTCCACCACGCGCTTCTCCACCAGGGCATGGAAGAAGACTTCTTTTTACCAATGAGACTGGAGAGGGAGTAAAAGAACACAAGGTAGGCAGAGAAAAGGCTCTGTTTTTTCTGGCTGCAAGGAAGTGTGAGCAGGAGGCCACCAGAGGAAGGAGAGAGGTTGGTAGTGAGAGTTATTGTGCTGTGAGCTCCACCCTGGAAGGAAGGGGAGGGCTTTGGGTGATGGCCTGGAACTCTGAGGGCACAAAGACTCTTGTCCTGCTCTCTTCCCAGGACCCCAAAGGAGGCTAACTCACAGGCTCATGCAAACCACAGTGGGGACAGCTCCATCACAATGGGGACAGCCCTGTCACAGATGGGCAGTAAGGTTAGCAGAGGGGGACAGCCAGAGTGCTCTTATCAGACTCCCCTTCTCCTTGGCTCCTTGACAGCAAAGACAGGACCCCAGCACCCTGAATGCTGGTGGCCAACAATAGCTACTCCCAGCCCCACTCACACGTAGACTTCCGCTCCCAGCAGTTGAGATACACAGCTCCTAGGTCCTCTGAGTCCATTGTTCAATTCTCAGTCCTCATCCGTTGTAAGCTGGCAACATTTGACACAGTTAATCGGTCCCTGCTCCTTGGAAAACTTTCTTCACTGGCTTTCAGCGTGTCACTCTCTCTGGTTTCCCCCCCTTATTTCGCCAGTTTCTTTTGTCCTTCCAGTCACTTTTGTCTGTTCTTCCTCATCTCTCTGTCCCATAAACGCCCCAGTCCTGAGGGGTGTTTCCTGAGGTTCAATCCTCAGGCATCTACTCTTCTTTCTTACTTTCACTCTTTGTGTGACCTCACCCAGTCTCCTGGCTGAAAGATCATCTCCATGCAAGGATTCCTAGATGGGCATTCCCACATCGGACCTCTCCGCTGAACTCCAGACTCATATACGCCTCCGCTTACTCAAGAGTTTATTTGGAAGTCTATCATTACACTGAAATTGGATATTAACAATCTACTACGATAATGGAGCACTTAAACATAAGGTTCTCAACAGTGAATAGAATAAGCAGTCAAAATCAAGTAAGGATAGATAAAATTTAAACAGCACAATAAATGTTTTAGAACTAGTCAGAACATTGTACTTCAAAACTCCAGAATACACATTCTTCTTTGGTACACATGGAATATCATGAAAATTAATGATATGCTGGGCCATAAAGAAAGCTCCAATAAGTTTTAAAGAATTAGTACCAAACATAGCTTATTTCCTGATTGCAAGCATATAGTTAGAAATTAACAACAATGATAACAACAATGACAAAAAAACCTAAAGAAACCCAAAATGCCAGAAATTTCAAATTATACTTCAAAACAATTCCCAGTAAAAAAAATTGCAGTGGAAATTAGGAAATATTTGTAATTGAGCAATTTTGCAACAGTATCAACACTTGTGGTGTGCAGCTAATGTGTTACTTAGAAGAGAATTTATAGCCTTAAAAACCTGTATTAGAAAATAAGAAAAGCTGAAAATTAATGAATTAAATTAGAAACAGAACCCCAGGTAAACCTTAAAATAGCAGACGGGAAAAAAATAATAGCAATAAGAGCAGATATGAATAAACTAGAGGAGAAAAAAGCTACTATAAAGGGTGAGAACAAATCAAATATCATTCTTTAAGAAAGATACGTTCCTTCAAAATAGGCAAAAATATGAAATGAATAAACAGAAAAAAGTGACAAATGAATAATTTTAAGAAGGCAACAGGTGGTATAACTACATATAGAGTGGAGATTAAGAAATAAACAGAGAATATTTAGATTGGCTTTATGCCAAAAAAAATTGAGAACTGAGAGGAACTGGGCAAATTCCTAAATTAAAACTTATTAAAATGGACTGACAAATAAATAAAGAAACTGAATAGTCACATAACCATTAGTGAAACAAACCAGAATTTTTTTTTCTGGTTTTACTGATGTTTTTATAAAATATTTGAGAGACAAATTATTCTAATTTCACACAAAGTATCCTTAGAGTAGAGAAAAAAGAATATATTCCCTTTTAAATTTATTGAGGTTGACACAACTTGGATATCAAAATCTGACAATAGCACAAAAGGGAAAAGTTACAGTCTAATGTCTCATGAACATAAATGTAGAAGTGCTAAATTATTAGCCAATCAAATCCAAACATGGTCGACTAAGTTGCATTTAACTCAGAAATTCAAAATTGGCTTAATATTGGAAAATCGATAATGTAATTCACTACATTAACAGATGAAGGAAGAAAAAATGGTATGATCATCTCAATGTCCACAGAAAAAATTGCTTTGATGAATTTCAACAAAGCAAGAAACAAAATTACTATTATTTGACAATCACCCCATGTGTGTAAATAGACAACCCAAAAGATCTTACTAAGTTATTAAAGAAAAAGTTACAAAATATAATTTTAAAGATGCACTTACCATATCAAGAAATGGATAAACTATTCAGTAATAATGTTTTAAAAACATACAAAAGACTTTCAAGGATCAAATTATAAAATCTTATTGAAAGATATTAAAATATTAAATAAATGGACAACTCTACCATGATCATGAATAAGATAATTCAATATCATAAAGTTGTCGGAGCCTGCCGACAATCGATCAGGTCCAGAAAACCTGTGCTGCAGGACTGAGAAAGAAAGACAAGACTAAAAGGTGGGGTTGAGAGGGTCTCACTCTAGCCCGCAAGACGCTAGGTCAAGAGTGGACGACGAGTTTATTTCTTGCAGTTAATTTATATGATTTTAACCCATTAGCTCATATATTCCTGCATGTAGGCAAAGGTATTGTTTTAAGGCACATTAACAACGTGTACTAAAATCATTAACTTGTATATTGTTACAGACATCATTATTGTTTACAGTTCTCCTAAAACTAAGATTAAGAGTTCCTGGAACCAAGATGATAAACTAAGGCATTGTTCCTCTAAGCTAACATCGTGACTCATGTACTATTATATCAGGTGATTGTTCTTCAGGCTAAGATCACTAACTTGCATGCCGATTGTATCTCTCCTTCCAAAGGTCCTTAGTGACTTGATAGCTCAGGATGTTCCTTCAGGCCTTAATGCATCTGGCACATTCCTCAAAGGGGTGGCAGGACAGAGATTGTCCTTGAGAGATCAACCTCAGAGCCTGACGCCCTGCACTGTGGGAGTTTAGGCCCAACCTCTGTGCTCGGCAGTCCTCAGGTCATGAGTGGCCCCCCGCATAAAGTTGCCTATCTTTACACAATGGGACATTAGGGAAAGTTTCCTACAAGATATTAAAAAAATTTATAAAGCTACAGCAATTATCAGCTTTGTAATGGCTCAGGGGTAGACAAATAACCCAATAGAATAGCAAGAGTCTAGAAATGAGCCTATTTAATATAGAAACACAATATATGAGAAAGCCAGCATTGCAGATTAGTGGGGGCAATGACAGATTATTTAATAAAGGCACTGGGACAACTGGCTCTTCACTGAACAAAAAATGAAACTGAATTGTTACCTCATGCCAGACACAAAAATCAACTCCAGATAGTTTAAATCCTTTTATGTGAAAGGAAAATTATAAAACTTAAAAACAGAATATAGGAGAATTTCTTTATGACCTTGGGATGATAAATATTTCTGAAACAAGATATAAAACTCAATTTATAAACTGAAAACAATACATTTTATTATGTGGAAGTTTTTTAAACACCTGTTCACTAAAAAACACAATGAAGAAAGACATGAGAATCCAAAAATTGGCAAAAAGATACTCATTACATTTATCCAACAATGAATTAGTATCTCAGATAAACAGTAGGAAAATATTCTGTTGGTCATGTGGAACAATGAGAACTCTCATGTACAGCCGGTAGGATTGTAAACTGGTGTAGCCTTTTTGGAAAACTGTTTGGGGTTACATTGTGAATTTGAACATGCCCACTATCTATGACCCAGTATCTCCACTGCTACATATCACCAAGGAAATTTTGTATGTGTGCATGAAGAGACATGTACAATAATGTTTATAGAAGCAAAATCTAGAAACAATCCACTCTCCATCAATAGTAGAATGGATAAATTGTGACATACTCAAAATATGAAATAATGTCTACAGCAGTTAAAATGAGTGAACAACAGAAATATCCATTAACATGAATGATTTTCAAAAGAATTATTTTGAATGAAAAAAGGTAAGTCATTGATAGGCTTTATGATTACATGGATATAAAGTGCAAAAACTAGCCAAATAAAAGAAGATATATATTTAGGAATATTTAAACATCCAGTAAAATTATGTAAGAAGCAAAGGAAATAATTCACACAAACTTCAAAGTAAAGTTAACCTCAGAAGCAGGAGAAAAGTGAGTAGAATGTAGGGGTGGGGAACCCAGTGGGTCTTCTAGTATCCAAACAATGTGATTCTAAAGCTGAGTGGTAGGTACCTTTTTAAATTGTAGATATGTATTTTGATTTGTTTGATGTATTTCACCATAAAAGAAAAAAATGAATATGAAGTCTTGGAAAATCTTAAAGATAAGACACACTTAAAATGACTCTCAAGGTGATGGTGGCTTCACAGAATGAGTTTGGGAGTATTCCCTCCTCTTCAATATTTTGGAAGAGTTTGAGAAGGATTGGTAAGTAGAGAGCCCAGAAATAAACTCACACATTTTTGGTCAATTAATCTTTGACAAAGGAGGCAAGAACATACAATGGAATAAAGACAATCTCTTCAGCAAACGATGTTGGGAAAGCTGGACAGGTGCATGTAAATCAATGAAGTTAGAATACTCCCTGACACCATATATAAAAATAAACTCAAAATGGCTTAAAGCTTAAACATAAGACAAGACACTATGAACCTCTTAGAAGAAAACATAGGCAAAACATTATCTGACATAAATCTCAGTACTGTTCTCCTAGGGCAATCTACCCAAGCAATAGAGATAAAAGCAAAAATAAACAAATGGGACCTAATTAAACTTATAAGTTTTGCACAGCAAAAGAAACCATAAGCAAAACAAAAAGACAACCTACTGAATGGGAGAAAATATTTGCAAAAGATGAGACTAACAAAGGCTTAATCCCCAGAACATATAAACAGATACATACACACACACACACACACACACACACACACACACATACACATATATACATAAAAGAAATAAACATATAAGAAGAAACAAAAAAACCCAATCCAAAAATGGGCAGAAGACTTAAACAAGCAATTCTCCAGTTAAGACATACAAATGACCAATAGACACATGAAAAAATGTTCAGTGTCACTAATAATCAAAGAAATGCAAATCAAAACTACAGTGAGGTATCACCTCACACCAGTCAGAATGGCCATCATTCAGAAGTCCACAAATGATAAATGCTGGAGAGGCTGCAGAGAAAAGGGAACCCTACTGCACTGTTGGTGGGAATGTAATTTGGTGTAGCCGTTATGGAAAACAATATACAGATTCCTCAGAAAACTAAAAATAGACTTACCATATGATCCAGTAATCCCACTCATGGGCATATATTCAGAGGGTACCTTAACAAAAAGATACATGCACCCCAATGTTCATACTAGCACTATTTACAATAGCCAAGACATGGAAACAACTTAAATGTCCATTGACAGATGATTGGATAAAAAAGCTGTGGTATAATTATACAATGGAATACTACTCAGCCATAAAAAGAATAAAATAATGCCATTTGCAGCAACATAGATGGACCTGAGAATATCATTCTAAGTGAAATAAGCCAGAAAGAGAAAGAAAAATACCATATGATATCACTCATATGTGTAATCAAAAAAAAAAAAAAAAAGAAGACAAAGAAACTTACTTAGAGAAACAGACTCACAGACATAGAAAACAAACCTATGGCTACCAGAGGGGGAAGCAGGTGGGAAGGGATAAATTGAGAATTCGAGATTGGCAGATACTAACTACTATATATAAAGTAGATAAACAACAAGTTTCTACTGTATAGCACAAGGAACTATATTCAATATCTTGTAGTAACATGGTGAAAAAGAATATGAAAATGAATATATGTATGTTCACGTATGATTGAAGCATTGTGTGGTACACCAGAAATCAACACAATATTGTAAACTGACAATACTTCAATAAATATATATATATATATAAATACATGTGTATATATATAAAATGACTCTCAAATTAGATGTGTGAGAGATAACTGTAAAAGATGGAAGTAGTTGGAAATGTGCTCCTTTTAAGAAAATCGAAACTTAAAATTACAGAAAACAGTGGGTGTAGTTTATGCAAAAAGATGGGATTCATTTGAATCAATAATCTATACAGAGATGAAAGTCTGAATTTATATTAAAAACTAAGCAATACAATGTCTGCAATACAATGTCTACTTGTATGTTTCAAGTTGAAATCATTAATGTATGTATGAATCTATTTTTGTGATTTCCTGCCTTCCTAAACTTTTTCAAGTAGCCAACCAAATATCGATAAAAAGAACGTCAGATAAGAATGCTTCTATGGTACTGTATCACTCAATTGGACTAAAATCTAGTTTCTTTTCTTTTTTCATTATCATTGGGTGTCAGCTTGTGAAAGAGAGTAAATAACTAAAAGATAAAATATACATCTGTGTACAGTGTGAATAAAATCTTTAGTCCTATTAACATAAGTATCTTTGTTTCTGGGAATTAATAGCTTATGAATACATGTCTGCTTAATTTGTGTTGGCCATTTTTACAGAGACTGCCTGTTTTTCCCCTCCTAGAATAATTACTCAAAAACATTTCCCAGTCTCCCTTGCAGCTGGATATGGTTATAAGACTGACTTTCATCCAGTGGAATACAGGTGGAAGTGATATATACAACTTCTAGGCCTATGAAAAATTCTACCATATAAACCTCCTAGGTAAGACCTCCTGTGATACATTCCGCTTCCAGCTGACTTGAATGGAGACGACACCACAGCGTAAACTGGGAGACATAAGTGGAAGGCAGTGGCGCTTTAAGATAGAAGGAGTCTTAGTCGCTGTAACACAACCGGCAAATGAGCCTGCCTGACCAAGAGCATCTGCCTGAGATGCCATGAGTAAGGAATAAACTTCCATAATAAAATACTTCAAAGATGTTGGGGTTTATCTGTAACATTATTAGAATTTACCCTAATCTGTAGCAAGAAAGGTATTATTTAAGGGGGAAAAAAGGAGGAAGAACGAGGCTACAGTTGGATAGATTTTTCTTCTCTCTAGAGTGCAGATCCAGAGTACTTCCATGTTCACCACCTGGCTGACAAAGTCAAAGAAGGAGGAGGGCACCTCTGCTCATTTGCTGCCCAGTGATCTCTGTAAACAGTGGCAAAGTCACCTGTAACCAAAGTTATGTTATTACCAGTGGCCATTTAGCCAACCAATGATAAGGTGCAAGGCTATTAAAGTTCTGAATTGAATTGACAAACATTCATGGAGTCAACAAATATTTATTGAGCAACTATTATATTTCAGAAACTAAAAATGTTTGAGGCTACTTCCAAAGTAAAAGTGCCTTCCAAAGAGGAAATATTCAGCACTACTAATGTTGGGATTATTGAATATCTAGAATTCATTAATCGAAAAAGCCTTCCACACTCTTGAGAGGAAGGAAGATTTCTTTGTTTTGTTTAGCTACACCTTGAATTTTTCTTTTCCCCCTTCCCAGAAGAAATAATTCTAATTTTTCTTGAGATACGGCTGAGAATATTGGTACTCACAAAATAGCCTCACGCATACAATGTACTCCACCGTATTTCTCTGTCCTTGTGTATCTGGCTGGGGACATAAGACTAGTTCCTGCTGCTGGAAAATTAAAGTAAGTCTGCATCCTTTCTAAGCTGAAGCAGAGAAGCATGAAAGTGCCTTCTCCACACACTTTCTCTCTTCCAGCAAAGAGGTCAAAGCAAAGGATTCTGGGATCCCCAAGTTGCAAGTTAGAAATAGCCTGGTCCCTACATCTTGGATGAAGGCCATGCAGGATCATCACATGGCTGGTACTGGACTGTGCTATGAGTAAGAAGTAAAGATTGATTATATCCATCCAATGATATATCCATCCAATAATGAGTCTTAAGACTTCATTAAATGAACTGATTCCTTATAAATACAAAAGCCTGTGCTATATATTAAGACAAAGGAAAACAGTAAAAGATGAACACAATTTATTAGAATATTAGAAAGGAAATCAAGGAAAAAAGGACAATCTCAGTCCCACGTGTAAATTACTGGAGAAGCCTCTTGCTGAAACTGGCAAATGAAGGTGCCAATTCCCAGCCCCTTCTAACACCTGAGGAGCTCTTTCTTTCCTTATAACTTCTTACAAAAATTCTACATACAGGAGCTGAAATAGAAGGACTTGAATTATTATAAGCAAAGGCCTTATTTATTTACCACATCTTTGTGGAAGGCAGAAAATCCAGCCTTAAAATAATTGGAAAATTTTGTGAGTCAATGTGGAATTACTAATGATTTTCTTTTTAGCACAAGGGAATTGATTTAATTGGGAAAGAGAATTAAAATACTTTATTAATGTTGCTAACGTAATTATCATTAAATATTATTAGTACACCAGTAGTGATGTATGCACTGGTATGCTACAGGGAGAATAAATGAGAAAAAAATAAAAGCCTTGTATCAATTTGTTAGATTTGAGAGGGTAGAGCTGTTCCCTAGTGCAGGAATTTTTGTATTGTGTTTGTAAAAGAAATACGTTCTTTTCTCAAAGTCTGCTAGAGATGAAGGAAGCCAAGAAAAGAGTATATTGGATGTAAACAGCTGCTTTCTTTACCATGAACACTGAATGCTAGCAAAAAAAAAAAAATATTGATGCTACACGCTATTAAAAACAAGTTTCTGTGCCTCTCTTTTCTGTAAAATACGTTTTTACCTCAAGTGGCATAAGCTGGAAGGCTTTCTTCTGAAAATTTTCCCTTACTGTTTTTCAACTTTTTGTTCTGTCAATAATCAACAAAGCTTAACTACTTATTAGAAAAGAGCTGTGTTTGTTCTTTAAGCAATATGTATATTCTCTAAGAATTATACTGCTATCATTCTATGAAAGCTGCATTTATGAGCCATTTCAAAATTCAAAATATTTGCCTCAGATATTAGCTACAGGGAGTGCACATTCATAAAGATATGTTCTTGCAGCATAATTTCCTCTTTCTTATTAATCACCTTTCTGAGCTCCTTGTTTGCCAGACTTTGGCTTTATTTTTGTATTTTCTAATCAGTAAAATGTACTTCCTAAAGAAAATACCTTTGTGCTGTTACGGCATGGTTGAAAATTCCAGGGCAAGAAAGTGCAGTTGGTCGGTGCTTTCAACCAGCTCCCACTGTGATATGGTAAGATGTGTCTAAACATGTAATCATACTCTCCAGAGGTAGGCTAGGGCTGGTGTCAGACTTAAAAATCTCATCATGGCAATCTAGAAAGGGACCACAGTCTGTTGAGAAATTTGCATAAGTTCCTTAATAACCACAAACCTTATTTCTTCAGTCCTCCCTCAGACCAAGTTTCCATTGCCTCTGCATTGACACGCCAAAAATAAGCCGTTGATGTTTTCAGAAACACAGGCTCAATAGTTGTGTGCATGGATAGAAATATTAATTTGCTTGAGGAATGTTGATACAGTGTACTCAGATGACCACATAGGTAGGATTGAGTTTTTGTGTCATATACCATACACAGCATCGTATCAAACAATAATTAAAAATCACAGAATCACAAACATTTAGATCTGGAAACCATCTCTCCTACTGTCATAATTCAATGCCTCTATTTTCAGAGAAGGAAACAGTGTTCAGAAGGATAAAGTGACTTACTCAAGATCACGCAGCTAGTTCAACTCAGCTCTGGGGCTAGAAATTTAGGTCTTTCAAACAGTCAGACATCTCTTTGGTGCAGGGGGTTGGTTGAGCTGATAAGTCATGAGTGAATGGAAGCCAATTCACTACCCAAATCATCCACGGGGATACCTCTAGGCAAAGCTATTTATTGATTTGCTACAGACATTTGGAGATGAACTTGAAAATCCGTCTCAAAACTTACTCACTTGAATTCAGTATAACAAATGTTTTTGAAGATCCTACTATGTGAGGTCACAGAATCAGGGGATTTTGGGGCTGTGCATTTTAGCAGCTCATAAAACCCTGTAGGGTATTCTCGTGGAAGCCACCCCATGTCCCCTGCATATTTTAATCTGCATGTATTCATCAGTATACAATCAGGCAATAGAGAGGGAAAGGGGCATTTCAGTCTTTGTGGGAAGAAATGGAGGGGACACCAGAGGGATCATGGTAAAAGGCAGACTAAGTTTCTTCTGCACCCAAACTGAAGTCCAGTCCTGTTTTTCTTTTCTCATTTCCCAATTTTCTTTTTTCTTTCTCTTTCTTCCTCTCCCTCTCCTTTCTTTCTCCAGAGCTTTTCAGAAATAGATAAAGGTTTCAGATATTTTCTTTTTTTTTTTTGAGACTCCAAGTACATAAAAATTTTTAAATGACAAATCTAAAACATATATTAAATGTTTTCACTTAACAAATTGACAATTTTTATACACACAAAGCGATATAATTGCACTATTCATAAGATAATTATATTTTTAAAGAATTATTCCATTGCATGATAGGCACTGTGATCTCAGATGACGCACAAGCCTGAAATTATAAGAAGGTGCCCTCTTTTTGACCTGCGTTTCTAACCTTTTTCTAACCTGTCTGTGTGATCCGATGAAAGAAGCCAGAAGTTTAAGTTTGAGCACTTTTGTGTGCACGTTACCCAAGTACCCTCCTCTATCTCCCTCCCTCCTATCTCACCTTAATAATCACCATATAATTAATAATCACTTAAAACCTTCCCTTTTTCCATGGCAGAGAGTTTTCAGGAAGCACAATTTCAAGACCACTCTCAGGCCCTCTGTCTGGGTTTCAGAGTCTGGCAGGTGGAGATTGGTTGGGCAACTTCATACCAAAAAAAGGAGTCCGCTCAAGGAAATGCCTATAATAGTTTCAAGGGAATAAAATCTAAGAGAAAACCAAGTCCAAAAGTAAATGGGATAAGCATGATTTTATTTTGAGAAATCTGAATGAAGGGCCACGGTGTGGGCGGAGGAGTACAGCTACTGAGATTAGAGCAGAGCAGGTGAGACCCTGGGGCGGGTTCTCTGCGCAGACTCCACAAAGGGAGTGGCCTATTCAGTCCATTTTCATTGGCCCCTCCGAAGGGAGGGATTCTCTTTCCTCCCTATCATGTGGAACCTGAATGGGGAGAAGTCTGGTTCAGAGATGAGAGCAGAGTTGGTAGAAAAACATGAACAAAGCCATTTCATCTTCCATTTCATCTCTATCACAAAACTAATAGTCACCTTCCATTATTCAGGGGCTGGTCATCAAAAATCCCCTTTCTTTGTCCACACACTGGACATGTGTTCTTCATTGCTCCTCTACCAGCTTAAACATGGGGAGAAAGAGAGAGCGAAATCCAAACCAGTTAGAATCTAACTTGGTAGGGAGGCTAGAAAAAACATTTAGCTATAATCACTTTTATAAAAGTATGTATTTATTTATTTATCTTATTGAAGTATCATTGATTTATAATGTTATGTTAGTTTCTGGCATACAGCATACTGATATACATATATATATTTTTTCCATATCCTTTTCCATTATAGGTTATTATAAGCTATTAATATAGTTCCCTGTGCTGTACAGTAAGATCCTTGTTGTCTGTCATTTTATATACTGTAGAGTGTATATGTTAATCCCAAACTCCTAATTTTTTCCTCCCACAACCCTTTGCCCTTTGTAACCATAAGTCTGTTTTCTATGTCTGTGGAAACTTTAAAAATGATACAAATGAACCTATGTACAAAACAGAAACAGACATAATCTTTTTTTTATTATTATTACGTAGATTCCATTTCACCCCTATCATTGGTCTCGTTAAATCAAATGTTTGAGAACTGGCCGTTGGATAAATTTTATCTAGATAAGGAGCTGCAGAAGTTGATAATGGCCACTTCCTATATATGAGTCTCAGTCTAGGACTGCCAGCTTCCTACTAGGTTTCTAGCTCTGAAATTTCATGCAAAACTATATATATGTATGTGCATTTTCCTGGGGTGATGGTCTACAGATTCCATTTGATCCTCAAAACAGATCTGTGACCCTAAAACTATAAAAATATCTTATTGTCTTATAGCTTCACACTCACTCCTTGCCCTAAGCAACTTCCTTCCAGGTCAAAAAATAATGTATTTTGTTCTTGTCACATGTGTCAGACATCCAAACGGTTGCAGACCAGACAGAACACACCATGGAAGTCTCCTCCTGGCTTGAAGCTCCAGCCATGTGACCTGATCTGAGTGCTGTAAAATTCAGAGTGGAACGTGTGGGGCATCCATGCACAACAGTTTCCCAGGGAAGTTGAGGTTCAAGTCCTGCTCACCATGCTTTAATCCTGTCCTATAACATTATAGGAGAGGAATAGAAAAGAGGATCTGAGTTTGACTTTCCATGAGACTTTACCCACAGAGAGGGACGTATGCATTTGTTTCTCATTATAATCACCAGTTTTCAAATCTTCCTCAGGGAAAAGACAAGATGGAGGATTCTCTCTGACTGTTTCAGGTGATTTAACTATGGGCTTGCCAGGAGGCTGAGGGATGGACCAGAGGACATCCCCCAAGGATCTCTGAATTGCCAGCATTCTGTGAAGCTGAGACTTCTATTTTATATTCCTCCAATCTTGAAAATCACCAGAAATGATACCTTATTACAAGAATGTAGCTTTCCCTCCAAAAACTGTCTCCAGGCAGGTGTCTAGGTCTTGAAGGGCTGAGCCCTCGCTCCATTCTGTCAAATGCACTTAAGACACTTTTCTTACACTTCAGCTGCATTTCAGTGCCTGACCCTTTGTCTAGATTATTGTGTGCAGCCTGCCTGATGTTTGGCTGATTCCCAGGGTTCTGATAACTACATTTGGAAGGCTACATCTGAAAATGGAGAAGGCCATATAAATTGTACTTAGAAGTGTATACATTTAAAAACTTAATGGGACACATCCATCACTCCTGGACACCAAAAGGATGATTTCATAGATCATGTAATTGTTCCGAACACCTTCTCTTGACAACCCTCATCTTTGAACTTGTAGCTGTTTCATTTATTGCAGCTATTTGGATCATTTAAAATTTAGCCCACTCTTCTCCAGGTGATTTATTTAGTGTTTATAAGTCCATTTTGACATCTTCTTCCATTTCTTCCACCCAAAAAAATGTCACCCTTATGATCTGAGTGGAGGCATCGTTTACAGCTAGAGAGGCATATCTGAAAATGCATTACCTTTAAATAGTAGGATTCATCATATCTGAGTTCATATGTCTGATAGCCAAAAAGCCCCATTTCATTTCAAAAGAAAAATTGCTTCTGTCAGTGTAAACAGAATGCATTATCCTCTTTTAATAACCATTCTTAAGTATGCCACTGTATTACTTTTTCACAGCTGTATTCCAATAAGCTGTAGAGTAATTGCCAGTTCTCCTGTCTAATAGGTTCATTATTCTTTTGCCATAATTGCAGCCATTAAATGTTCAATTGTTAAATTTCCACTCCTACGTTTACTTAGTGTTACGTTTTATAATGGGGCATGTCATTACAGCACCCCAGTGGCCATGACTGTTGTTCAAAGTATCTCTAAAAGTCAGTGAGATCTCTGTGAAACATGTCTTCATTTTTCATTTGTTCAGATATCCTCCCCACCCTGCCCCACGACCTTCCTTTCCCTGTTCTAGACCTTCTAAATAGGCTCTTACAAATTGGCCTATTTTACTGAAAGTTTAAGGACCTCACCTAGTCTGGGAGACACAAAGCTGAGCCTTCAACGTCAAGGAGCACTGCCTTTTCACTTTAATGCCATGATTCATATATAACAAGGTGATAGAGCAAAGATTTCACTAAGGAAATTAACACTTAAGACTTAATGGTTTTTCAAGAGCTCTGATTTATCTTTTATCATGATAAATTTGTAGGGCTTTCTCATCAAATGGAAGATACATTGGTCAGAGGTTATGAGATTGTTAACCGCTGGTCTGCAATGATCATGGTAATAAAGTAAATGCCTTTCCTTTATTGCTTGACATTTCTGGATGTGCTACATCCTCAGGTCTGGCTCACCTCTTCCATCTGATGCAATGAATTGCGTTCCTTTGGGAGGTTACATTGATGAAGATGGATAGGGAAACAGTAAGACAGTTTAACTTACTGTATACCATTGCACATCTCCTGATTTGTTTGGTTTTGTTTGCTTGTTTATTTGCTTTGGGGTTTCAGTATAAGGCTGAAAGTTCTTTTATAAGACATCTAGTATTTCTTTTCTTTTTTAACATTTTTTATTGAGTGATAGTCATTTTACAATGTTGTGTCAAATTCCAGTGAAGAGCACAATTCTTCAGTTATACATGAACATGTATATATATAATTCATTGTCACATTTTTTTCCTCTGTGTACTACTATAAGATCTTGTATGTATTTCCCTGTGCTATACATTATAATCTTGTTCATCTATTCTAAAATTTGAAATCCCAGTCTGTCCCTTCCCACCCTCTGCCCCCTTGGCAACCACAAGTTTGTATTCTATAAGACATCTAGTATTTCTTAAATACTCAAATATTAGCCAAAAGCTTTGATTTAAGTCACAATTTGCTTTTAAAGAGTTTTCTAATCCTCTATTCATCAGTTAATCATCCTTTTCAAGGTTATTTTACTTCACTTTCATTCATTGCATTAGCTTTTATTTCCTTCAGGAGCTGAAAATAACTTTTACAGCCAATGGGCTACCATTGTATTTTGTCCAACTCATTTCAGTTTTATGTTCTCTCAGGAAATTTCTTTGGTCGAGAGTAAATTTGGGGGTTTTGTAAGAAAAACAGAAGCCTTTTTAATAATATGGTTCATGATATGAGATGTGGTCACACCCCTTACACCATAACCACTGTTATCCACACGTCTACTTCCTCTGCTCATTTGCTCTGATGTTAGTGAACAATAATAGCTAATTGTTGAGTATTCACTCTCATCCTGTCTCTGTATTAAATGATTATACGTATTTTCTCATTTAATCCCTATGAGGTAAATGCATTTATTATTCTCATTTTACAGATGAGGAAACTGAGACTAGAGAAGGTCAGTAACTCGCACGAAGTTACAGCTAATAACTGAGTCCAGAGCCCACACACTTTGCTTCTGCTCAACATTATAGAGGGACTACTGCTATAAACAGTGAAAGGAACTTAAACGTATTCATGAAGCAGCAAATGTTAAATAACTCTTGAGAGTTCTACCACCGTCCTAGGGAGACAGTTTGGGAAAACAACTTGCTAAAAGTTACAGGGGAAAATAAATACCCTCAATAGAAGGTATTATAAAACTAGATGACAGAATTCTTCTACCCTCCGTTCTCCTTCACAATAAGCCTGCTCACAAAATAAGACTAAAAAAAGTATCTGGAAAATTGACCTGAGAGTAGCTTATAGTTTATTTGTCCCACTAAGTTTCCTATAAAGAGAAAAGTAGATACATTTAACAAAGATGTGTGCATCCCAAAAACTCTATCAGTGTCCCAGCGTTCCTGTCTTTCACATATTGTTAACATGAATTTTGTAGTAAAACTTCAGATATAATTTGATTGCTGCTGATGAAAACTGAATGATGCTCTTTTTTCTCTTCCTTGGCTATATTGGCTTTGCAACATCCTCAAAAGAGAACATTTGTTGTTGTCAATAAAGCAGTCAGCTCTGTCACTTGGGGAAGAGATATATGGAGTAGGATGGTATCATTTTGACAATCACTTTCTTCCAAAGCAATACAGTAAATGTGTCTTACTTCGCTCATTTATTCACAACACAGTGGCCAAGATGGAAAAATAAAGAGCACAACATAGATTTGGGTCTATGAGAAAGCCATATGGTATGATTAACAAGAAGAACCACATTACTTGATGGAGTCAGAAGCATCATCCAAGGAGAATGACTACAGTGGCTGCAGGAATAATCGGAGAGGGAGTGAACACATAAGCATCCATATGTCTGAAAGCAGATTTCTTACCTGTCTCATAAGGCAGGTGATCTTCTGGCAGTGCCACATTTTAGAAAATGGTCAGCTACCAAAAATAGAAGTCATAAAAGATTGGCCAATCATAAAACGGCTATCATTAAAGTTGATTTAGTGCAAGATAAAATCGGCTGATTTACATTGAATAAATAAATTGTGGTGCATTCATACAATCAGATGCTACTTAGAAGTGAAAAAAAAACAAACAAACTAGAGATAGCACAATAACAGGGCTAAATCTTACAAACGTAATTTTTGTGAAAGAATCAAGTCACTGAAGAATATGTGAAGTATAACTCCATCCATGCACATTCAAACCCAGACGTAATTAAACATCATGAGGAGGAGGAAGAAGACATATATGCAAATGTTAGACTATTTCTCAAAAGAGCAGAGAAAGAGTAATACACAGTTTTGGATGCTGCATGCCTCTAGGAAGGAGGCAGTGGAATGGGGCAGTTGAGGAGCACTTAGGAAGTTATGAGTTAGTGGCAATGGCCCCGTGCTTGGCTTAGGTGGTGAATTCATGTTTCACCATATTATTATGAAATGGAATGAAAATAGCTGACTCTGCACAGGCCAGTGATAATCATGTGCCAGGAACGAAGCATTATGACTGATACAATTCTATGCACCCGGAACCCATGAGAAAAAGCCAGCAAAACCAGGGAATGATTACCCCCCCAAAATCAGGGTAGTGCTTCCTGACCTTGGGTACCACTGGTTGGCAAGAGAAGGGGCCACAATTGGGAGCCTCTAAAGATCCTGACAACATTCCAGCTTCAAGCCTCGATGGTTATGCAATGGTTCACTTCATAATCATTGAGTAGACTGCACTTACAGGTTTCATATAGTTTTCTGTATGTATAAAATATCCCATAATTTTTAAAAGGTAAAAACAAACATACATATAGACACACAAGCAGACACAAGGATACATTCATATTACATATGCACTTGTATGTATTAAACACATGGAGGCAAGTTTTGGTGGGAGTGGACAGTGGTGGTAGTCACTGGAGATGGGGAATCCGGAGTTAGCAGATCTGCTTCTATTAAGCTACTGGTTGGGTCAGTTCTGCTTACACTCCATCTCTGTAACTGATGATTGTGGAAATAAACCATAGCCTTAACACCAAGACTTAGAACAGCCCCACTGGACTCACTTCACCTGCATAGCCTCTTTCGTTATAAAAGATAAACACCTGCAGTGACTTCCCTCTGCTAAACTAAACCAACAACATTTCCACAAGTGTCAGAAACCATTGCTCTGAATATCCTCTTTGCCAGTTTTACTTCATTATTTACTACTTTATCAGTTCTATCTCCACTAGACTTTATTAAAATACATTTATCATTTAGTAAACCCTATTTTGAAAAAGAAAACAAATCACCCATAAGTCCATCAAACTAACATAACTATTTTTTTTGCACATTTTCTTCCCACTCACATACACTTTTAAACAGATGCTATCATAATGTACATTGTGCTTTAATTCAGCTTTTTTCTCTTAATGTCATAGTGTAAACATTTTTCCTTGTTATTCATGGTCCTCATAATCATAATTTTAATGGCTGAGTAATATTCTATAGACTTAGTGTTGTATAATTTACTAAACAGTCTCACAACTGTTATATACATATATTGTTTCTCAGAGACATTTTTGTAGTTGTTATTATAAAGCTACTACAATGAATATTTTCTTGCATGTAGATGTTTTGCTTCTGTGGAATTATTTCCTTAGGACACACTCCCAGGGGTGAGATTCCTGGGTTAAGGGCTATGACGGCCTCTACAGTTCTTGCTTTGTGTCACCATAGTGCTTTCAAGAGAATCATACTAGTTTGCAGTTGTCACCAGTAATGTACCAAAGTGCCGCATTTGAACGCAAGCAGCTGGGGTTTGTGGGATTAATCATTGCCGCTATCTGAAATTCTTTCCCCAAGACAGAAATGCTTGACTCTTTGATTTTCTCTCTTTTCAAAAAATGAAAACTTCCCTGAATCTGGCTTGCCCAAAGTTTCTTCACCAGCTCTATTGATAGCCACAGCAGTTTTGATTTGGCACAACTTAATGGAGAGCCATGCAGACGCTCCATCGCGACCACATGCCGTTTCTTCAGTAGCAGGAGCTCATACTGACTGAGACCTGGCATTTGTTACAAGGAATCCATATTGCCCTCAATTTTTATCTTACCCAAGTATATCTCAGTAGTTTTTTGAAGATATTTTTAAGATCTTCATTCTGAAGTGGACTTTCTACATTGGATAGCATGCTTGTTTTTCTGCCTAAATCTTGGATCTTTCCCTTCTCTTTGCACTGCCTTCAGCATGTCTTGTTTCTATTTTATCCTTTAAAAATATTTTATTTTATTTTATTTATTTTTTTAAATGGAAGTACTAGGTATTGAACCCAGGACCTTGTGCATGCTAAGCATGCGCTCTACCACTGAGCTATTACCTTCCCTCCTCTGTTTTATCCTTAAAAAAAAAATCTTTTTAAGCATTTCTTTTCAAAAGAGCTCGTCTTTTCTACCAGTCTTTCAAAGGCCTTTGAAATTAACATCCTGCCGTTGTCGCTTTCTGCCATCTGCATTTCAAAGCACAAGAAAATTAGAGGCCAGGACACTGATGCATTAAGTAAGCCCAGCCCTAGGCCCCTTTTTTCCAGTGGGAGCCCCATCCAGTAGCATTCCTGTAACCTCCACCCACTATTCCAAGGCTCACCCATAGCGCCCCATCAGCAAGTCCACATACCTGCCGGGGAGAGCATAGAGAAGACCCCAAAATTGACACCAGAAATTTGGAGGCAATTTTGTCCTATTTTCTAAGGTTAACTCCTAAATATGTATTGTCTCACATTTTCTTCCTTTATTTTATTCTTTCAACCTCTTTTTGCATTTTCTCCCCTTCCAGAATGTACAGTTGGACTCTGCAACTTGTCCAGAGCCCCATAGGAAATGAAACCCCTCCTAAACCTATTTCAGCCATAAAGATGCATTCTTGGCACTGAAAACAGTTTGTGCTACAGCTATAGAGAGAAACACCATAAATATTGTTGATCAAAGTATTTAAACAAATACTTCAGTGTATACAGTGTTAAAAATCCCAGGAGATGGTAACTTACCTCTTCCCACCTTCCATGTGTCTACGAAACCCCTATCAGAATATACTACAGTGGAATGATATTGAAACTTGCATTTCAGAAACCATGTCCTTACATGTTCCTACAAAAAGCATCTACCTTGTCTTCCTCGTCTCTGCTGAATGTTTGGGAAAGGAACAGCCATTTTCATGCTGTAGAGCAGATGCGCTAGATTAAACACACACACACACACACACATACACGCGCGCGCGCGCAAGCAAAGCTGTTTCTCCTGCTTTTAATCAACAGCCGTGGCCTTTCATAGGCTAGCTTCAATTTTTATGACGTTACATAATTTAAGAATAATTCATGAAATGAAAATGGGCATTGAAATGGTCCCTTTCACACATTATTACCTCTAATATCATTCTTTTGTGCCTATTTAAACCTCAAATTAATTTTCAAAGGCTATAACATTTACCAGCAAGTGTATGTCATTCTCATGTTGGAACCTGAATTTCTACCTGGAACAGTTTTCTTTTAGACCTAGCAGCGAAGTTGATATACCTAATTTCAGCATATTTGTATACTTAACTGTAAAAATCTATACGTTTTAGCAGCTAATTCTCTGAGCTTTAATTTTTGACATGAAGAATAAAATGTTCAGACTATGTTTCTATGCAAAATGGATGACTGTTAACTAAACAAGTAGCACACACCTGGTTCACAGGACCCAAAATATCCTACAAAAGTAGGTGAGAGCTATTGGCAGACTGGACGAGGAAGTTCAAAGTAATAAGGACACAGACAGGAATCCTGGGGACAAAAGCAAGCCTGAGGCATCAGAAAGAGTGTCCGAGTGGCTAGGCGCTCATAAAACTCTATGGGGGAAACCTTCATTTTTCACAGTTTTCTTCCATAATGTTAGATTTTTAAAATGTCTTTCTACATCCTCCTCCCATCAAAGCAATTGAGTTTTGGTTCATGGAACACAGGCATTTCTGAATTCCAAGAAACACAAAAAATTTGATATGCTTCTAAAGAGATAAAAACAATCAACAAATTGGTATTAGAACCCTTACATGGATCACAAGATTCTGGAAAACAATAGAGTAATGTCTTTAAGCTGTATCGATTTTGAACATAGATTTATTTGCCAAGCCAACAAACGAAGGAATACAGTTTTAGATGCACAAAGGTTCAGAAGCCTACTCCCCAAGAATCCCTTCTGCCACAATATACTTCTGCAAAATAAAAATAAATCCAAGCAGAAGGAAAGCGTAGGATGTAAGAAAAAAAAGTGGTGATAAAAGGACCAAGAAGACAAAGAGCTGTTTGCATCCATGTTAATTAAGGTGTTAATGAATGTTTCTGTTTCTGGCCATGACAGAGTATCAGTGGGAGGGACAGACCTCCCACAGGACTGGTCTTTAAACTGGCAAGGGAGGAGAGGGTATATAGCTCAGTGGTAGAGTGCATGCTTAGCATGCACGAGGTCCTGATTTCAAACCCCAGTACCTCCATTAAAATTAGATAGATAGATAGATAGATAGATAGATAGATAGATAGATAGATACACACACACATACACACACCTAATTACCTCCCCTTCCAGAAAATAAAGTCAACTATATCACGTAAAACACTTTTTTTAAAAAAAGAAAAACAACCAGAAAACCAGTCAAAGTAGATGAAACATTGGTTTTCATTCAGTGGACACCAGGCACTACAGGATAGTGCTGCCTGAGAGTAAAAAAAAAAAGAACAAATTGAGTCCTGCCATTTTCCCAGTTTCTTGCTTGAGATGAGTTTCCAGGTGGCTGGGCAGAGAAGGGGAAGCCAAATATCCCAGCAGTTGCTACGCTGAGAGACCTACTTCATATTACAGAGATGTCAAGGGTCAGAATGTCAGAGATGAGGGAACTGCCCAAAGACACAACTCCAGGGATCTGCAGAAGGGTCCCCTGACATCTTGGTCTAATCTGCACAAGCACACACACAAAATTCCAAATCTGGAGGAGAGGCGGTGGAAGGGAGTAGGTGGAATACTCCCGGGAGCTCCCACAGGACTGGGAGGAGTCTGCGTCCAAACCAGCAAGGGTAGAAAACCCACCAAATAAATTACAGCATTGGATAGAGTCCTTCAGAAGAGTATTAATTAGTAATGGAGCAAAATTAGCTCCTGATTAAAAATAAGCCTTGAAAGAACAAAACTTATTCTAAGTAATTTGACTACATCCCAGAACAAAGCCCGGCAGTATTTAAAGGAATTCACCGCAAGCCAGCATCCAACACTGTGAAGTTCACAATGTCTAAGCTCTAATAAAAAACTGGGAGGCATGTAAAGAATCAGGAAAATGCAACTCCTTCACAGAAGAAAAATCCGTTACAGGAAAGACACCAGCGACAACGGCGGAGCCAGGAGATCCCATTTCTGTTCCTCCATAAAAGCAATGGAGAAACTGACAAAAACTTTCAGAATGGATCAACTTTTTCCGAACTCGGACAATTAACCCCAAGGCTTGCAGCAGTCTGGATCGCAGTTATTCAACAAAAATAGCTAATTCTCAGTAAGAATAGAGGACTTTGTGGCATTTTAACTTACCCCAGTCCCCTCCCCTGCTTCTCAGCCCAGCAGTTGCCATGAAGATAACAGCCCTCATTCCCCAAACCAGAGGGAGCAAAGGAGCCTCATTTGAGGGACTTGTAATTATTTGTTCTGATTTTGGTGGCTCCCTGGAAAACAGGCTCAAAGGGTTTGTTCTTATCACTTGGTCCAAAGCTAAAGCTGCTTCCCATGGGGCATTTGTTGAAAACATTTACAGGCTAATGTTTTAGCTGCTGCTGCCTAAGGTACCGTTGGAACAAACAATAAACTACCCAAAAAGCTTAGGAGGAAAAACCAGAAAATTAGATGTCTGTAAGGGCTTTGAATAGCTCTGACATATGGCTGGGAATCTCAAAGGCCACGTGCATGCTCAGGCTATGTGTGCACCCAGGAGAGCTTCAGAAATCCCCAAGGTCTCATCTTCTGCTGACCTTGAGGCTCTACGGGAGCAGGAAATAAAGGTTAAGTTAGAGCTGTAAACTGCCTGGCTGAGTGTGGAAGGAGTGTCCCAACACGCACATAGAGTCCCTCAGCAAAGTCTGCAATCTTTCTTGGTTCCAGGAGTTCATGGAAATCTCTATCCAATCACTAGCTGACTACTAAACTAATAGAAAAGGGACTTCAGAAACCAGACACAAAGTTGGAGGATTTACACTATCTGATTGCAAGACTTACTATAAATCTGCAGTTGTCAAGGTAGTGTGATAACTGAACAGAATAGAAAGTCCAGAATTAGACCATGCACACATGGTCACGTGGTTTCGGATAAAGCTACCATGGGGACCCACTGTTCCCCCATCTCTCTCCCTCTCCTCTGGTGTCCCTATTCCTGGAGACAAGACAATTTTGAAATTAGGCCAACTAATAACCTTACAATGGCCTCTAAGTGTTGAAGTGAAAGGAAGAGTTTCATGTCATTTCTGTACATTGTTTTTTTAGACATCATGCTATTATTGCACACTTAACAGACTACAGTATAGTATAAACATAACTTTTATATGCTCTGGGAAAGCAAAAACATTGTGTAACATTTTATTATGGTATTCATTTTATTGTGGTGATCTGGAACCAAACCCACAACATCTCTGAGGTAGGTATGCCTGCATCTTGATTTTGGTTGTGGTTACACAACTATTTGTATTTTGAAAACTTCCTGCATTACAAATTAGGGGTAAGGGATTAGCAGATATAAAATAGATAAGCAATGAGGATATATTGCTTAGCACAGGGAATCATAGCCATTATCTTGTAATAACTTATAATGGAGTATAATCTGCAAAAATACTGAATCACTATGCCATACACCTGGAAAGAATATAAATTGTAAATCAACTATACTTCAATTTAAAAAAATTTATTGCCTTGTACTTAAAATTGGTGAATTTTATTACTTATGAACCATATCTTGGTAACATTAATTACAGACATGAACAGAAAAATACACTAAAATAGCAAATTTCCCAACTATAAGAATTTGAACTTTGAGTAGTGTATCTATACATATAAGATTTTTTGTCTTACCAGTTTTTTCTTACTGTTGCATATGGTGAAAATTAAGATAACTTTCAATAATTGGTTTCTAAGGAGAATACAGGATCAATGGGGACAAACACCTATAGAACTAAATCCCAAGTTATTTCAATAAGGCAGGGAGAGGCTGGGTGGGTGGTAAAAGCACCTCTCCAGCAGACTAGAGAGGTGTATGGAGATTAAATATATGCAAGAAAACATAAATTAACCCCTAGAAGGAGAGAGATACAATATATGACTTCAAAACTCCTGAGTTAAAAAGCAAAGCAAAAGAAAAGCAATCTAGATAGAGATAAAAAAGAATTATAATGAATCCAAATGCGTCACTTATCCTTATTAAAAGATTCTGAGATTAGGTGAGATACCAGAATTCTGATAGGTGCTATTTATGAGAGACATACCTCAAATCAAACGGCATAGAAATGCTGAAAATAAAGGGACGAACAAAGCTCTGTGAGGTGCATGCCAGCAAGAGGAAAGCAGTAGTGGCAATATTCACTTCGAACAAAATAATTCAACATAAAGAACTATAAAAGATAATATCTAATTATGATTTAAATTATTTACCATAGCCAGAAGGGAATGGAAATAGTCTGTGTAACTGGGAAGTCTTCATGTGAGATTGAATCCCCAAAATAGATGAGATTTGTGGTGACTGATGAGCAGGAAAGAATTGGGAAACTGCCATATGGAAGGATCGCAAATACGGCCACATAGCCATTGAAGTAGAATCTCCTTCGTCACCCCATGAATATTAGTTGACTTTAGAACTTGTTTTCATGAATAGCATGTATGAGAAATGACCTTGTTGAAGTTTCGGGGCCTCCAGTGGCCTTGCAGCTTCTGCTCTCGGGCTGGGAGCTGTTCCATCTCCACACGAGCAAGCTCGAGCTAGCTTGCTCTAGGACAGGAGGCCTTTTGAAGGAGGGCCCCAGAGGGTCCAGCACTCCCAGCTGAGGCCCCAGACGTCTGAAGGGGCCAACTGAAAATAGGCAAGCCCTACCCAGAGCAGAAGACCACCCAGCTGAGCCCTGTCCAAATTACCCACAGAACTGTAAGCTAAATAAAATTGGTGCTTTATGCTCCTACATTTTGGGGTGGTTAACTGTTTTAGAAAGGTATTTTGTTTGAGACGCCACAGGATGAGGCCATCCCCCCTGGCAGCAGGGAAAGCTCTTTTGTTTAGGGGTGTGTTCAACTATCTCTCACACACTCACTGGTGATCACACTCCATTTAAGGCATAGCCACAGGTCTTGGGGACCATTTGCACCAATGGCGCAGGGGTCCTGCATCCTATCGCTCCATCTCAGTCTGGTACCCAGTGGGTTGCTCTATCCCACAGCTTTTTCTGCCTCCAGAGTTATAGAGCTGAGGTGGTAGCAAAAGCAAAGGGACATCGTCTAGGTCTTAGGGTCACATTCAGAAGATTTATTTAAATGTGGCTTCAAATGTCACAGAGAGCCTTTCAAGCTGACATTCTGGACACAACACTGGCCTCACTGACTAAAGGACAGGCAAGTGAAGCAACATGGTTCAGTACCAAAATGATGGCCTCTCAAAGGCAGGGAAGCTCAGTCTGAATCACAGCTCTGACACATGGGTGTGTGTCATACGGCAATGTCCCTGAGCGTCAGTCTCCTCATCAGCAAATGAGAATTAAACTGTCTACTCCGAGGCGGCAACTTGAGAATGACACACAGCTGAGACGATTGGATCTGGGGTCAGACTACCTGATACAGGCTTGGTGTTAATCTTCCTGAACCTCAGTTTTCTCATCTTTAGAAAGGGGAGAACATTGGTCCCTACATAAAATTCTAGGCTGCTGCCTGGCACAGAGGACGTGCGCAATCAAACGCTGCTTCTTGCTCTTAATTATTCCTTCCTTTCTTCCGCTGTGTATCCACA
The DNA here is from genome assembly GCF_048564905.1 of Vicugna pacos. Lineage (NCBI taxonomy): Eukaryota > Metazoa > Chordata > Mammalia > Artiodactyla > Camelidae > Vicugna > Vicugna pacos. The sequence goes on along the minus strand of NC_132999.1, from coordinate 11,522,553 downwards.
AGTGAACATGCTTGAAAAGAATCCTAAAATCCTACTTTATAGAGTTATTCTAAGTATCGAAAAGAGGGAAAGCACGCTGCATAGCTCCGGGCATGTAGTGAGCAATCACTAAATGGTACAAAAGAAGAGACAAGGAGAAGGAGCAGCAGCGGTGAGACGGGGGCAGAGGACAGCTGGCCGGCTGGCAAGAGGGACATACCGGGCATGTGCAGACTCTGTGATCTTCTAGGCATCAGAGTCTCGTATTCAGGTTTACACTTTAAATTTACACTCCCTAGAAAAAGTGTAGGCTTTGCATACAGATAGCTTTACACCCAACAGGTCTTGGGCATGTGATTCAAAAACTGAAGCCACAAATCGGGGATAATTGGTCCTCTCTTTTAGTCCTTAAAGGAATATTTAAACTGTATATAAAATACCTGGAACATAGTATATTAATAAATTAATAAATTATAGGGTTATTTGTCCTCTGAGATTGGGAAAGCAGTATTATCATTGTTATAACAAAATACCAGAGAATGGCAGGGCTGTGCCTGCGAGCACACAGCCAGCGCAATGCAGCACTGACGCCTGGATCTCCCGTCCCCGGGTCTGCGGGGCTTCTGCTGTGCGTGTGGGTCTATACTGGGCAACACAGCACTGTGGCTAAGGGCACAGATTTTGGAGTTAGGCTGCCTAGGTTCAGTTTCAAGTCAGTTCCTTTGTAACCTTGGAGGCCATTTAATCATTTGGTGCATCAGTTTACTCAACTGTAAAATGGGGAAACAGGTTGAGAGGATTCGTGCACGGCACATACTTGTACTTGGCACAAAGTAAGTGCTCAGTGAATGCTAGCTTTCACTATTACATATTATTTCGCTACATGGCTTCATCCAATTAACCTGGATGGTCCTTTCTGTGGGGTGTTTTAAAGCCAACTTACTTCTCAGCATGTAGCGTTAGGCGGCTGAGAATCATTTCACTAAAATCAGATTACGCTGAGAAGAAACAAAGGAACGGAACCAAGATCATGAACCAGATCTCCTTCGCTAGCTGTGTGGCTTTCTGGACACATGGGGCATGAATTCAGTTCCAGGTGCCATCAAACTGGCTTTGCTCAGCCTGGTGCTGAAGTCAAGGCATCTCCCCTGACTCCACTTCTGAGCTGAGTCCGTAACAGCTTTTCACTGTCCCGATACTCCAGTGTTAAGTGTAATTAAAAGTGCACCTGTCAGAATGGCTGTCATCAAAAAGTCCACAAATAACAACTGTTGGTGAGGATGCAGAGAAAAGGGAACCCTTGTACACCATTGGTGGGAATGTAAATTGGTACAACTGCTGTGGAAAACAGTATGCAGGTTTCTCAAAAAACTAAAAATAGGATCACTATATGACCCAGCAATTCCACTCCTGCGTATATATCCAAAAAACCAAAAACACTAATTTGAAAAGATACATGCACCCCAATATTCATGGCAAAGTTATTTACAATCACCAAGATATGGAAGCAACCTAAGCATCCATTGATAGATGTATGGATAAAGAAGATGTGGCGCACACACACACACACACACACACACACACACACAGAAATACTACTCAGCCATAAAAAAGAACAAAATTTTGCTATTTGCAGCAACATGGATGCACTTGGAGGGCACTATGCTAAATGAAATAATCCAGATAGAGAAAGAAAAATACTGTATGATATCACTTATACGTGGAATCTAAAAAACACAACAAACTAGTGAACATAACAAAAAAGAAGCAGACTCACAGAGAAAAAACTAGCGGTTATTAGTGGAAGGGAAGGAATTACGGTGGCAGGGGAGTGGGAGGTACAAATTATTGGATGTAAGACAGGTTCAGGGGTGTATTGTACAACATGGGAAATATAGCCAATATTTTGTAGTAACTTTAAATGTAAAGTAAGCTTTAAAAATTATATTAAAAATTTTTTTTTGAGTGCACCTTCCTTCTCTTAGCACCATCAGTAGGAGGGGCGGGATTTCAAAAAATTCTGTCCATCTCAGCATAGTCTTGATGTGTAATTACCCTGTCACCTAGGAGAACTATGAGTTTCCTTCTCCTTACGCAAAGGACAAATGTGAAACACAGTCATCCATCAAGATGAAGGATTAAAGATATTTTAAGAGATGTCATTATTTACATACTAGGTGGCCCATAACCAAGTTGACAGATCCAAACTGTGGCCCAGTGAGCTGACAGCTTGAAATCCCAAAGTTTCATCCACCAAAGAACGGCAGCAGGATTCAATGGGCAGGAGGACAGGCGGCAACTGAGTGAGAGGCAAGGAAGTGTTTTGTCTACACATCTGCGGACGTGTCCACAGAGAAAGAGGCTGCCAGGAAGGGAAGCTAGACCTGATATGTGCCCAAGCAACAGGAAGCGACGAGCAGACCAGGATGGTCCGTTGGGTGTGGGGCACTTTTCACAATGATCGTATCTATTCTTCGCAACGGCTCCGCAAGACAGGCAATCCCATCTCCAACTTGCAGATGACCAAGCCAAGGCCACAAGAGAGTTTACACAAACTGACAAGGGCACAGAACAGATATCAGACCCAGGATTCAAACCATTATCTCCCTGGCACCCAAGTGCCTGCTCTTTCTACAACTCCTGTTCTTCTTTATATTAAACAATTATTCTGTGAATATAAGACTTTCCCAGTTACTGCCCAGATACTTCACGTAAAACATTATTCCCATGCACTGCCCACCTAGAAGATATCTGAGTGAGGAAGTAGTCATTTGGATTCTAAACCTCTCTCTTTCGCTCTTTCATGCTTCTACCCTGGAGAAGGATACTAGCCAACAACATATGGGAAGAGAGAAAGGGAGTGATTAGAAGAAAGTGTGAAGTAGATAAACAAGTTTCTACTGTATAGCACAGGGAACTATATTTAATATCTTGTAGTAACCTATAACAAAAAAGGATACGAAAAGGAATATATGCATGTATGTGTATGACTGAAACATTATGCTGTACACCAGAAATTGACACAATGGTGTAAACTGACTGCACTTGAATTTAAGAAAAAAAGAAGAAAGAGTGTGGGGATAAACTATGAGAAAGCATGAAAGTCAGGTTCTTTACTTATAATTGGCTTCAACTGGGAGTTAAGGGCATGGAAGAGAGCCTAGATGAAGCTCTTTACGTATAATTATCAGGAAAGTGATTTTGCGATTTTGAGATGACACCTTGTTACTCTGAGTATCTGCTCCTGCCTGAGACCCTATGCAACTTAGTTTCATATTTTAATAAGATGTCACCACAGTTCAGGCAACAGAGTCCTTATAACTGTGAATAACTCACTGGATTTCATCCTTCTTTGCAAATTCCTAACAATTAGCCAATTTTACTAATGGCACAAGGTTGGAGGCAGTAGATGGTTTTATCACAAGTGCCAATGAGTAGAAATTTTTAATAGCATTACCACTCACAACCACTTGATATCTAGTTTTCTAATTTCTCTTCTGGGTAATTTCCTTTCATTCTCTTCCTTGTTTTCTGCTCACATTGTCTTTTTCATTTCTCTCTCTCTCTCTGAGGTCAACCCTGCTAGTGGTGCACAGGGTTAAAGTGTTTTCTTGTTCCTGGTTAAAATATTCAAAGATTCACATGTCTTCTTCTTCCCAAGAGTCTATTGCTGGGTTCTGCCCATACATTACTTACCTTGGAATAAGTTAATTCCACTAGGTGCTATGAATGAACTTCCTGTAGGGTAATGGCTTGAACTCCCGGTTCAAGCCATCGTCATCTTTCTCCAGGACCACTTTAATGACCTCTTAAGCGCCATCCCTAGTTACAGTCTTGCCCACCTCCTCTCCTCAGTCTGTTCTCACTTGACATCTGGAGGGGTTTGGGGTTTGGGGTTTGGGGTTTGGGGCATGGTTGTGTTAGGTGTTTTAATACAAGCCCATTTATGTCACTCTCCTGTTCAAAATTCTCCAATGGTATTGATCACACAGAGAAAAAACTGTAGACAAGAGCTGATCCCCACCTCACTCTCCATCCTCATTTCTAATTTGTCTTCCCTCCTTCATCCACTCCAGCCACAGGGACCTTCCCTTTGTTCCTCCAGCCGGCCAAGCCGGGTTCCTCGTTAAACCCTTGCACGAGCTGGTCTCTCTACCCTCTTCCCCAAATCTTCCTATGGCCAACTCCATTTGTCATTCATTTCACTATTTAACGTCGTTTTCTGAAGGAGGCCCCCTCTGCCTAGCCAAACAAAAGCATCCTCCAAGCTCCATCTATCACATCAGCCTGATCTGTGGTCATTATATTTTCTCTCTTTATTTTCTGTTCTCTTTATGCCATGGCTAGAGTGAATCTCCCACAAAGTCTGGAATTTGCCTCTTGTCTTTACAAATCTCTGTGCCCAGAACAGTGCCTGGCACATAATAGGTACTTGATAAATACACATCAAATAAATGAATATATCCCTTACTACCTTTTTAATGGGAAAAATAAGGTATAAAATAGGTCCATCTGCCTTTTTTGTAAGTATGCGTACATGTACATGTGCTTCTGTATGTCTGTGTACAGAGTAAATATTAAAGTAGCAACAAGGGGGGAGGGTTTAGCTCAGTGGTAGAGTGCATGCCTAGCGTGCACGAGGTCCTGGGTTCAATCCCCAGTATTTCCATTAGTAATAAGTAAATAAACAAATAAACAAACCAATAAGCAAGTTAATAATTATATTATATTACATTAATAATAAATAAATAAATGTAATCACCCCCTCCAAAAAAAACCCCTACAATGGCAAAAATAAAGAAAGGCAAGGGGGGAGGGTGTAGCTCAGTGGTAGAGCACATGCTTAGCATGCATGAGGTCCTGGATTCAATCCCCAGCACCTCCATTAAAATAAATAAGTAAATAAATAAACCTCATTACCTACCCCCCAAAACAAAAACAATAGAAAGAAAGAAAGAAAGAAAGAAAGAAAGAAAGAAAGAAAGAAAGAAAGAAAGAAAGAAAGAAAGAAAGAAAGAAAAATAATAATAACTGGTTGTTTCTAAGTGATTACAAACACTTTTATCTTGTTTTTGGTAAGATGTTTATAATTTCTAAAAGCTCTTCACTTATCGTGCACTTGCCTGGGATTACCAGGTCAGTTCCTGGTGCTTTCCAATGTTTGCACTGACTGTGCCCAGCGGTGCAGAGTGTGGACCGGCCACCTCGACAGAGCCCCGCCACACCTCCCCGCTTGCAGGCTACCTGGAATTTCAACCCTTAAGTCGCTCCCTTTAGCTTGTGGTTTGTGTGAGACCATTGTGTGAGACAATAACACACCATGACAGCCACGGAGTCGAGCAGAAATGTAGCTGACAGTGAAATGCCTACCCCAGGAAACATCCCCGTGGCACTTCCAAACACAAACAGAATCAAGGTGTATACAAATCACACGAACCTGTGGCCCCTGGCAGAGAGCCTGACATGGGTGGATACTCAGTACACCCTGACAGAATAGAACGGACTATTACAGTGTTTGTTGTTCACAGTAAAATGAGAGGCCGAACACACAGCTCGACGGTCCCCTCTTGGAACAGCTCTGAGGTCCTTGCCCTTGGCGAAGTGACCTCATCAACCTACGAGCTCTGTGGTTTGAAGAGGATGGAAATTATGGAATGAAAATTTAGGTAGCCATGGCCCTGGTATCATTTTTCTGTCGCTTCCCAGATATTTACTTCTCAGTCCACAATGAGAAGCTGGCAAAGCAGCTCGTCTGGAAAGAATTAGATGCTTTGGGGTTTCATCTTCCTTAACAGTTCTTCCGGGGGACACGGCATTCAGCAGCAACCACTGTCATTTTCCCTTCTGCAGCAATGACAGCCAAGTCAGCTTTGGTTATGTGGCTGTTGGTTATGCAAAATCAATTTTAATGCCATAATTATCAGCTATTCTGAAGAAATTGAGTTTATCGATGAGAGTCAGCAAGTCCTATGTATATGATATATCGAGGCAAAAGCATTGCTCTATCTGCTAACTGCTAACTGCTCAGCGAACACGCTTGGGCATCTGCAATTTTCATTATGACAAACTGTTGACCCAAAATAGATTTTCTGACCTGTCCGCCATCACATCTTTCTGCTAGGGCAATTCCATTGCCACGATGGTGGCTGTCATCGAAACTTGAATGGGGAAATACAGCTAAACATTACTAGAATAAGGCATAGCATGTTTTCAGATCAATAATCAGCACTCGGGCAAGTGAGGTTGGGATATATAGCATGAGCTTCTCTGATTCGTTTTATTAAGGTGAAGTGGGTTTTATTGCCGCTGTTATGATCAATTGAAGGCAAGTAAAGAGAGGGAAATCTGCACGGAGGAGGGGAGGGCTCCTCTCAAGGGCAGCCTGAAATCTGTCGCGTCGACCTGATCACCCGGTCCTGGTGGGTCTTCCCATCAGGACATGAGCCAAAGAAACAGCGCACGGTTTTGTGAACCTCACAATTGCTGAAAATTCTTTGTCAATTTCTCACCCCCAAAACCTTACTTAAAAACGTTGTGTGAGATAGCAAAACAAACATTCTTCCGGCTGAAGTCGGAATCATCATCTCAAGTTTTCCCCTCAAGTTCAGTATAATTATGCACAACTCTGCCGATGGAGATAAAGGGAGGGGGGGTCAGCAAACACACGGAGCAGATTCATGAAGTGAATGGGAAATGTGTGGCTATTGGCACAAATATGTCAATGAAGTACCAATAATCCTTGTGACTCCAATCGTCTCCCCTTCAACACTTGAGCCACCTCAGCTTTGACTTGTTTGCGGAGGGAGTAAGCAGTGGTGACAACAACGGCTTAGTGCAGTAAAGCCTCGTTAAGTCCATCGTCTCTTATTTGAAGTTTTCTGAGTTCTGCGGCACTTCGTTTTGCCACCCTCTTCCCATCCTGAAGCGCCCTGCTGTCTGGCAGGGCTGTGTCACTGTTCACCTGCCCGCCCTGATGCTGAGCATGCACCCCCCACCACGTCCACCCAGCACTGTCCTGCCTCATCTGGGGGCCCCACACCTTCCGTCCGCCCCCAGGTGGCTTTTCCCGGGCTCCTCAACCAGAACCCCCACCGAATAGTGCCCTCTTTTGCTCCTGCTCCCCACCCAATACTCATTCCAGGTTCCGCCCCGCCGCTCACAAGCCATAGAAACCTATGGACGGACCTCAGCTCTCAGTGACTCAGTAACATGGGGACAAGAACAGGACTGTTCTGACCAGGCTTTGTGGACATCAAATCAGGTGATGCACACCCAGCACCACACCTTAGGAAGAGCAAGCATTCAATACACTTTTTGTTATCTTTTTTATCCTAACATACCTTAATTTTTTTTAGGAAATCAGTTTCTTTCGCTTTCAGTGCGTGTGGCTGAGGTGGAACTGATGGAGAACTCCATTCATCCCCTCCTTTGGGCATGACATAAGGTCAAATCAGAGCATCTATCCCACTGGCCAGTGATTCAGTACAAGTGATATGTCACTTCAATTTATGAGGGACTCAGGAAACAGAAAGTTTCTTTCTGCTGGTTTTCTCAGTGGGAAGATGTGAGTCTTGGCTGCTGATTGCCACCAGACAGAGAGCATATTTCTGTAAATGAAGCCGACACACTTGAGATGTTTGACAGAGAGAGATAGAGTGAGAGAGAGATTCCAAGATGACAGGGCGTGAGCCCCTGGGTCCAGCAGTGCCTGGAAAGTGTCATGCCCAGTGACTGACAAGAGAAAAAGTCCTGATTAAAACAAGTTCCTCTGTTTCCTGGGCCTCCAGGAGTTTGAAATCCTAATGGGCAAAACTTGCCCTGCCACAACAGTACCCACCACTGTTTATTGTGCAAAACTGGTGCTCACTGTCTTTTGAGCTGACTTGATGTTTAAATCCCGCCAGCTCCAGCTGACCCGATTCCTGAAGCCGTGTGACCTCAGCGGCCTCGAGCTCTTCAACCAGACTTGCCCTCCTGCTGAGCCATCTGCTCCGTGCAGGGGAGAGAGCAGTGGCCTGAAGGTCATGTTTTCCCCCATTCCTAGTAAGATGCCCCCTCACCGCCTCCACACTCACGGAGCTGCTCTGGATGTTGAGCTGATCCTGAGGAGACCCCCAGCCGTCCTCCAGATCCGCACATCTCTGCACACGATAGAAGTGAGGGGCCGCCTACTGACAGGGACCACGAAGCTTTCGCTGATGGCCCTCCTTCTGCAGACAACGAGGACTGATCCTGGGAGCGCTCACACTCGCACCTCTGGTTTCTCCAGGCACCAGCAGGTAACCTAGCTGATCGTTTTATTATCACACTCCTCCTGTTCTTCCAAAACTTCCATGTTACCCTCTGATGTTCAGTCTGTGACCAACAATCTCCCCAACCTCTTCTCTGAACTCTGACTTCACTTCCTGGCTCTAAGTCAGTGGTTCTCAAGATGTGGTCTGTGGACTAGTGTTAGCATCCATCGGGAACATATTACAGTGCAGATTCCCAGGCCCTACCCCAGACTTACAGAATCTGAAACTCTGGGCATAGGGCCCGGAAATCTGTGTTTTAACAAGTCCTCAAGAGGATTCTCCTGCTCTAACTGGACCTAGGATTTCCCTGGAAGACACTGCTTTCCTAGCACCTCTCCTGAATATGGTTTCCGCACCCCCCATCTCTCCTAGGTCTGTATCTCGGGCACGGGGGTAGAGTGTGCCCTGCTTGCTCCACTTTGCTGCTCCCATACCTGGTCTTCTCTTTCCTCCCAGACCCTTTAACATGCAGGTCATCAACATTTGCTTCTCGCCTTCCTACCTGGTTGCTTCCACCCACCAACACTGAGATCCCCGCTTCTCAGCTGCAGCACCCGAGCCTCTGTCTTCAACTCCACCTCTGCTCTTGCAGTCATTCTAAGTCACTCCGACATCCCCAGGGAGGGCCAACCACCCTCCCCTCCACTCCTTCCCATGGTCCCAACTTAGGCACCATGTTCACCAGGAACACATAGAACCTCCCACCACATCCTGCCCTCCTCATGCCCCTTCTACCACTCCAGCCACTTTGCTCCAGTCCTCCCAATCCAGCTCCCCTTGACCCCACAGGAATGGCCAATTTATTGACCCCCTCCACCACCATTTCACTGTCGTCATGATTTCCAAATCTACGTCTCCAGTCCTGACCCTGCCATGAGCTACAGTCATGTATTTATGACCATCTATTAGATATTCTATTTGGATGTCTGAAAAGCTACCTCAAATGTAGTATCTTAAACTAAACTCTTGATTTTATCCCTCAAACTTACTCTCTTCCCAGTGGTCCTCATCTCAGTAAATGGCACCACCATCCAAGAAGTCGTTCAAACTAAAACTCCCAAATTGACATCTACAATTTTCCTGTTTTTAATATGACCTTCCTTCAGTCCTTCAGGAAGTCCTGGAGACTTGACTGTCAACATGTACCCCAACCTAACCACATCTCACCATCTCCAACTTCTAGAGCTTCAGTTAGCTCTTGCTTAGACTAGCACATTATCTCCTCTTTTCCTGTCTCCTTTTTGTCTCCCAAATACCGTTCTCCACACTGCAGCCAGAATGATCTCAATGCTTACATTAAATCACACCACCCACCAGCAATGTTCCATTGTAAAGGCATCAGGGAAGGCTGACTCTCCTGCTGACCTCATCTCCTCCTCTCTCTTTCTGACTTAATATATTCTCAGCACACAGGCCTCCTTTCTGGTCCTTGAATACATCGTTTTCTATCATGTCTCAAGGTCTTTGCATGTGTTCTCCCCTCTGCCTGGAGTCTTCTTCCTCCCACAAATTAGTTTGACTGCCTTTCTGTCATCAGTGAGATTTTAGATCAAACAACATACACTCAGGGAGCTCTTCCCTAATTCTCTAAAGTAACCCTCATTCTCCTAGGCGCTCCTCATTCTGACTCCCTGTTTCGTGTGTTTATAGCATCTGTGATATAAAACGTGTTGTTACAATAAATCTTCCATCTCACCATCCCTATCCACCAAAATAAATGAAAGTCCCACGAAGTCAGGAACATGGGACATACGGTTTAGGCTTTGTCTCTTAGGCCTTGCGCAGTGTTGAACAGAAAGCAAATTTTCAATGAGTATTTGTTGAAAATGAATCAAAATTAAATTGAGAAAGCACTTACCCTTCAATTTTGTACAAACAGAGACGGAAGTGGTGTGCTAGCAGAGCAATGCAACGTAGAGGGAAGATTTCAAAGGGGATGCTTGGCTATGTCATAGAACATTTGAACACATTGGAAGCACCCACTTCACACACACTTCGTGATCAGTCTCAGCTTATGCTGAAATTTCAATTTAATAGCTATAAACATTTTTTTTAATTTCTGTGTTAGGGAGAGACAGCTGTGCAGCAACATGTTGATTGGCATAACTTCTGATGCAACACCGAGCGAGCATAGAGATGTTTATAATTATTTTAGAAAAGCCCACAGTTCAGACGTTTTATTTATCTAATTATTCCAAACTAGAACGGTTTAATTAGACATGATCTTTGCACTGTATGCCAATGTGACAAGGTTGACTTTAAGTTACCAACACTGGGATTGTTAAAAGAACATTTCAAGGACGCACATCCCACCAGGCTGGTCCAGGATCACGTGCCAAGTATTGGTGATCAGCCACCAGTTTTCATCTCTGTCATTTTTTTTTAAACATGTGTCTATAGAGACATTAAAAAAGGCTGATTAATTATTGGAAATCATTAGCTAACAATGGACAAAGCTTCACCAGAGCTGTGCACAGACTGGAATTTACTGTCTCTCTAATTGTTGTTCTGATGCACTCTGTACCAAGTGTGTTTAGGTAGTACCAGGACATGTTCGACAGTATTCATTTTGTTTGGAACCTGAAGAAAATATGAAAACACTGGGCAGGAGGCAATTGCCATTTATAGTCAGAGAGATTAGTTCTTGTTAAAAGTTATATCCTATAAAAATAGGATAAACCCCCATTATAGCTTTCTCCTCTTCCTCCTGTGATTCCCTAACTCATGATACTGTTCACCATCCTGAAACATTGGTATCATGAGAACTTATGTCTCTCTCCCTCCTGTTACCTCTTAAGCTCAGATTTCTTCCATTCCATTGGTTCCAACCTGTGTTTTTTCTAGCATTGCAGAAATTGCCTAATTATATTACCTCCCAGCCTGCTGTACCCAATTCTCTCTGCTTCCAGCATTGAGGATTGGAGAGTCGGGGCAGGGGGCATAGCAGGAAGACAGGGCTGTATCCTTAAAGGTGTGCGTGGGAACTGCCGACCACATTCACAGCCTCATTACAACTGGAGGTCAGAGAACCCAGTGGAAAAGGCCTTTGCTTTTGCCCTGTGCAGTTCATCACTGGATGATTAGATCATCCATGTCAAGTAATTCCCACTGAAGAAAGACTTCATGAAACAGAACAGAAGCCTTTTTTGACACACCATCCCTACTCCTGTGGGAGACTGGGTGCCTCTCCTCCATGCTCCCTTAGCACCTGGGCATGGCTTTGTCAGGAACCTGACTGCCACATGTAGGGAGCTCATGTAATTAAAGCTTTGTCTGACTCACCTCGAGCTCCTAAGACCAGATACTTATATGAGCATCATTTTATCCCCACTGTTATCTAACACATAGCAGGAGCACAGAAAAGCAACTGCCACATAATAGGCAGGCAATAACTCTTTGGTTAACCAATTAATTAATTATTGTATGACCAAGTAATTAACCAGGTTATTCATAGGCTGGAGGAGAAGACATTAGAGATTTACTAACCTACTTTTCCGGGGTACACAGGAGATGTGGCACCAAGAACTCCAAATAGACCTCGAGCAGCTGATGATCTTAGTGCTAAATTATGAAAAAAAATTAATGTTTTCAAAAGCTTCATTTTTATACATCAGGAACCTTATGCTCCCTAAAGTAAGGTCTCAATTCTCTGTGTTCATTCTATGTTTGTTCAGAGACTTGTGGATGGTACTTTATGCCTGGACTTTGATTCAAACCAATCGGCCTTGAAAATCCAAGGTTCCTTAATGAGCCAGCAGAAGAAAGATATCACTTTCTTTATAATCTCATCACATCCATGGCTCTTTTCTGAAACATTTGTGAACCGCATGTTGCATGCCAGGCACTGCAGTCATCCTTTTCGATGCATCATAGCACTTCATCATCATAATGTTCCCATGAGGTGGGTTTTATTATCATCCGGGTTTTGCAGACAGGAAAACTGAGGTTTAGGAAAGTTGGATTATTTGCCTAAGGTCACAAAGCTAGTAAATACAGAGCAGGAATTCTAAACCAGTTCTGTCTAACCCCTCAGCCATGTCTTAAGCCCTGTGATATGCTGTTTCTTCATCAAAGGTGAAAGTAAACATAGAAAAGAGAGGGGAGATAAGCATCTGCTTCCAGAGCAGGTTAGGGTTAACTTCAGTGTCACCTACAGGAGGACAGCACGGATCCCTGCGCCGGGCTGGTCAATAGTGAGTCACACGTGTGTCACCATGTATGCCTGGAATATGTATGTATGTGCTGCACGGAGCAAAATCAGTAAGACACAGCACCTGCTCTAGAGAGTGCCTTAGTGGGGAAGTGAATAAAGATATGTTCTCAGGAAATACCAGGAACATTCCTTCAGTCCGGTCCGGAGTCAAAGACTTCCTCGAGAAGCCAATGCCTGAGAGTTAGGTATCAGAAGAGAAGTAAGAAAGGGTTTCCAGGCTTAAGGAACAGGATTTATAAAAATTCAGATGATTGAAATCTAATATAGTGGGTACAAAAACCTGAGGGTACTTGAGTATCATGTAAGTGCAGACAGTAGAAATTAGGGAGTGAGCAGATGAATGAGGTGATTCTGTGCCCAGATTTTCCTGGAATGATGCAGTTTTATACTTGATGTGCCAAAGGAGTTAAGTGTGAGTACCACTTCATACTCAAAAGTATGCTGGTTTGTGTGATAAATTACATGGCCACCCTGCAATCACCTTACAGGTGAGGCTACGTAGTGAAATAGAGGCCAAATCACAGTCAGTTACTTCACACTGAGAAGTTTCCAGAAGTGTACTAGGTTTATAACTAATAGAAGGAGATGATTTTAGGTAGTACACAAACATTTTTCAAAAATTTTCCTAGTCATGTGTATATTTTAATTTATACTAGTGGAAAGCATAGCTAGCACATTAAAATCAAGATTTCACAGATATTATTGCCTTGGATGGACTAAAACAATTACCACTCTGGTGATTTATCCTACCTGGAACCATGACTTTCAGGCCCAGTGTTCTGACGGGGAAAACTTCAGACCTAGAACAACTGAAACATCCTCGACAACGCACAGGAAGACTGGAGACAGCACATGATGCAGGTCGGTCATATGGATTCTCTAACACTGAATATTATAGATATCAATGTATTCTTTGCAACAGCACACTGAGCATCACTTTCAATGGTGTAGAACCACAGCAATGAAATGAAAGGACCGCCAAAATGCTGAAACGCAGGAAGCACAGCAGTAGGAGGCAGGGAGCATCGAAAGGCCCTCGGCTAGGGACTCCCCTGGACTCTCTCCCCATTTTATGCTCCTAAGCTATGAGCTCTTCACGCTGGTCCCATGTTGGACTTAAGGAAGCAATGCTGAAAGGAGAAAATTTAGGAGGAAAATTATTTTTGAAATTAAAATAAATGGTGGTAAAGACAAAAACTGAAGAGTGGAGAGAAGGCAACCTTTTAAGATCTACTTAGGAGCTAAAAATTGACAAGACTTGAAGAACAGATTGAGCAGAAATGGGAGAGAGAAAGAGTATATAAGTCTAGTTTGACTCCTACGTCTCTGACTCAGGCAACTGGGTAGAAAGGGATTCCATCAACCAGGCCTAGAGGAGAAGCAGCAGATTTGAAGCAGAAGACAGTGAATTTATCAGCCCCCCAGCTACCGCATGGCTGTGTGGAAGTGGGAGGTAGATGAGATGTCCAGGAAAGAGCATCACATTTATGTTAAGAGCTTGGTTCAAATTTCTGTTTTGTTATTTACTTCTCCTGAAAAAAAAATGTGCATAATATATTAGGAGGTTGTTGTGAGAATTAAATGAGAGGCTATGTGTGAAAGCATTTTGTAAGTTGCAAAGTGTCAGTTGTTATTTTGAAGTAAATAAGCAGAAGTGATAATGAATTCTAAGTGTTCAGGGAGTCTAAGGCTCAAAGGCACACTCAAGGAGGCCGACCACATGGTCTGTTCTTGGTGTGCTGCGCTTAAACCACCTTCCACGGATGAGGCTCTGGCTCCTTTCTTAAAAATCCTAGAAAAAGTAACCTTATTAACCCATTTTAAAATTTTAAACCCCTCACTATTTCACAATACTTGGCCTAATTTTATTGTGCTTCAACTTCTTTTGTCTATGTCCTTGGATTCCTTATATTCTTGAAAACCCTTCATGAGGGCTTTCCATCTTACCTTTCGGCTAAATGATACCTTATCTATAGAGCTATCTGTAGGCTATTGACTGTGTTTCTCAGGGTAACCGCATTAAAGGAGTAACAATTTCCTGCTTCTTTAAATCCTTCTGAGAAAAATGCAAGTTTTAAATAAGGATGGCTTAGTGCATATTACTTTTTCAAGCCTAAACACCAAGCTTTACCACATACAGTTTATTTGAGTTTAGATCAGTTCTAAGCCATTCTAGCCTTCATTTCCTCATCCGTCAGAAGTGGGTGCAGTAATGCCTGCTTTCACCCTATGTCAGGTGAGGGGTGGAGCTGGGGCGATTAGGACCAGGCAAGAGGGGGAATGGAACTGAAAGCACTTTGCAGATTGTAAATACCTACACCACTTAAGAAATGCTTACCATGTGTTATCTTATTTGAGCTTCCCTACCACCCCATGAGGCACATCTGCACATGTCCAGAAATGGGAAAAAAGCAGACTTAGAATAATCAAGTCGCACACTCAAGATTCCATAGCCAATTGGTGATGGTGCCAAATCATGGACCTACTGATTTACTCAAGTACTTACGCATCATTAAATGTGTTGTTTCAAGCACCTAATATACGTGATGCATTAGGAGCTTAAGAAAAAAACAGTGAAAGAGAAAAATATACACGCTGTGCTCCCCTACTGCCTTTCCCACCACTCACCAGAGTCCACGGACAGAAGAAGGAAAATAAAGAAGGCCCCTTAGATGTAGGTCTAATTTCCACACCATCACGGCACCAGCAAAAGCTTGTCAGAATCTGACTGCCTATTTGCTTCATATATTAGAAGCTGGGAAGAACCGCTCTGATGACTCACTTGGAGCATCAAAACATTTCAGCGAATGCAGGCAGAAAACGTATCCTACATGGCATAACTTGAGGCAAACACAACTAGTTGTCTAACTGATATCCTCACGGATTAAGTACTCCCCGTATTTCTTGCCCAGAGCACCCTGAATTGGTTTAGAACAGCAAAAAACATTCAAGTTTCCCAATCTCTTTGCTAGAACTAAGGGTGGCTACTTGGTCCCATGCCGGCCAAATGTATGGAAGTAGACACCTGCTCACTGAAGAGTTTAGGGAAATTATTGTTTTCTTGATAAAAGGAGACAGACTCAGTTGGCATATCTCCTTTGACCTTTATCATCCTCCCTTACCCTACGCCACCCTGTTTCTTTTTGGGATTGGATGTGAAGTCCAGAGGAGGAAAAGCCGTCTGGTGGGCATGAGGAAGAAACGCAAGCTGTAGGATGTGAAGGCAGGAAGGTAGCTGAAGCCTGGGTCCCTGGTGACATCACAGAGCCCCGCGACAGCACTAGAATATCCCAGACTTCAGTGGGTGTGAAGAATAAAACCCCATTCTATTAAACCACTGAGGTCAAATTTCTGTTATATTCAGCCAAATGCAACTACTAACACAGCCCTTGTTTTATTAGATATAAGGGACACCAACCTGCATTCTTTGCCAGAAAAGAACATCGACAAATGTCACACAGCAGCCAGGCCTTTGGCTTTCTTTCTGTGCTACATTAGTAATTTGGAAGTAATGAAGGGGAATAGCCTATGACAGTAAGAGTTCTAAATTGAGTCCTTTAAAATGTCTATCAATATGGCTGCTGGATCACAACTCTAGAAATGATGTAGACATCCCTAGGGTGGTTGGGTGGTGTGCGGTCAGAATTTTTCCCTGTGCCTTTACCATTCTTGTGTGATGCTCTGTGGCCCTGACATATAGAGTGTGTGTACTTATAGGTGTATGTGAGATATTAGAGACACAGTGTCTAAGAACAGATGCCTATGTCATCTCATGATGGGGTTGCAAAAGAGATTCTCTCTGAGATCAGTCTGCTTACACGGAGTTACAGATTCAGGCCACCTGGATACTATCACAAGCAAGTTTTAATGCCTTAGTCCTGCTGAAATCCAGTAGAAAGGAGAATGGAGAATCCCTGTCAATGAAAAGATTAAGGCTTCAAGTTTCTCACTGCTCCAGGCAAGGTGTGGAGGGACCTGCCAGTGGGTGTTGCTCTGACAGACACAGGTCCTCTGAGATCTGCGTCTCTTCATCAGTGGGTCCCAGCTGGTATGAGAGCAGGACTGTGAGCTGGCTAAGGGTCCTGCCACTGCAGGCTCTCCTGAGAGTTGGCCGTGGCGTCCCACCTGGGCTGGGCCAGCTGAGAGTGGACGGAGCAGCGCATGCAGAGACCAGGCTCCTAGTTTCAGCAGTGGTAAACAAGGTGTGCACTTGTACTGACGGTGGCCAGACATGCAAGAGTTAGAGACTTGAAACTAAAGTAACTAATTCTCCAGTCTTTTAAAAACATACTTAAAGGTCAGTCACACATTGCTTTTCAAAAGCAGCACTGGCACCGAAGTTCAAGCTGGTGTATTAAACTCTGGTTGCAACAGATGCTTTTATATCCAAGTTCTACATTTTTTTCCTCTACTATTCTGGATTCAGTGTGATGAGAAAAAAAGGAGAAGAGAATCTCTGTGCCTTTAAGACAGCATTTAATAAAAATTAAACAGCATTGAATAAATCCATTACTCCAAAATGAAAGAGAATTTTTCATTCATTCAACAAATATGTATTACATGCTGATTTTATCAGGCCCTGTGCTTTTACTGTATCAGTTGGTTATATAGTTCATTCTTTGCTATGCACCGAAAGGTTTTGCCCCGTGCAGGTCCACGTGGCAAGTTGTTAGCGTAGCCTGAACTTCACAGCCAGCCAGCGTGCTCCCAGGCCCCTTCTCTCCTCCAATACCTTTCTCTTATCTTCTACTCTCCTTCCAGCCAATCCACTCACTGCTAAACATCTTTCAAATGCAGACAGAATACAAACTAATTTTACTATTAACTTCAGCAAAGCAAATAAGACATAAATCCTCTGCCTTTCAAAGAAGTCATACAGTGCATTCCAAAGCCCAGTTTTATATGCAGTTTTCCAATGATCTACTGTTTGGTGTGATTCACGATGCTGTTCTCCTTCCATTAACTCAGAGTTAATTATGTGACCTCTTCTTTTCACCACCTGAGATTTCTGAATTGAATCCAACATTCTAAGAGACCCTGTTTCTCTTTGCAGCCACCACTATTGCATTACACAGAAAGTCACCCCGCTCATCACCTCCAATCCAACCAGCAGCTTGCTTGTTGCTTATATACAACCCACAAGGGCGAAATTGAGTTCCCTGGATACCACTGGCACCTTCCTGGACCATTGAGTCCATGTATCAGCACAAAATTTCGTGAAAACTTTAGGTGAAAAGATGGTAGAGCAGCTCTGAAAATAACATTGTAACGGTTCAAATTAATCTCTAGAGGTAGAAATGTCATAACCCAACGCTCTCGCCAGGGGATGATTTTTGTCCAGTTAAGCTTCGCTGACTTTCCAAGGGTCTCTCTCTCTCATTGAAATGGACCTGTTGGGTTGTCTGGGGTTAATTTTCCCAGGCATTTTTTTTCCCAAGCCTCTTCATCTTATGTTTTCTTTTCTCTCTTCTTCTGCTTCTCCTCCTCCTCTTCATTTTTCTTCTTAGTTTTCTGATCTCCAATGTCTTCAATTTTCATGCCTTTCTTTGCCCCGGATGACATCTGCTAGTATTCTCAATTTAAGTCCAAATGTAAATGTGACTTTCTGGTTGCTAACGGTAAGTGCACAAAGCTGCCAGCGTGTCTTGCTAACGTGTGACTCTGGTCATGTTACCCTGCTGCACAAAATTCTTTGTCCTCATTATGCGCTCAGAATAAAATTAAACTTCCTTATCAAAGACTTCATTTATCCATTCCATCAGACAAATGTGTTTTCACTAAAAGACCTGTGGGCTAGGTACAGTTCTAGTACACAGAGATACAATACTCAGCACCACATCATATATTCTCATGGATTTTACATTCTATTGTGAGGCAATGATATAATAAAAAAATAAGTGAGTAATATAACTTCTGACATAAACTATGAAGCAAATAAAGAAGAATAAGGGAGAGAGTGGAGGGGGGAGGCTCCTCAGCCGGGTGCTCAGGGATCCTCTCTGAGGGGGTGGCACTGCATCTGAGACCTGAATGACGAGATTAAAATGTTAGTTACCTATGAAATTCAGTAACATGAATTAATTTATTCCCTTATATATGGATTTTACTTTGTAGGAATTGTTCTGAATAACAGTCTAACTGTGTCTATTTCCACCTACCGCTTCCTCGTAGACTAAATTTTTGTACTTGTATGTGTCCTCTAAGTGAATAGAATCCTACGGTTGGAGGAAGAGCAAACGTTCTTCCAGTTAGTCTTACTGCTGTTCAACTACGGGCTTCGCTGGACTGGAAAGCCCTGAGTATTTGAGACCTTGGGCAGTGGGTTTCCCTTACCAGGTAGAAAATGAGGACATTTAGCACCTAAGACCCCTTCCAAATCTAAAATGTCTAAAATGCCAGGATTATACTTTGAGTCATATGTTTATGATATATCAAAAACCAGCACTTAGGTTGTCAAAAATCTATTAATCTATGAAATAATGTTATAATGGCATAGGAGGTAATTTATAATAATTAATGAATTTACCATGTTTTAAAAAATTAATTTATGGCTTAACATTGTCCACATCCATTATATATGCTTAGATGCTTAACGCTTCAATGCTAGTGTTTATGTTATTTGAATTCAAATGGTTGCAGTTTTAGAAGACCTAAGGAATGACTTTGTCTTTGCAGTTTCAAATGAGATAAATAAAAAGAAAATTGGATAATAATAGCCAGTACTTATTGAGGTCTTATCAAGAACCATGTTCTAAGTCTTTACATGTGGCAATTAACTTATCCCTCACAACAACACGGAGATATGTTACTATATTTTTACAGATGAGGAGTCAATGTGTAGTTATTTTAATAGTCCAAAACCATTAAATGGAAGAGCTGGGGTTTGATCTCAAGTAGTCAAATATCAGAGGCTACACTTTAAATTACTACACTATACTACACTCTCAAGCCCTGTATTGAGAATCCTAGCTAGCTAAAGGTAAATTCACACTTAACAATAAGGCTATGGGAGAGAGAGAGAGAGAGTTTTTCACAGTCTTTTAAGATAAATATGAATGAGTGGCTTAGAAGTTACTCTGCTCTGAGAATCCTTTGAAAGACCTCTCTCCACTAAGAGAAACGGTGTTCTCTTTAGAGTATAGGGCAAGTATATTAATATGCCCTTTGGTAAGTTATAATATCCAGGTGAGAGGAGGAGTAGGAATGGAATTTAAATGCCTCTTTAAGACCACAGTGTAGGGAAGGGATCAAGACCACAGCTGAACTTGCAAAGCAAATACAGACAATTAGCTTCACAGATCTGGAGTAAAAGGGGAAGGAATTCAATCCATGTTCATGCCCAAGTGAACTAGATCTATAGCCCATTTCAGGTTTGATGGGCACAACTTGTAAAGGTTTGCTCGCTAGACTCACACCAAATAGCAGTGAAATGCGGCCTCAGGTACCATGTTATACATGTTCCAATACGCATATTTTAAAAATCAGGCTGGTGGTCATGTGTGTGTAAGAAATGGATGCAAACTTCATATAGGGGTTGCCTTCATACCTGTAAAAGGAATGTGAGATACCGAGAAATAAAGACTGTAATACAGAGTACATGCTGCTGAGTCTAAGGACTACTCTTTTCTTCTTTAACAGGGAAAGAAGCTTCTCTCCACTTCGCTGAAAAGGGAAATAGCATTAGGTCCACTGCAATAACTCACCAGAAGACCCGGTGGGTTTGAGATGCAGACTATTATTGTTCAGTGAATAGAGTCTGATGGGAGATTCTGAGAAGAGAGATTACTGTCATCATTCTGGCTATTACTGACCAGCGGGCTGGACCTGTTAACAGGCAAAGCCTCACAGGGAGCATTTCATTGCCTAAGTCTTGACCATGAGAGGCCATCCTTTAACTCTTCCCCCCAGTGTTTCTCAAGGTCCCACGGTCCACTCTTACAGGTGGGCTTAGCCCGTGTCATTTTCTTGCAGCAATAAATGTATGGCTTGTTTACAGCCTGCTGAGATAAATTTCACAAACACTCCTTCCTATGTGTAAAGCATTTGGAATGGGTACAAAGATGAATGTGATACAGTCTCTGCTCTCAAAAATCTGATTGAAAAAACACATGTAACTGTAATATAAGGCAAAATGAAATTCATTCTAAAGAAATTCTAAGAGAGAAACCGTAGGAGGGCAGTGTCAGGAATCTTTAAAATTTAGTATATTGCCTGGAATTTCAAGGCATCAATCAGTCGCAAGCAAAGGACAACAGCCACAAAGGACACTGGTAGCTTACAAAATCTCTAGGGGAGCCAGGCGTGGACGCTTTACTGCCGAAAGAGATGCCCCAAATCACATACCACAGAGCTGATCTGAGGAGGACACCACTACCACAGAGCTGGGCACAGATCTCATGACAGGTACCACCAGCCCGCTGACAGTGGACACAGCTTTCTGGCCTCAGAACCACACTCTGCCTCTCTCAAAACTGGATGTCACTGCTGCCACTCTCACCAGAGCGGAGACCATCCAGTCCTGGCTTCCGCAGGCCACCGGCATCCAGCTGCAAGCCTGGCGTGGCGGTCTCTCATTGCCAGCGCCTGGATCGCATGCGTACACCATAATTTCAAGGGTGTGGGAGAATAGTCATGATCTTTTCAGTTTCTCTAACAGGATCCAGCTCTTTATAATGTGATGTGGGGAGAGGTCGTTCACAGACATATAAAGGGTATTCCGATGCTGGGAATCCAAAATCCATTGCAGTATCTCCTACTTCAGGCAAGCGGTACTGGACCCCCAGTTTAAGGGGAGGAGATCTGCAAGGCAGCCCATTTTGGCTTGCACGTCCTCCTTCCTTTGTTCAATGAGATAATGCTTTTTATCACTTGCTACCATTCTGCAGTCCCTCTTATCTTAGAGCATTTTGCAGTCTCCTTGGTGAGACAGTCTGAGCTGAGACTCCTCGGCTTTATTTAATCATGGCATTTTCACTTGTGCCCAGGATTATAAACAGGCCTACATGGAAGGGCCAAACATTTAATTAAAGGGAAAAAATAATAATTCTTTTAAATTAGATGATGGTGTGGGAGAAAAATAGGTATTATTGTAACCTGGACTTTCAAAAAGACAGTTGGAGATGACTCATACAGGTGGACAGTTCTTAAGGAGGCACAAAATGGCTCCCCTGACGCCAAGGCAGCTTTAAGAATTTACCGTGATTCATTAACTTGCTTTCTTTGAGTTATACCCAACTCTAAACAACTTGTACCTAAACCCAGGAGCTATTTTCCAAAAGGAAGATCACGGAACAATAATCCTGAAGGAACAGCCAGATCCTCCAAGAGCCCCCGTGACACCAGAGGGATCAGACCAGATAACGCCAAGGCCGTGGGCAACGACCTCCTAACGGACCACCAGAAGTTCCCACGACGCAAGATGCACTTTTGTAAAGTCTCTATTATTTGTTATCACTGACATGATCTGTCCCATTTGCCTATATAATCACCAAGCCCCAACCCCAAGAGGGTTTCCCAGTCTTTAAGGCATGAGCCTGCTGTGACTCTGCTTTGCCGGGCAAGGCAATAAAGCTGCTCTTTGCTCCCAAAACTCTGCCTCCGAGTTTGAATGGCCTTTTTGGGGTGCAGAGGCCAATTTTTCGGTAACAGTTCATCCAACAACCAAGATAAGTCTGAGACTGTAGAAGTACAGGTAGCACCACCAGCTCTCTGCTTCCCGACAACGAGCCACGTTCATTACAGTACAGTTACGGCTGCAGGATGATTTCAGGCAAATGAAAAAATGCAATAAAAGGGAAGACCTCGCTCAAGCAGTTAACAGGATAATATGGAAAAGATTTCCCAAGAAGCTCTGATTCACTAACAGATACTCCCTTGATTTCCTTAGACCAGTAAGTGAGAAACTTTTGAGAACTAAAAAGAAATGTAAATCAATTGATCACAAAAGAATAAAGCAATGCCATGTGCGGCAACATGGATGGACCTGGAGGGCGTCATACTAAGGGAAGTAAGCCAGAAAGAGAAAGACAAATATCATATGACCTCACTTATCATATGGAATCTAAAAAATGACACAAATGAACTTATTTACCAAACACTGAAATTCTTAACGATTATGGAAAATTTCTCAGAAGGATTTACTCTGTGCTGGCTACGGTGCTGGACACTTCGAAGACACTTTCTTGTTTAATCCTTAGAGTAATCTCCATTTGAAAAAACACGACTTTCCATTTTAAAATAGAGATACTGAGCAGTTGAATGACTCACCCAGTCTACCTTGCTAATAAGCGGAGAGGTCAGAATTCAAAGCCAGATTCATCTGAATCCAAACATCCATGCAAGGAGGAGGATTCTGATACAAAGCAGGGGGGTTTGTTGTTGTTAGTTAAATAAAGAAACAGAAATAACAACAGATAGAGGATTATGTGCATGCCGTAAGGATGCCATGTGACAAATGACACCTCTGGAATCTCCCAAGGGGAAAAGGGCTGTTTACTTCTCAGTGGGAGCAGTGTGCCAATGCAAAAAAAAAAAAAAAAAAAAAACCAAGAGATGCATGAGGAGTGACAGCAGCGACAGCTGCAGCACCATTAAATGCTTTACAGGTATTCATTCATTTATGTATTCATCAAACATTTATTAAGCACCTACCATGTGCTCTGGGCTTCTTGCTGGGAATACCAAGAATAGAATATTCAAAGTGTGTTCTTAAAGGAGCTCCCAGTTTAGGGAGAAAATCATAATTTAATGCACTTTATATGATAACAGAAATACACTCCCAGTCCTGTGAGACATGTAAGACCTCCATCAAAAGGGGAAGGAACTGAAGGGAGTGACAAGCGTAGGAGGAAAGGGAGGGGAATGGAAGGTCAGAGCAGCACACTGACAGGCACATCATGGGAGAGGTCCTAGAGGATGAGTCAGGGGTGGGTCTTTTGACATAGCTGAAACATGTGCATCTGGTTGTGGCAGCCCCTTGCTTTATACTGGGACAACAACCTGGGACACTAATGAGTTTAATTCTATTGCGTTTGGAACCTGGATCATTAAGGTGTCTGCATGATTACTGGTCTCTCCTGTATCCTAACTTAATTCATTTAAATGCCAATACTCCTTCAGTCCCTCCTCAGCCAAAATACACAAGCATGGGGAGGCAAACTCAGCCCTTTCCAGGCTCCTCCGTCCATTCCCACCTGATCAAATGCTCTGAAAGACTCAATGGTGTGAGGTGTGTTGGAGGGAGAGCAGAAGCCAGGAAGGAAGGAAGGAAAGGACATATTTTAATCAATCGAGTTATCAACTTGGCCAAACAAGGATTTTTCGCACTCATTGTTTCACAGGGAAGGGGGCCACAGAGGACTCTCAGTCATCTCTGATTCCCATTCTCCCTCTCTCTCTTTCTCCCTCTCTCTTTCTCTCATCCTCTTTTTCTCCCTCAACCTTTCTTTTCCATACTACTCCTTCATATCTCTGCTCAAACACCCAAGCTATGTTGCTCAAGAAAACTCTTTCCCATCAAATTTCCTCATATATGCTCCCTCCTCGGTTACTCAGGGCATTCTCTTCAGCACAGTGACTGAAGGCCCCAGAAAAAGGAGGAGGGACTATGGTTCCCCCAATGCCAATTTCACTTCCTTCTCAGTGAGACCTGCAGGTCCCCTGACTTCCTTACTAATCCTGGAGTCATGTTACCTGAATTGAATCTCTGTTCCGTTTCTATCTATATCCCTTTGCAGATTTATTTAAGCTCTCTATGCCTCAGTTTCTTCATCTGTAAAGTGGGGAGAGTCATAGTATCTACCTAATGTTGTTGAATGATTAAATGAATTCATACCTGTGAGGTGTTTAGCATAGTGCTAGCATACAGCAAATGGTCAATGTTATCATTGTTACCTATGATGTAAGCACACTTCGAAAAGACATTCATTAATCTTCCTCAGGGAAAGTTCCATATCTTTGGAGGAAAGAATATTTTCCCAGTTGGCACAGTGCTGGATTTGCTCCTTACAGTAACTGTTCCACCCACCCCCACCTACACTGAGAAGCCCTTGGCCATTCCTGCCTCACCTGAGTTTGCCTGTTGTGTAAGACATTTACTGCTCCTTGTTGCCCAGGAAGAAAGACACTAGTTCCTATGCCACAGCTCACGTTAAATCCTTTGTTCTCTCAGAACTGATTCTAAGGTCCCCAGAACCAACCATGAGGGCCGGAGGGGGGCAGGGTCATACAAGGGATTTCAGGTTTTAATCCCAAGGCAAGGGGTATCTGCTAAGAGTCTTGAAGGAAGAAATGGTGATCAAATTTTCATCTTAGAAAAAGAATTCCAGTAGCAGTTTATGTAGCTATGTTGGACTGGAGGTAGGAGAGGCTGGAGGCAGAGACCGGACAACACACTGTTAAAATTGTCTAGGCAGGAAATAGTGACGTCCTGGCCTCCAGCACAGCAGAAGAAACAGATTTCTTCTGAAGCAGACATGCCAAAACTTGGATGTGGAAGGGAAATATAGGAAATTTTTAGCTTAGAAAACCGGGTGGGTGGCAGTGCCATTAGTTGAGACAGAGATGAAGACTCTGGAGGGAGTACAATAGGCCTTCCATTTGGCCATGTTAAGTTGGAGGTACCTCTGGGGGGAGTTGTGCAGCTGGCTTTTGGACCTACACCTCTACCTCCCGGTAGAAAGTTCGAAGAGATAAAGATCTAGGAGACACCACCATGTAAGTTAGGGCCAAAGCCACCAAAACTGATGGGATTGCCCAAGAGCAAGATACAGAGCAGGGGCGAAAGAGGACCAAGAACAAAGCTCGAATGTCCAACGTGGATGAAGAAGCTCAAGTTCAAGTGGAAGAAGTCTTGGTCAGGGAGGCAACAGGAGGACCAGAGAGTGTGGTGTCACAGAAGCCAACAGATGAGGGACATTCAAATTTGTTCAAGCCAACATTTATAGAACATCTGCTGTGTGCCAGGCACGACTGTGGGTGCTGAAAATACAGCTGCAAAAAAAAATGGTGGGGGGGTAATAGCCTGCCCTAGCAGAATTATATTCTGGGAGAGACAGATCAGGAACAGGTAGGTAGTGAGGCTTGCTATGGAAAAATCTAAAGCGGGTAAGGGAATTGGAAGTGATGAGGGGAGAGGGTGCCATGTTGAATAACAGCATTCAGGGAGGGCCTCTTTAAAAAGTGACATTTACACAGAAATCTGAATGAAGGGAAAGAGACAGCCATGCAAACATCTGGGAGAATAATGTTCTACAGGCAAAGGCACCAGCTCATGGAAAGGCCAGGAACCAGCAGTGCAGGCTGGTTTGCAGAACAGCAGGTAGGCCGGTGAAGTTGTGGTGGGGCGAGTGGTGGTGGGGGGGACGATGGGAAATGAGGCAAGAGAGCTGGCCTCGGGCCAGACCAGGCTCAGCCGGGCTGAGAGGTCAAGTGTGATGACTGAGAAGATGCTATTGGATTCACCAATTAACAGGCCATTGATGACCACCCGAGAGCAATTCAGTCAAGTGTTGTGGAAAGAAGCCAAATCGACTGCAGGCGTTGAAATGTGGGCTGCGTGGGAGGAAGGGGAGACAGCTGGTCTGAGCACTCTTCCAAGATGTGTCCACTAAGGAAAGGAGGCAGGGCAGGAGCCTGATGGCACTGTGGGGCTGAGACAGGATTTGTGGCAAGATAGGGAAAACTTGACAAAAAGGAGGATGCAGGAGAGAAAGAGGGAGAGAATCGTGGACAAAGAAAGACTGGGTAGATGAAAGAATAAGCTCAGAAGCACAAGTGCAGGGGGGCTTCGGGAGGAGGGAGAACTCTGCACGCTGCTGTGCGTGCAGGCGCAGTGGGCAAGGTGAGCTTGAAAGCTTGTGTGCGCTGGTCTCAGTTTCCCCTGAGAATGAGGAGGCAAAGCCCTGTGCTGACAGTGAGACAACTGGATACCAGGGGGAGCATGGGCAGAGTGGGGGAAGGGGATAACAGAGGGGAAGTAGCCTGGAATCAGAGAAGGGGTGGGGAGAGTGGCAGGCCACACCGATGATACAGACAAAGGCAGGAAGCCCATGCCAGAGTTTGAGAAGCTCTGTTCCAGGGAGGGCCAGGGCACCACGTTGTGGGCTGGGGGAAGGCAGTCAGGCCAGAAAGGACCCCAGAGGAAAAAGGAAGAAATGAGAGAGGACTAGGAGCCATCTGGGAAGCTGATGCCCTCACACAAGTGCCGACCCCTTGGGCAAAGAAAGTGGTGGCGAACAAGAAAATCCACACCGTACAACCTCGGCGCGTTCAGCAGCGCATGGTCTCAGCTAGTTAAACCCTGATATAATGTGTCCATATCCGACTAGAGCTTTTGTTTCTGAAGTTTTACTATAGTGCATCTTTCAAATGTGTTGACCAATCAATAATTAAAATAAAAAATATTAACATCAGTTATCAGTGACTAAGAGCATTGTCTCTGATGACTCCAGCCTGCCTGTGTTTGAACCCCTCCTCTGATGCCAGCTCCATGACCTTGGGCAAGTCACTTATCCTCTCTGTGCCCCATGCTTCTCAACTGTCAAGTGGAAATCAAAATAATACCTCCCCTTGTAGGGTTATTACGAATATTTATCAATCACCTAGAATAGGGTCTGGCAATATGAACACTGTATAAATATTCATATAAAAATGAAATTCTCTTTTGGCCTTTTGGTTTTGCTAACCACTGGACGTGAATTAGTCTAATCCTCATTTTAAAACTGCTTGAGATAGGTTTTATTGCTTCCGTTTTACAAATGAAATACACTCAGGAGGGTTAAGTGACTTTTCCAAGATCACACAGCAAGGAAGAAAAAGAGCTGGGATTTGAACCCATGTTTATCTGCTCCCAAAGCACATGCTCCTTTCACTAAATTATGCTACCCTAAGAAAATTTTCACTAGCAAAGGTTACGTCTGGGTGTAATTTCCAGTTCCAGAAGGTCATCTGTGTGTACGATGCTATCCCATTTGAGTGGTGTATGTGAGCTGTTCTCATACACATCTTGGCTATTGAATTCAAATTATATCACACCCACACACGCCAAGCTCAGCACTGAACCACAACCTAGATTCTGAGGTTAAGTTTAAAGCACATTTGTTTTGGTTTGGTTGTTTTAAACCTTTAATGACATTTGATACATTAACTTTCTGCCACTTTGAAGTATTTTCAAAAATGTCAGCTGAAATGATTGACTTGTATTCACCTTCTTTAAGGTTGCTCAAGCCCTACCAGCAAACATAGAAGGCTGATCAGAGGAAAATGAGCCATCTCCCTTCCTACCTTAGGGATTCCCGCCTCAGACAGCACAGCCCATTTCCATTCTGAGTCCCTTGCTGGCGCACAGCCCTCACAGTAGCGTCTAGGGCTTCCCAAATGCCAGTCCAGATTGCTCTGTGATGCTGCTGTCACAGGTAGGCCGCAAAATGGGGAAAACGAATAAAAACATCCACACACACTCAATGTGTTGAGGTTTCTTTTTTGGAAAGGACCATCTTTTAAGGGACGCAAGATCACATCACATTCAAAATCACGTCATATACTCCAGAGCTAGATTTGTGAATTCAACTCCCAGCCTCAGCCCCTACAGGAGGGTGGTGACCCTAGGCAGCTTTTAAGCCCAGTGCCTCAGTTTCCCCTCTTATAAAATAAAAGTAGTAGTTTCAACCTTGTGGTTTGTGAGGATTAATTGAGTTTATACATGTAAAGCATTTAGAATATGCCTGGCACATAGCACTCAAAACAGAACCTACCAGTAGTATCATCATGACATTTTGTCTTTTCTACCTTTTTGGTTTGGGAAATACCCTTTGCTTTTATAAACAGTGTCACTAGTATACAGTTGTTAGAGATGTTGGTTTGGGGTTTTTTTGGTACACTTAGTTGGTTATTGTTTTAATACTCTTCCTTGGAAAAATAGAAAGTTTACATGATGTCACTAGCACATGGCAGTTGTTGATTCTTCTTCATTTTGTCATTTGCTATTTTTTATTATTATTGCCTTTATTTTATTTTTATTTATTTTTTTAATTGAAGTATAGTCATTTTACAATGTTCTGTTAACATGTGGTGTATAGCAGAGTGGTTCATTTATATATATGCACATATGCATTCCTTTTCATGTCCTTTGTCATTATAGGCCATCACAAGGCATTGAATATAGTTCCTTTTGCTAACAGTAAGTAGGACCCCCTTGTTGTTTACCTATTTTATATATGAGAGTGAGTATCTACTACTGCTACTGTTTTTAATATGCTTACTTGACAAAAGAAAAAGTTTACAAACCTACGTGAGTCTCCAAATTTTTAAAATTTACTGGTCCATGAAAGCCCCAAATTTGGGTATCACTATTCAGCTTCAGGAACTCCCTCAGCAAAAGAGCACCAGCTCCTGTGCGGCCACGAATCATAGGATGTTCCATTTTAACTCAAGCCAGTGGGACGCGGGAAGACAATAAAGACAGCTAGTGTAGCTCCGGGGACACTTTTGCCAACCCATCTAATTAAAGGCTGCAGCACTTCTTCAGGCAAGGCAGAAAGATTACCATCAGCTTGAGTTAATGCAACTAGTTTCATAATTTGAGCTTTTAGGGATATGAGAGGGCAGTGTGTCCATTTACTTTATAAAATGTCTCATACAGTTGACCTAAGATGTTTCTTTTAAATGTGAAATAATAACAATGTAGTACCAACTAACTCTACCCACAAATATATAGACAACCTTCAGTTGAGCCTTAAACTTCCTAAAATCTTATGCTTCTGCAAATACATTCTCAGGCGGCTGTAAGTGTGTTTCTGGGAAACCTGTTGAGCAGCATTTCGCAAAGTAAGTTCTTCAGAACAGTATTCCCCTGCGGACTGCGTCAGTCTCCTGGGGCTGCCCTAACAAAGTACCACAAGTGAGCGCTTTATACAGCAAGTGTTTATTCCCTCACAGCTCTGGAGGCTGGAAGTTAGAGACTGAGGTATCATCAGGGCTGTGCTCCCACTAGAAGCACTAGAGGGGTAGTTTTTCCAACCCCTTCACCTAGCTTTTGGTAGTTCCTTGGCTTGTGGCAGCATAACTCCAATATTCACACCGTGTCCTCCCTGCGTGTGTATCTGTCTCTATGTCCAAATTTCCCCCTTTTATAAAGACACCAGTCATATTGGACTAGGGGCCCAGCCTACTCCAATAGGACCTCATCTTAAACTAATTGCGTCTGCTATGACTCTATTTCCAAATAAGGTCACATTCTGAGGTGCTGGGAACGAGGGCTTGCAGTAGATTGATCATGTCTCATTCATAGTTTGAAACCTATTTCCCAATGCGATGGTACTAGGAAGTGGGGGACTGTGGAGGTGATTTGATGATGAGGGTGGAGTCCTCATGAATGGGATTAGTGCCCTTATAAGATACCCCAGAGAGCCCTCTTGCCCCTCCCACCACGTGAGAACACAGTGAGGAGATGGCCATCTCTAAGCTAGGACCAGACACCCAATCTGCCAGTACCTTGATCACAGACTTTCCAGACTCCAGAAGTGTGAGAAATAAACCTTGGTTAAGCCACCTGGTCTATGGCATTTTTGTTATGGCAGCCTAAACTAAGACAATACTTCAAAATATGAATTTGGAAGGACACACTTCAACCCACAACAAATAGTCTTCCAAAAAATAATTCTGAAGCTAAAAATAATTGGGAAATTTTGCCAACTCTATCCACTGTCTGCATTCACAAGGCACATTAGCATCTTTAAAATACTGAGCTTCTGTACAATAAAGAAACATCGTACAATAAGACAACTTTGTAAAACCCAGAGTTTCTCAAGTTTAGGTGACTCAGGAAGCTATTTTCTTAAGTGGCATTCATTTACATCCCCTAATATCCCATGGACTACCCCTCAGAAAATGCAATTGGCTTTCAAGCAGGAGAACAGCCCAAGGCTAAAACCACTGTCATCATCTATAACAATGAAGAAAACGAATTCCAGGCAAGGCCAGCCTCCGACAGCGTGCAGCCCTCTGGCCCGTTCTTGTCTCTTAGGGAGGAGAGTGGGAGTGTTACAGAGTCCTGGACATAGAAGCTCTTTGTGGCAATTATGACAGACTCCAAGTCAAGTGGCCAAATGGGACGCCATTATTAAAGGTGGAGGGGAAAACATGCCGCTGACATGCTGCCAAAGCTCTTTAAATGAGGTCATGCACTTGAGTGCGCAGACTAATGCTGGTAAGAGGCAGCGCGGGAAGAACTGGTAGGAGACTAGAGAGCATGGGGGCGGCTGTTTCCGGAGCGGGAGGGAAAGGGGGCGGGGTGATGGGCACCAGCGCCGCCCTAGCCCGGGCCAACGCCGCCGGTCGGATCCACAGCCGGCCGCCTGCAGCAGGTGCTCCGCGGGTCCGGGGCCCCGGGCACTCACGCGGGCCAGAGCCCCGCGGCCTCCCCGGCAGCCGCAGCGCGGCGGGCGGGTGCCCTGCTAATCCCACCCTGCACACACACACACACACACACACACACACACACACACACACACACACACACACACACACACACACACACACACACCCCGCTAGTCGGGAGCAGGAGAGAAGTCACTGTGCGGGGGCCGACGTGCTTTCCTTTGCAAGCAGATGCTGCTTTATTGGATGCCTGACTTCGCGATTAACTTTGGCTTATTTTTTGCCATATGCCTTTCCCAAAGCCGCTTTAGTTTCCCGTGCAAGCTGAGCCCTTGCGATTTCATTAATCCAGGACCACCTCTGCTCTCCGCAGCTGGCTTACCACTGGGTCTGCAATTGGCGTTTTGCTCACCTCCTCTGGCCTGGCTAGAACAATTGCTGGCCGATTTTTCTTGACAGCCTCATTATCGATTTAGCCCATAGACTCATATCAGACACTGCAGAGCCGCTGTCTTCCCTCAGAGTGGAAAGGAAAATACGATAAATATGACAGCACCTGTGGCGTCGTTTAGGCCTGACGTGGGAAGCGGAGAGAGGGACAGCTGTAGCGCAGAGAGGAGGCCTCTGGTAGGTGAAGACGTGGGAAGTGATACCCGAATTTTGATAAGAAACCAATATTGAATAAAACATTTTGGAAACAGATGGGGGACGAGCACGAAGTCTACTTTTTAAAGAAAACCCACTGAACTGAATTCACATAAAAGGCGATGAGATCTGGTAATAAAAGGCAGTTGGCATCCAGAGTTAGAAATGAGTCAGAAATGAGGCTTCGAAAGCAAACTTCCGGGGCTTTCAGCTACAGCCTCTAAATCCCAAACGTGGGCCTTTATCCACATGAAACGACTGCTTGCCCAGTGGAACGATTAGCTGAACAGGAAGATCAGGGATTGAGATGCCCGTGTGATATTAGCTTCATGAAGCACAGCCAAGCGGGGTTGGGGAGATAAACCCGAGCTCCTGTTTGGCCATTATTGGAAGCCATAAGAAAAAAAAAAATCTGTTTTCTTCCCTATTCCCACATCCCGAAGGACTCAACCACACACACACACACACACACGTACACACACGTACACACACACAAACACATCTAGAATCCCTGCTTCCCTATTTAGAAAAAGGAGGAAGAAGACGTGCACTTGCAACCTGCTTACAAAGACGTACAGTTTCCCCGTCTCCCCTCTCCACTCCAACTTAAGGGAGGGTGTGGAACAAAATAAAAATGAACATACTGGGGAGATATGACTTGGTTCTCCTGGTGAGAAATTGAAACCCAAGACTACTGGATAAAACACAATTGTTTTTCAGTCAGCAACACACTGTAAATTCTGCCTGGGAAACCAAATCGAGGGACCGCAGGAAGCTTGGAGATCAGGAAAGAAAAGGAAAGACAGGAGGGTGGTGAGTGATTCCCCACAAGTGGTCTGGAGTGTTCTCTAAACCTGCATCATTATGACAGGCTCCCTGCAGGCCTTCTTCTAAGCAATTCCTTCTAAATGCCCTCAGAGTGCAAACATGTTGTAAGTTCAAGGAAGAACGCATTTCTCAGATGGAATACGCAACCTCTGGGATCTGTGAACCAGAGGGTGGTACAGGAGGGCATTTTGATGCTAGGAATTGGAATTGCTACAAGGGATAAAATATAGCGGGAATCCAACCTTGTTTTGGCAAAAATCTGCAATATTGTGCAGTTTTCACATGCAAAGAGAAAAAAATCAAAGCATTTTATTTCTAGCAGCTTTGCTCTCTTCGCCACCTCAACACTGCCTGTTTGTTGTTGTTCCCACCAATAAATCATTCTAACAACACAGAAACCCTGAGATGGTGAATTTCTATGCAAATGTACTTTATTGTCATTGAGACTAAGTGTAAGACAGGTGTGCCCTTCAGTGCCTTTCCTACGGTGTCCTCTAACCCAATGTTCTTGATCTTGTCTGAACACTGAAATCACCTGGGAAACTTTTAAAACTACTGAACCCTGGGTTCCCCCTCCCCAGAGGCTCTGATTTCCAGCTAGTCTGGGATGCAGCATGGCTTTGGCACTTTTTAAAAGTGTATCTATATTGGGATTTTTTGAGCTTCCAGGTGATACAGTAGAATAGGAGGTCCTGCTGAATTGGACTTTCCTGAGCCTCAAAAGGAAGGCATCCCTCATGGGTGGTTCCCCGACTATTTCCCAGGGCTCCCGGCCATCATGCTAACAAACTCCTCTGCCAAACACTATCTTTCTAAAGTCTCCCAGTAGAAATCTCTTTCTTCTCCAGGAAAGCTCTGGTTCCTTCTGAGGGCTGTGAGACAAAATCGGTTCCACGCCCCCTCCTCGCTTCTGGTGCTTCGCTGATGCTCTTCCAGATTGCCCTTTGTTCCCACAAACCAGTGCTCCTGGGCTTGCAGATGCGCCATCCCTGTCTCCGCCTTCATCTCCGCATGACGTCCTCCCTGTGTTGATGTCTGCCTGGGTCCAAATGTCCCCTCCTGATCAAGACCCAATCGTATTAGATTAGGGCCCGCCCCTGTCCTCTCTTCTTAACTGGATGATTTACAAAGACTCTGTGCAAATAAGGTCACATTCACAGGGCCTGGGGGGTAAGCACTTAAACGTATTTGTGGGGCAGGGGGGCACACAATTCAACCCATAACATAAATATATAAAGAAATGTCTGGTAATGGTAAATGCTCAATTAAGGAAAGTCACTTCAGGGGGAAAGGAGGAATATGTGTTCAGGAAGGGATTCACAGGGACTCCAACTGCAATGGGAAGGTTTTAGTCCTTAAATTGATCATGAATATTCAAGTGTTCACTCTATTATTCTTTTTTTTTTTAATTTCCAGCTTAACTATTTTTTTTTACTTGTTTATTTATTATTTATTTTTAGTTACACAAAGTTTTATTTAAAATTCCATTTTTAATTACCTGGGTGGGGGAAATCTGTGCAATGTGTAAGTCTTTTTTTGGAAGGGTATATGTATTTTTTTTATTAAAGTATAGTCAGTACCACAAGTTCATACTGTATGGCATAGTGAACTATATTCCATATCTTTTAGTAACTTATGGTGAAAAAGAATATGAAAACAAATATATGTCTGTTCATGTATGACTGAAGCATTATGCTGTACACCAGAAATTAACACAACATTGTATTTTATTTTTTTAATTAAATTTTTTTTTAATTTGCATTCTTTTTCATTGAAGTATAGCCAGTTTAAAATGTATCAATTTCTGGTTACACCATAATGTTTCAGTCATACATGTACGTACATATATTTATTTTCATATTCTTTTTCATCATAAGTTACTACAAGATATTGAATATAGCTCCCTGTGCTACACAGTATGAACTTGTTGTTTATCTATTTTATATATAGTAGTTAGTATCTGCAAATCTCTAACTCTCAATTTATCCCCTACTCTGCTATTCTTTATAATTCTTTTGACATCTGTTTTGTGATCATTGTAAAATACATATATCATGACAATTAAAATACTTTTTTCTTCTTAATGTCGGTCTTCAAATTATACTGGAAAATGTACGATGGCAGAATCTCTGTATTCCAAGCCTAGCACAGGCTTGGCACATAGTAGGCATTTAATAAATCCTTGAATTAGTTACTGAGGGACAGTATTATACTCCTTGGAGATGAGGAAATTGGGGGACAGAGGAAGAAACCGAGGTTATCGTAGCATTACTGTATGGATGATCAATAGAGTCAGGGCTTTAACTCAGGGCTCTGATCTTCCAAACACCACTCTCTCTCCCTCTCTTGGTGAGCAGAACTGAGGACCCCAGAAATCCAAACAGCGATTTGTTCCTTTATTGTTGTCATTGGGTCCCCAACAGTCACTTGGACAGATACACTCAGATGGTAACAGGTCTCAGCATCTTTAATGAATTTAGAGACCAAGTATTAACATGTGGAAATCCACAGCCTGCCGCTGCGTGAATCTGGCCTGGGTGTGGGTGGGGAGCCTTGAAGAATGACAGTGCTCATCTCTTCCTTATGGCAAAAGCATCGGAATCATGAGCTGGAAGGCTCCAGAGGGAAAACAGAGTATGATACAGCATGTCTCTGCAGATATGAATACCTATTAAGTCTGCTCATATTCCCAGTTGTCTCCCCTTATTTGGGAATTGTCTCTTGATCCACAGGAGTGGATCTTCCCGTCAAGTGTACAGTGCGTGTCCCCACCCTTCTCATCACGGCTGATTA
This sequence comes from Vicugna pacos, assembly GCF_048564905.1. NCBI lineage: Eukaryota > Metazoa > Chordata > Mammalia > Artiodactyla > Camelidae > Vicugna > Vicugna pacos. The sequence continues at coordinate 11,487,426 of NC_132999.1, read as the reverse complement.
GACCAGGGACAAGCACCAGACCAAAGCCCACCAGGCAGCTGTGGATGTGGAACTGGAACGGAGAGGCAATAGTCAGTCTCTGCAGTGGAACGGCACCGTGACCTCTGAATTTAGGTGCTGTGGGGTGGCCACGTGCCACCTGCTGGACAAGAACTCTGGAAAGAGACTCTGCAGAGAAAGACAGAGGGACGGACACACAGCAAGAGAGACAGAGAGAAAGCCCATGGATCATGAGACACAGATATAAGGGATAAAAAAGAGAGCATCAGAGGCTTTCCAGGTACTCATTACAGATCTTTCCTGAGGTCCGCTTGTCCACGTGTTCTGTGCAAGATCCATACACATTTAAAATAAATGTCCATTTTATTTAAGTGAGGTTAAGTTAGCTCCTGTTACTTACAGCCAAAGGGATCTGACTCATATAGCTTGGCAGATGGTGGGGACAAAGCACAAAAGAGAAAGGAATGAATTTCTCAGCCTAACAGGTGGCAGAGTAAGGCACCCAGCCCCATTCTCCCAGCCTCGCCCACCTGCTACCTTTCCATCCCACTCAGCAGACAAATTTCTATTTTTTTCAACCCAGAATGGGAAACAAATAAAGGAAACAAAAACTTGTAAATGATTATCACAAGCCAAATGGAGCTGGACAGCCTCCACTCGGCCGCCCTCAAGCAGCTGTCTCTAAGAGCTAAATGGAAACAGCCGAGCCAATAAGAATTCGGCTTTGGGAGCACACGGGAGCCTATCACGGAGCCAGGGAGGCGGGACACTGGGGCAGCAGTCGCGGGAAAAGCTTCCAGGGCTGAGCAGCTTGAGTGGCAAAGGCAAGAACTGACAAAAAGAGAAAGTAGAGTCACCAAGAGCCACCAGATACCTTCTTTGACCTCTTTAAGGGCCACATGGGTCACTTTCAGATGAGTCAGTAAGTAGTCTGCGGCCCAAAAAGGAAAAAAAGCCAAACTCACGTACTGGAACATTTCCATCTCCACCAGTTGTCCCACACTGGCAACAGGCGCCGATTAGAAGAGCAGCATCACCTTTAAGGAGTTCCACAAAACTCAGCTGTAACCAGACGACGAGCGCCAGAAACCATGCCGTACTCAACTCTGTGCCACCAGTAAGCAGCGTGGTGCCTGATTTAGAGTTGGCACTCAGTACATGCTTGGTGAAATTGATTACATTAAATCGAATGTGCTGTCGAGAGAATCAGCATCGGTACTGCGAATCGGAAATAGCCTCTTGATTATTGCAACCAGAGGTGAATGCCTAATACTAATACATGGAGCCCCTGTTTCTGCCCCAAAGGGAAAAAAATCAGAAAGCTGATTTTCCACCAGAAAAGTGCAAAACAAGATCTCCTACCATGTAACATAACTGGGAAGACAAAACATAGAAAGAGGGCCTAAAGCATCCAGGTTATAAAGACAGACTGCTGGCTCTGAGCAGTGCAAGACTGAAATATCCCCTCCATGGCTAGGGTGGGTTTCTCTACAGTGCGACCCACCTGCATTCCTTTACACACTGCCAACATGCCTATCAGCATCAAACACTGCCATCATTTAATTAAGGGGCTTATGAGTGTCCCAAAGGGGTTGAAAAATGGAGGAATGTCTACTTGGAGCAGCTCAGATGGGGCTCAGCAAAGCCTCACTTCTTCTGGTGGACAGCCCACTGCCAACAGGTATCCATTACTACAAGGGCCCCAGCAGGCATCAGGGACAACATGAAGATTTACCTTGGATGATGGACAGTGCCTCCCAGCTTGCTGGTGGGTGGTCTGCAGGATTGGTCTGACGTCCACAAAGCCTCATTGCTTCACGGCTCAGTAATCTTCTCTTGCTGACTCCTTTTCCTTCCCTGTGGTTCCCTTAGGTGGGGTCCCTGCCCCTGCTCCTTCTCTAAGCCCATGCCCGATACCACTGTCTACTTCCATTAGGTCACAGATGCTAAAAGTTTAGCATTTACATCATTTCAAGGCCCTGGAGGCAAGATCATCTCGATCTGTTAGTTTCCCTTTCCGGTAGGATGTTGTGGCATAATCTCCAGGTCCTGTTAAGGGCTGTCCTTGTGATTCTCAAAGTCTTTCCTTTGTTAATGAATCTCTTCTAACTCAAAAGTTTCACCTTTTAAACCTTATTTCTGCTGTGGATTCTAAAAACCATAAAACCTCCACTTGACTCTTTCTCCTCTTTGCATTTGTGCTGCAACAATTCTCATTCTTTCCAAGGCAGAGTGGATGCCTCCAACAGTCTAAAGAACATATCAATCTCCTTCAAGGAAGTGCTGAGGACAAAAGAGCACATTTCTGGCCATTATTTTCAGGTATCATCTTAACAAGAACCAGGTGGCTGGCGTTTTGCAGTCTTTTGGAGGAGGAAAACTTGGTAATATTATTTCTGAAGATTGTACCTTAAAGGAGCTAAAAGCAAGGCTCTAAATAGGGAAACTCAAAGAACTGAAGTCCCTGAGTTCTGACTCCCAACAAAGCTTCTCATGGATAGAGACCCAGCAGAAGCCTCAGGAAAATGCAAACTCCTAGCTAGGTTTTATTCACTTGTCTTTCAGGTCTTACTCTGGTGAACTGAGCGGGCATGTGTGAGACCTGCAAGAAGGCTTTAACCTTTCAGGCTAAGACAAGGCTCAAGGCTGACCTCCCTCCCGCCTTCCCCTGGAGGCCCACCTTTGACTCCTTCAATGGTAATGACATCGACAACCCAGGGATCCCCTAAGGTCAGTGCTATGTGAGACGGAAGGAGGAATGAGAGGGCGGTGGCGGGGGAAGAGGAGCAAGAGGAAGAGAGGCAGAAGGCATCTTTATAACCCTCTTCTCTCCTCCAGTTCAGCTATGTTCCTATCAGAGAAATCCCATCGCATGTCCCTCGAAGAGTCTGTGTTGTCATTTATCCAATCAAGGCTTCTTTTCCAGACTTGTTCTCTCCAACATGGTAGTCACTAGCCACATGTGACCTTAAATTTAAATTGCATCTAATTAAGCTGACATAAAATTAAAATTCAATTTCTCAGTCACATTCATTTCCACTAGCCACATTTCGAAAGATCAAGAGCCAAGTGTGACTACAGGCTGCTCTGAACAGGGCAGATATAAAATGTTTCCATCACTGCAGAAGATGAACAGCACTGTAGATCTAGATAATGGAGAGACAGGGGGAGGCGTCAGAGTTCCTTAGAGCTTAGTGAGTGTGACCAACAAAGGAAACATCACAAAGTGGATTCGGACAGTGGCAGTGGTGGTATCAGTAATCGTTGAGCATTTATTAAGCAACTACCTAGTTAGGTATGGGGATTATTTCCGTTTCACGGAAGGGAACAGGAAGATTATGTCATAAGGATAAGCTCAATCTTACAAAGCTATGAGTGGCGGAGTCATTCTGCGTTACTCTAACAATACAGACAGTTGAGTTTCAAGAGCCCATTCTCTCAACCACTACGTGGGATGTAGAAAAGGATCCACAGAACCTGAAAGAAGAGTTACCCATCCCAGATAGATGGAGCCTGAAACAGAGATGTTTGAAAAATGAATAAGACTGTGCTTTTGCAGACACTGGCTGTAGTCAGTCTTCCATCAGCTCTCGGAGGGAAGAACTGGGACATCATTATCAGGACCCAGCTGTGTTGTCCTTTGTGTGCATATCTGCAGATGCTGGTGTAATGTAAAATACATGTTCATTACTATGCCCTAATCTCTAATAATCCTTCAGCTGTCATCCTAATCTTCCTAGGTTACAAGCTCCATGGAGGTGGGGATCATGCCTGTCTTTCACATAACTCCACCAGCAATATTTAACACCAGTATTTAACACAGAGATTTTACTAGTCTCTCAATATATATATTTTGCATGAAAAATGAAGAAATAAATAAAAATGATCTCTCCAAGGTTTGTTATACAAAGATACGTGAACCGGTGGGAGCTACATAATTTTTAAAGTCAGGACTTCAGTGTGAACAAATAACCTTTCAAATACTTTGGTGGTACAGATACTCAGTACCCTTTCCAGAATGACTCTTATGTTCTGGGCATTTGCTGATTTTGCACTTAGCTTGCATTCTCCCCTCCTGCAGGACAGCACCCCAGTTTCTCACTGGGGAATGACTTCTTCCCCATCATGTGCAGTCTTGGAGTACCGTCAGTCAGGGAGCTCTGCTCTCCTCTAGCCACGTGGCAAGACAAGGTGGACCAGTCCAGCTCCCCCTCCAGACCGAGGCTGCCAAGCAGAGCTGCACAGACAGGGACGACCAGCCGGAAAAGATTCACTGCAACTGAAATACCCGTAAGATTGTCTTCGGTTCCCAGCCTAGATCCCCAGAATTCTACTGATTTCTTCATGTTCTGAACTTGCTTTATCAGCTGCTTTTTCAGTTTTGTGAGTACCCTGCATTCTTTCCAAACAAAACAAAGGAAAACAGAAATGTTTTTGACTAAGTTGGCCAAGTCGGTTTTGCTTTTACTAAACTAAAGTATTCAACCAGTGCATCTAAGCAGGCTTTTCCCTATTTGCCTGTGCTCAGAATCTCCTGACCAGCATACCGCCTAGGGCTGGCTACACCATTTGTGAGCCTAATGCAAAAGGAAAATGCAGGACTCCTTACGCAAGACAGGGGAAAGTGTCATTAAAGGTACGAAAATATGAAGCTTTTCCTTTCTTCTGTGGTCTCTCCCTTGACTCATCACGGAGTTCTTTTTTTATTTAATGATGTTCTAAGTAAAAAAGAAATTAAAATTTGAAATTATCATGATGAATTTTATTGTTTATGTTTATATTGTGCAATATCTGCTTTAAATGCAAATATCAGAGCACTTAACTGATATACGGAACCATCAAAATCACACAATTCATATTTCATAGCTCATATTTTCTCCTTTCCAGAATAGTGGGAACACTAACTCAGCTGCTTCTGTGTCAGTTCTTGGCACGGCCACATTCCACCTTTGACCTACTGATGAGCGAGAAAGGACCCAAACGAGTAAGAATTACAGGAACCTTCTCTTTATTCATCATTTTCAACATGTGTTTCAAGGAAGCAACACAAGTGAGAAAGGAATGATGAGCTTCCTTGGTCATTCATATCGCTTAGCCATCTCTGCCTTCTCTCTGCATGCAGAGCAAGTTCTGGTTAGGATGGAAAGCGTGGCCTCTTGGGGCTGTCAGCACTAAGTCATAGATGTACCGCAGCTCCTTATACTGCCTGCGCATCTCAGTGAGTTCCCACCTTGTGTGTCCACCAGAATTGTGTGCTCATGGGGCATTGGAAAGGTTCTGTGCAAAGACAATCACAAAGAACAGCAGTGCACGTGCATTTTGCCTGTATCACCTTTGCTTACACACCTACTCCATTATCCCTTTGGACTTTACCTATAAAATGGAAGTTAAAAGATAAAATTAAGAACTTCAGGACAAGGACAGAAGACAGACTACTTTTGGGCATGGGCCCCTGTGTGACTACATAGACCAGACACTGTGACAATGGCCCTGAGACCATGAGAACTTGCATTTGGAGCAACAGCCTTACCCTCCCGTTAACTTTAGCCCTCCCATTGTTAACCTGAGGACTCCTCATTACAAGGAGGTGTCCCTGTAGAATGCTCACCCCAGTGTCCTTTCTATAGGATTCAGGATGAGTAAGAGGAGGTGGAGTTTCAAATAAGAATTGTATGCTTTTCTTATTTAGGTGCATTTCAAAGAAACCTCTATAACCCTACTTAATGAAAAGGCAGAGAGAAAAATCCCTGAATATTCGACTGCTTCCTACAGCTGCAAATAAGGGAGATTGTACATGGCAGGAGAGTATCCAATCATGACCTTCTGCTAGGGAAGATGAGAACATTACTGGAAACATCCTCAGAGAGAAGCCTGGAGGGTGACCCTCCTTGTTGCCAAAGCCTCAGCTCTGCCCTCCTACTGTTTCGATTCCGACCTGATAGCACTGAAGCCAAGGAATTATAACAATTTTGAATTGGAAGGGACCTCCGAAATCATCAGACCCAACTCATTTTACAGCTGAGATTAGGTGACTTTCAAGGTCACAGCACTAGTGAGTGGCAGCACCAGGACAGGACCTTAATTTTTAACTTTTATCTCCATCTTTAGCCACAGCATTCTTTCTCCAAAAGACAAAAATGAAAGATGTAATTCTAGTTATGCAATGTTCTTTAAGTAACAAGATTCTAGAAATGGAGAGCAGATCAGGGATTGCTAAAGGTTAGAGATAAATGAGGGTGGAAAAAGAGGGGGTGGCTGTGCCAGGAAAGGGTGGGACCCTTGTGGTGGCTCTGTCTTGACTGCATCAATGTCCATATCGTGGTTATGACACTGTGCTCCCGTTTTAAAAGGCACTTGTTGGGGGAAATGGGATACACAGGGTCTCTGTATTATTTCTTACAACTACATGTGAGTCTACAATCATTTCAAAACAAAAGGTTTAATTTAAAAAAATTAATAAAGGACACACTTGAAGTTTAACTTCAGTCATTTAAGATAAATAATAAAGGAACTAAACGCTAAATTGATAGTAATTGAAATACTGAAACGAAGCCTGTTCTCTGACCTGAGTGACGTGGGATTGTGTCCAGGCCCTCACACTGTATGCTAGTCCTGACTTTTTCGTAACTATTTTTTCATTGTTGTTAGGCCTTCCTCTTCAAAGTTTTCCCTGTCATGGGCTATTTGACAGCACCCTTCCAAAAAAGCAAAAAGTCATAGTCTCGGAATACATACAATGGAGGTGACACTGGTGCCGCTGGGTGGGAACTAGGAATGTTCACATTGTTTAGAATCTGGAGAGACTACAGACATCACGCAGCCCCCAGTGGCTGTTTCATCTCCTCAGGATGGCTGAATGCAGGAGAAGAGAAACCTTCAAAAGAATGTCCACTGAGTACAGAAGCGCCTATCAAAGCCGATGAAGGCCCCTGGGGGCTGCTAGAGCCCACCCCAAAGGAGCAGAGAAATACCAGGGTGTTCCAGATTCGTCAGCCTCACCTCCGGTAATCGAATTGCTAAGTGGCGGCACCGGTTGCCTGAGTAAACACTGGCCTCAGCTCAGCCTTCTGTACGAACACCATCAGAGAAGAATTATGCATTCCATGGTTAAGCTACGTCCTCCCTAACAAGTGTTTTCGGATGTAACTTTAAGGAAAGGGGGAAAGAGAAAAAGGATAAAGACATTAAAATTCACAATAAGAATCATAGATTGGCTTCAAAGGAAGTTCTAAACAGGGAAGCTCTTTGTTCTCCAAAATTCCCAGTGGGTCGATGTTGATTACATTTGGAGGCAAAGCTAAAACATATTCACTAAGAACTGGAATATATTCAAGGGTGGATGCGAATTGCTTTTTCACAGACGTAATTACTTTGTAAACAATCATGAAACAGAAGTTACGTTATTATTAGGATCATTAGGAGTGTGGGTACATGAACAAGAAATAGCAGTGCACCACTTAGGGCATTTATCCTGATTTTGATTTTACTTCAGCATTTGAAACAAAAGGAAGGTAATTTGGCAAATTTTGACTTCTTATTCTCTTATGAAAAAAAAATTCCTCCCAAAAGGAAAAAGAAAAAAATTTTTAATTTATTTATCTGTGTAGTCTTTATATATGTATATACGACAATCCTATATACTAGCTAGGTAGTGGGGATGCAGCAGTTTATATAGGTACCAGGCACTATTACAATAAATATTAAATCATGCAGTTTTCCTAACAGCTCTGTGAGGTAGGTATTACCATCACCCTTGCTATGAGGCTCAGGAAACTGAACTTTCTCAAGGTTACAAAGCTGGTAATAGTGAAGCTGGGATGTTGACACAGTAATCCTAGCTCCAGAACCAAAATCCTTTATTTATGGTTTTTTTTTTTGACTGTTTTTTTTTGAGGGAAGAAGTAATTCGGTTTATTTATTTATTTATTTTAAAGGAGGTGCTGGGGATTAAACCCAGGACCTTGGGCATGCTAAGCACATGCTCTACCACTGAGCTATACCCTCCCCTCAGAGCCAGATTCCTAACCCCTCCGCTATGCCTATACAGAGATTGACTGATATGCCCCCAGCTTCACCGAGCTTTTCAGTTTATCAGGTCAGACAGACACTAAACAAATAACTTTGAGTATCGTGAACTGGAAGCAGGGTCTGGTGAGGGTAACCAAGGAGAAGTGGCTCGCTCCCCGTCTCTCTTCCCGAGTGCCCTACCTCTCCTCCTCTCCGGAACAGGCTCCCCCTGCTTTTGTATTTCTTGTCAACCACTTGCCTTGTACTGGGTCCTGGCTAACCTCAGCATGATGCATGTGGAAACCTGTAAATCCTCTGGAAGGAAAGTCATCTCAGGCCACAGTAAAGAGCAGAGCTGTAAAACGTGCTGGCAATCAGGTGTTAATTTCCTAGCTGCTTCTTGTGGGGCATTTATTAAAAAAAATGCTTGCTTCAGTATTGTCTATTTCTTGCTGCTGATATTTCCACTGAAAATGATTTTATTAATGTGGGGATTCAGAAGGACAACGTGAAAGGAAAATTAAGTAATTTTTTCATATTGCAAAAACCTTCATGTGGGCACTGATGGCAAGAGCTCAATCTTCTCTGCTCGGGGGGCGCACGAGCCTAATTAACACTGGCTTGCAATCAAGGCTATTATTCTAGTGGCTACTTCCTCCACGGACCTGCCACCACGGCACTTCTGACCCTACTTCTTGTTTTCAAGTTCACACAATAGATCTTTTCTAAATGCCTCTTTTTCCCTTGTGAGAATGAAACTAGTGATATTAGCCGTCTCCCCTGCTGCTTTCCTCCACAGATTCCTTTTTTTTTTTATTCCTAGGGCTCTCTCTGGAATGGAAGCACTTTTTCTATTTTGCAAAGGCCTCCTTTCACACTGGGAAAAATTGGAGTTTGGTACTAAGTAAAGTGGAGGCCCTCTGACAGTAAAATGATTAGAATGCACTTTGTTCAGAATTCTAATCCCCTGTCCCACTGTGAGCACAGGATTACTCCCCAGAACACGTTCAAGGGGTCCCGCGGGGAAGTGGAAGGACACAGGCTTCCTAGCTGGCCGCATTTAATTGAAAATTCCAACTCCATCACTTTCTTACTGTGTGACCTTGGGCAAGTTGGCTGAACCCTCCAAGCCTCAGTTTCCTCATCTTTAAAACAGAGATAGTAACGTCTACGTTGCAGAATTGTTTTCAAGATTCAGTAAGAACGAAACAGCACCTACAGCAAAGCATGTCTTTGTCTTTCTTTCTTGGAGGAGAGGGATCAAGGTCAGGGTGTAGGAGCATCAGATAGAGAGTTAAAGAAGGACAGAAGAGGAGGGGTCCTTACACTATAAAGAGCCAGGTCTGAGAATGAGTGACGGCAAGGGAACGGCACCCACCAGGGAGCATTTGGTGAAGACATCAGTGTGGGGTCCCCGATGACAGCGGCATGTGAGGTCCAGAGTCAGACAGACCCAGGTTAAATTCAACCCTCGCCACTTATGGGTGGTATGATCTTTCCTCCTCCTGTAATTGGGGGGAATTAATACTTGTTTCAAAAGGTCCTTATGAAGATTAAATTGGATAGTATTTGCAAAGTGCTTAACCCAGTGCCTGGCACACAGGAAGCTCCCAATAAGTGATAACTGTTGGGAGCCACTGGTTGTCAGTTTTACTTTAAGCAAATTTCTAAATCTTTCCAGGCCTTCATTTTCTCACTTGTATAAGAGGTGTCATAGGAGCTACCTCATAGGGCCGTTGTTAGAATTGAGACAAACCAGTTAAAAACTGATGGCAACATGGCACCTAGTGGGTAATCAATACTTGTGTTTTTCTCTTGCCTGCTCTGGTCATTTTAATGCTGGCTGAAGACGGCCTCTTGACTTCCTGGAAATGTACCTCCATGAATGACTATTCTGCTACTGATTCCTACTTCTCAGAGCTTCTCTCTCAGGATCTCGAGCTCTTTGAAACCTTGATGTTTTCCGTTGTTTGCTGAACTTCCCTGCGTGTGGGATCCCCGCCGCTTACCTGGGAGATGCTTCAGAAGTCCCCCAGGGAGAGCCCCCTCCCAAGACTTGCCTCACAGGGGATCCCACGGTTCTGCTACTAGCAGTTTATCTCACCATGTCCTCTGTAAAACAGAAATTCACACTAACACTTCAGTTGGAGTGAATTAAAAGTTTTCTTTCTCGACAGGAAAACTAAGCATCCAAGAAGGAACTGGGTGACGGTAAATGACGGTGTGGACGCAGAAGAAAAAGCTTGAAGAGGAAAGGCAGGGGGGGAGGGTTCCCAAAAGACACGAGTGTCCTAGTCCCACAGTGCTTTGTGAGCAGGCCAAGGCCTTCTAGAATTAGCTTCTGTGCCCTCTCGCTTCCTCCTCCAGCCCCCTCGCTCTGTCTCCTTCTTTCCCCCTCCCCTTCCTTCCTTTTCTGATTCACATTTATTTTGGTCCCCTTGAACAACTGTCCCTGCCTTCTCTTTTTCTACTCAGAGTGTTTTAAGCTGTTTCCCATTTCCCCTTCTTCGTTTCAGATACCATTTTTACTGCATTTGCAACCCGTATGCTGACACAGCACCATTTCCCTCCCTCCCTTTTCCCATTTATATCAAATACTGTGCAGAAAATTCATCCTGCTCAGTGTCAAATGCCAGACCCACTTTGGATATGCATTAGTTTTATTCAAGGTAGGTCTTATTCACACTGTCTTTCCCATAACCCTCACCACACACACACACACACACACACACACACGTTCCCCATCATTACCTGACCAGTAAATCAAGAAACTGTCTATTCTTTATACCCTTTAAAGATGTGTGGAAATATTAGATGGGGAAAGCTGGATTGGTTCGGAGTGAATTAGTGCCCAAAGCTAGAAAGCATGGAAGCTTATCTGATCAGATTTCTTTTTTTTTCTTTCTGAAACATATCCCAGCTTTTGAATTTATAAAAATGAATGAATAATTTGGTGAGAAACAGATTTCTCAGAAGATTTGCATAGTCTCCAGCTTCTTTTTAGGGCTGAATTTTCAACTAAGAGCAATTGTTTCCTTCTGGCAGTTGGAGAAATTCAGGTCCAGGGAAAGAGAATGGACTCACCACTGAGGGACACACAGCTGGAGGAAACACATGTGCTCTTAGAAATCTTCAGTGAGTCTCTAATTAGCGACATTTGAGTCCCATACACGCCTCATACAGAAATCAGCATTTGCTCTGATGTTAACACTGGTGGAGTGAAGATCTAACATGAAATCTATGACCAGAACTGCTGGAGAAACCCACCTGCAGCAAAGCCCCCACATTCAGACCCAAAAAGTAATTTTTTAGGGACACCAATAGTGAAGTACTTTGAGATACAATGATTGAGGTCCTGTGTCTGTCTACACCCACTACCATCTCTTTGAAGACAGGTCGTATATGTCTTACTAATATTCCTGGCCCCTGCCCCTAGCACAGTACACGTGGCATGCCCTCCATACAGACTTTCTGAGGCACACTGAACTGAGCAGATGCTAGCTAAGCCATGCTTAATAAGTGAAGTGCAGGATGAATAAATTAAAGTTTCAAGCTACAACCACAAACTTGTTGTCACGTTCCATGGTATCGTCACGACCAGATTCAGCACAGATCTAGGCTCCATTTACAGACAGACACTGTGGCCAAAGAAAAACTGCCTTTCTCCCAGGCTCTCATTCCTTTTTTCCCTTTTGTAACAGTGCCATGCATGTTCCATTTATTTGGTTTGTTGCTTCACTGGACTGTGTATGCAATGCAGTCTCACCAGACTGTGAGTTGAGATAATCTGTTTATGTGCAGCCAGAGAGATCCTGGGAAGCGGTCACGTTGCACTGAGACAGTTTTGTCCTGACAGAAGGCCGTTAGCGGTGAGCTCCATCACTCCCAGCAAGGTCTGCCTCTCTGAGACCACAACACAGTCATTCATTGGAGCATCATTTCTCATAGAACCCTGGAGTGGCAATCAGGAATTCTGGTCTCCACTTCTGCCTCTTCCCACACTTGGCTTTAGGACCTTGGACAGGTCACTAGACCTCTCTGGGCCCATCCAACTGCACCTTGAATTTGTATTTTTACGTGCGTTATCTCATTTTGCCTTAATACAGCTCCTTAGGCTAGATGTTGCTGCCCTTGTTCTGCAGGTTTTTTCAATAGCAAACACTTGCTGAGCACCGTTAAACCATGTGCCCTGCACTGTCCTAGGTGCTGGAGATGATCAAACTTAAGGCTCAGGGAACCTTAGTGGTGAGGCCACTACCTAGAAATTTCTTCTAACGATGGCAACTAGGTGATTTTAATTACCCCTCTATCTGCAGGCAACAGAAAGGAGAGATGAAATATAAAAAGCATCCTCTTAAAAGCACATAAGAACTAGCAAGACCCCAGGAACGACCAGGTCACAGCCTAGGAGTTGCTGAGGATCCAGGGAAGCAAGCCCAACCCCCAGAGCGGCTTCGTCCTGAGCGCATGCGCTTACTTGGAAGAAACAGCGGCAAAACCAAGTTGTGCTCCTGGTGGCCTTAAGCGGAGGACAAAGACCCCAGGACCTGAGCCATGTGGGGAGTTTGACAGTCCCCTCACTTTAAGGGGGGACTCCAAAGGGCTACAGAAATAAACAAAGCCTTGCTGGACTCACAGCCCAGGTTTACGGCAACTAGCGGGTCCAGGGAACCACAAGCTTAAACTGTGCTTAACATTTTCTGAGATGAGCAGTGCCTCAAGCCCCTGGCAGAGGCCATTTAGACTCCTCTTGAAGAAAACTGTCATTATCCTCGGGCTCCAGGTTTTAAAAATACAATGTCAAGTACCGAACTATAACTAGGCAGCAAGGAGATAGAGTCAACAAGAGTATCTTTTCTACTTATGAAGAGTTGATGTGCTTGAATTATCAGACATAGACAATAAAATAATACATTTTGCTTGGTGTGTTCAAAGAAATAAAAAGCATGCCACAAAATGTCTACAAATAGCATGAAACTATAAGAAGCTACATACCAGATTTGAAAAAGAACCAAATATAAATTCTCAATGTCCTATTACAATAACAAATTAAAAACTGAGTTATTGTATTTATGTTAAACCCAGATGAAGACAGAATTGGTGAACTGAGAGACAGGCCAGAAGATATCATACAGAATGCAGCACAAAGAAACAAAACATAGAATACAGAAGAGAAAAGGTAAAATACATAGAAGATACTGTGAGAATGTCCTACACACATTCAAATCAAATTCCCAGGAGAAGAGAGATGGGATGGGAGCAATATTTGAAAAGACGGTGGCAAATACTTTTCCAAAGAGGGGAATTAAACTTGAGGCTTATAACTCCAAATTGTATGCTTTTCCCTTGTGTTTGGAGGAGTTGTGGCTCTCTTCCCATCCTAGCCTTCTTTACTGTTTGGTATCTACCCTTTTCCATCCCTTACACTTATCCTCTGTATTTGTTCTGGAAAAATTCTGTAATATCTCTCGTCCTTAGGAGAATGGGGACGGTGCAGCTCCCCGTCGCTTATGGAGTAAAAGACTTAGTGAGTGACTCACAAAAAGCTCATTTCAGTGTCAAGGAATCAGTGTTACAGTGATGTGTTTTTTAAAACAGTGCTGTGGGGAGCCTAGGGGAGCAGGAAGTAACTAACTCAGCTTTGGGGAGCTTGGAAAGCCTCCACCAAGAAGATGACACTTTAACTGGGTCACAAAGAGCCTTGAGGGGAGTTTTTTAGCTAATAAGGTGGGAAGGCCATTCAAGGCAGAAGGAATAGGAATAAGATGTGTATATGCATCAAGAGATCATCATTCATGGAACATTTAAGAGAGAATCAGTGATGTGGCTGAAGATAGAGTGCATGACAGGAGAGGCGGAAAGGTCCACTGAACAATTAAGATGGCACTAAAATGGAATGGACACCCACTTAAGGAATTTTGTCTTGTCCAGTAGGCCAGTATATCTCAAACTGGAGTCCATGGACCCTTGGGGTGGAGGAAGTGAGGACACATCTTGAAATGCAAAAGTTCCCCCAGGAAAGATTTTACCCCCCCATTTTGATGAGAATCTAAACAAAATAAAGCAAAAGCAAGCAAACAAAAGCCCTAAAATGAATACGGATATATTCTGGATCATTGTAATTAGCACCATGTGTGTTGCCCATAGTTATATTGTCACCTTGGGTCCAACGTGGGAGTTGAATACTCAGTAGATTCCATTTTGCAAATGAATGATCACGATGGCCATAAACAGTCAAGAATAGTAAGGCCCATGCTGCATTAGAGATCACATACCTCACCTTAAAAAGTATTCATCTGACGTTAAAAGAAATAACTATGCAGTTCAAACCAAATACAGCATTACCAGTTTGCAACCCTGACCTAAGTGTGACAGTTTTCAACTTTTAATATGTTAGTAAGTGGACTTGATTGTATGGGGTTACATCAGCACATCTTAATGGCAAAATGACAATTGTCCTATACTCAATTCATTGTATTTATGTTGAATTATTTTACCAATTATGATGAAAAAATGTTTTTTTCTCATTGAAAATTAAAACACATTTTTTAGAATATTATTTTTGTTTCTTAAGCTAGACAAGTCAAGATTCTGATGTGAGATCATGAAAACAGCATTGCAAGGGGAGTGATGTCCCCATCAAGTGTTTCTGGTTTATAACAAATGATCAGACAGATTTATTAAGTAAATGCTTTGTTTATGCCAAATAAAGGCCAGATAACCTCATGGGGCACCATATAAAGGAGATTTTGTTTTAGGTTGAATAGACTTTCTTCCTAATTTCAGACAAAATGGAAGCAATGATAGAAAACTTGATTTATGGTCAAGTCATTTCAAAATGGTCTGAATGAATCACTTTCAGTATTTACTGCCATTTTTCCACTAGCTCTGTGTTGCAGCCATGAATATTTCTTCAATAACTATAGGAAACAAAAAATAACCTCAAATATTATTTTCCCTTTCACAAGTCCAGTAATAATTGGATTAGATAATCATTTAATGCAAATTTAAGTATGCCATAATAATAACCTTATTTTCAAGTTTCCAAGATAGCCTCATAGGAATCAAGAGACAGCTCATTAAAATTGGCATTTGATGATTATTCCACAGAAGAATCTGCAGAATTGGAATAAGGAGGTGGTCTGAACACCCTAAAATAGTCATCGAAACTATGATGTTACTTTATACCATTATGGGCAACATTCTTAAGTAAACAGTATTTCCCTCTTTAGTATTTTAAAATTTAAGATACAGAAACAGATTAAAGATAAAACATAGAAATACAGAAGGATTTAGCTTTATCTTTCTACTATTAATCTTTCATATTAAATTAACGTTGTTAATTAGAATTGTATTGGTTTTACAGTTTTGTTTAATTGTATATTTATTTTTGGATTTAAATTTGTACATTACCCATGAGGAAAGTGAGTTGCTATACCTAGTCTTATGTGCCTATAGATTTTTATAATATTATAACGAATAATTTAATACTGGTAGTCTGAAAGAATTTTTTTCCTTTAAAAAGGACAACATTATAGGCCCTATGCTGCCACCAAAAAATCTAAAACAGAGAGTAGGTGATCAGATTTTTATTTTAAATTTATCCTCAGACAGGGTGGGAAGGTTAGAATGAGAAGGGACAAAACCCAAAGCAGGAGTTCGGTCAGGAAGCAGTGATCTAGTTGAGAGGTAATGAGGATTTTAACAAAACACGCTGCTTTATGAGGGAGAGAAACTGTGATATGCCACTGGGTCCTTCATGTCTTATCTCCTGTTATGTACAATGGTTTGGGATCTATTTCACAAGGTCCTATAGCAAGGGTTTAGAAATATGCTTTTTGGGAGGGAAAGGATAACTTAAAATCTGAATCAAGAACTAAAGATAAGGTGAGGGTCTCTGGATCCTAACATTATTTCACAGAGGGCGTGTGGGGCCCTAAGCTCTGTTGGATGTGCTCTTTGGGTCTACAGGTTCCAGTGGAAAGATGTCCCTCATTTAGCCATAGATCTGTCTCTTTGTAGGACAACCTTGAGAAAGCAGCCTACACATTGCAGGAATGCATAGGCTGCCTAGTACAAGACTATTTGAACTTGAGGTGCCAGCAGTTTGAGAGCTGACCCAGAATGCTAGCTCTTCAAAACCTGGAAAGTTCGGACCCATGAGATGATGTGATTGACCTTGCTGAAGTGAGGAAACTTCCTGACCCCTGCAGCCCCTTCCTCTGGGAGAAGAATCTGCTGTTCCAGCTAACTCACTGCTCAGACAGTGAGAGTGAGCTTCCAGCGTCACTTTCGGACAGTTCTACTCATTACACCACAATATAGAAGTTGTTTTATGGAGAGGAAAAATAATCAGACTTGGTGATTAATGGGATTTGGGGGAGTGTGTAAAACAAGGAAAGAGGACTCAAGAATTACTTGGAGGTTTACACCTTGGCTAATTGACTCTAGATGATTTCCCTTAACTGGGATGAATGATGCAGGAGAAGAAAAGGCTTTTGGGAGGAGGAGATGAAGCACTCACATGTGGATATACTGAGTTTGAGGCAGCTCTGATATGTTCATTTGAAAGACATGGAGGCAAGGGAATATTGATTTGAAAGCCAGATGCACTGGTTACACCTGAAGCTTGGGAGGTGAATGACAATGACATTGTTTTATGTAGCCTGGGAAGAGAAGCAGAGGGAATCTTGACATTGAAAAGGCAGCTCAGTATAGTAGATCAATTATTGAGTCAGAATGAGGCTGGGCACAGGAAGAGAAAAAACATATTTTAGAAGCCCAAGAGCTATCAACATAATGAACCATCCAGAAAATGTGAGAATTTGTAGGAAAGTAGTGAAAGCACATTTGTCATTGTTTAAGAAATGGTTGAGTTTAGAAAGCAGATGACTTTTTTTTCAAGAAGTTTGCTGGTGAAGTGGAGAGAAAGAGGGGAGACAAAGTTGGCTCATATTTGCCTACCTCAAGTGTTTTTTGAATAATAATAATTTTAAGGTATTGGCCAGCAGAGAGCTTACTTTAAGTATAAAGTGACCTTCCAAATAGTTTCTCTATTTCGAAATCCTTCTATTGCTCACCCTGCCTTCATTTTCAGTCCCCCAACCCTGAATCAGCCCTCCCCTCAATTCCCAAGACCATGCTAATCTATCAGAAATAAAATTCCAGTCACATCACTCACCTGCTCATGCCTTCCCTGATCTGTTCCTACCCCAAATTGAAATACCTCTTGGCACGTATTCATTACATACCTCCGTGTGCAGTCTGATATGGGAGATAGAGAAGTAAATGAGTAGTCAGAATACAGCATGGTGCTTTCAATAATCTGGAGGCCTGGCAAACCGGACCGAGAGAATTCCCCAGCTTGGTGATGGCTGAGCTGATCCTAAGGGAATGTCAGGAGCTCACTGAGCTCCCATAAATGCCGCACTTTGTTCTGGCCTTTCTGTTTCAATTTCCATGCCTTTGGGTACGCTGTCCCTTCCAACTGAAATACTCGCCTCCACTCCCATCAGCCTGTGGAGCCATACGGTATGACTTATATGTGGAAGCTAAAAAACATGACACAAATGGGAAGAGGGTGTAGCTCAGTGGTGGAGCGCGTGCTTAGCATGCGTGAGGTCCTGGGTCCAATCGCCACTACCTCTATTAAAATCAATCAAATTACCTCCCCAAAACACAAAAAACAAACAAAATGAACAGAAATGATGCAAATGAACTTATTTACAAAACAGAAACAGACTCACAGACATAAAAAATAAGCTTATGATTATCAAGGGGGTAAGCGGGGGATGGAGGGATAAATTGGGTGTTTAGACTTTGCAGTTATTAACTACAATATATAAAATAGGTAAACAAGTCCTACTGTGTAGCACAGGGAACTATATTCAATACATTGTAATAGCCTATAATGAAACAATACGACAAGGAATATGTATATATACATATGTATAACCGAATCACTATGCTATACACCAGAAATTAATACAACATTGTAAATCGACGATACTTCAATAAGAAACAAATGCATAAAAATTATGCACTTAAAAAAAACCCTCTGCTAACTCACCTTTCTACACTAGATTCCTAGACTCTTTGCAGCTAGAATGTTTTCATATTTTCTAGTTTACACCCACCATACAGCGTCTTCCAAATTTTGGATGCAAAAATGAGCAATGTGTGTTGGTATATCAACACTGTGGTGATAACCAGCTTTTCTGGCAAGCAGTTGACAGAGATGTCTGTTCTTCTGGTGTGCCAGAGCTCTGGGATCCTGCCTTTAAGCTGGATGGGTACTGAACAGCCAGGGGTGTGGCTGGGTATTCGGTCTGAGTTTGTTGTCCCTGGCTGTGCTGTTCATGGCTATGTAGTATCCAAAGCTAATCCTCTGGCTCCCTTACAGATTTTTTTTAAGTTAACCATTTTTTAAAAAGTAAATACTGTCCTGCTACAAGTAGCTAGAGTGGATTCAGTTGCCAGCAACTAAGGACCCTTACCAGTAGCAGAAGTACTAACCCATGGACAGTGTACAGTCAGTTTCTTATACTGTTATGAATACATAATGTTTATATAATATGATGAATAATGCATGCCATTTTATTAAAAGCTGACTGCACCAACTACCTACTTATGCTCCTTTTGTACATCTCAAAGTTACCCCAGACCCAGTAAGTACAGGTAAGGAGCTCCTGATATTTGCCATTCAACCTTGTTCTTATGGCTTTGGGTTGTGCAGTCCAGAAACTTAGTAGGCTTGGTAGATGCTGCCTTCAGCGCATACATTCATTCCATAACCAAGATCTGTTCTGCCTCCTAAGTGTCTCTGGACCTCATCCACTTTTCTCTATTTCCACCATCACCATCCTGGTTGAAGCTATCACGATCTCTCTCCTGAATGCCTAAATTAATCACTTAACTGATCGATCTAATCACATATTCTCTGGGTCCCCTCTAATCTAGTTTCCACAGTTTTGCCACAATTTTCAACATGAAATATTGTGGATTAAGACAAATTCATTAACTCCTCCCAAATCCCTGCACAGTCTGGCCCTCGCCCACCTCTTACACATCTATTAGATCTCGGCTTAAGCACAACTTTCTACTTGAGTGGGATCATGAACCTGTCTTTTATAGCATTTATCACAGTGACAGGTTTTAATTTATTTGTTATTATTTGATGAATGCTTATCTAAACCCACTAGACTGTCAGTTCTATGTAAGGAGAAATAGTGTCTTATTTGGTTCCCTATATCCTGCCTATTGTTTAATTTATATTTCTCTGATTACTGAGGTTGAACAAGCACGGTGTCTTCTGAATCATGAATAAAGAATGAGCAAACCTGATAGTTGCATGAGTGATTAATAATTTTATATCAAAACTGCAAAGTAGGAAGTATTTCCAAATTAGTAGACAAACTTTACAAGCAGTGAGCAGCAGAGGTGGGACTTAGGTCCAGGTCTGTCTGAATTCAAACCCTGGATTCTTTCCCTTTCTCCTCACTAACTTCTTCTCTTAAATAAGACCGTGGATGTGAGAGCACTTTATGAAAATATTATTGAGGGTTGGGTGTTTTTATCATTATCATCTAGGCTGGGAGAATGAACAAGGGGCAATATTGCTGCTCACCATCAATCTGAAACACCAAATGATGAAGGGTAATCTCTAGCACACCCTGCTTGCACAGCACCACACTGTCAGCATCCTTACGTTTTGGTTTGGTTGGCAGGCTAGGTAATTGAGCATTTTGCTAGGTGTCTTGTGATAGCAACCCCTAAAAACACGATTCATCTTGATTACTAACGTCTCCTGAGTATTTCTGTAATAAATATAGCATTCTGATCTGAACCAGATAAAAGGACTAAGACTTTATTCAGCTCTCCCCATCTTAGAAACCCATAAGTCATCAAGGATGTAATGTTAGAAACAAAGAACAAAGGGGTAGGAAGACAAGTACAGACAAAACCAACTCATCAATTTTTTATCTCTGAGGCATGTACCCTCCCTGCATTTCTGGCCAACTCCAGCCAATTACTTTGATTTGTAGCTGAGAGGTGGTAGCCTCCAGGTAGAAGCATGGTCTACTCCTTCCACTTAGCAGAGTAGCAGGAGGGAAGGTGCCTTAGAGTCTCAAGAGGACCCCAGTCCTGAGGGCGATAACACAAGCAGACTAGGACTGGGGGACAGTTGCAAGAGCAGGAGGAGCAGGAACTCTGAGGACTATAAATGTCATGCCTTATTGATGACCACCTACTCCAGTTCCTCATCTCAAAAGAGGACAGAAAGGAAACAAAACCAGGACAGTTTTTCCAAGATACTCAGCATGACCAAAATAAGTTATAAGTGGTGATAAAATACTATGAATAATGCTCTGGTATATTGCTTTTTAAAAAATAACCTTTATTATTTTGCTATGGAGGAACTGAAAGAAAGGTTAATGTAAGGAGTAGAAAGACATCAGTTAAAAATTAGCCAATAATGGTGCCACCCAGAAATAACCTCCATTAATTTTTGATCAGATAGATTTACTTCCAGTATTTTATATGAATATTTTCATGTGGCTGTTAACATCTAAATATACAATTTTGTATCCTTTTTATAAGATATTATACTATTATCATCTTACCATGTCATTAAAAATCCTTCGCAAACATAATTTTAATAGCCTACATTCTATTTCATTACAAAGATATTCATATTTTACTTAACCCTAGTTCTGATTGAAGATATTTTCTTTTTATTATGTAACACTATAATAAACATTTTTGTCACTAAGTTTTTCTCCATTTATGTCATTATTTCCTTAGACTAGATTCTGGAGGGAAGATTTTTGCATTAAAGTATATGAAGAATAAGGCTTTCAATAATATTTCCAAATTGTTTTCCACTGCCAGCATGAGTTCATCTCACCATATACTCACCAGCTTTAAGTGTTAGCAATTTTTAAGATCTTTAATATCCAGTAAGTAATAATAGTCTTATTTTAATTTATATTTCTCCAGTTGTTAATGAGAGTCCATTAGAATATTTTATTTGTTGCTTATATTTCTTCATCTATAAAATATATTTATATACCCATTTTTTCTATTGGGCAATGCTCATTTTCTTAAAGATTTATGTGAGTCCCTTATATAATAAGGATGCCTATAGCTTCGTGAGGCTAAGATCTATGAGTAGATGCTTTTCATGAAATCAGTAGAACTTGGCAATTCAGCTGGCTCCAATTCATATAAGTTACTGCCACCATTTTAGAAGATGGTCAGAGAGATCACAAAGACTGAGAAGACTAACAAACAAGCTTAACATGTTTTTCTATATTCAGTGACTGTTACACAAGGAAGGATCCAGTAAGGCAGGCATTTTAGGAGGAGAGTAGAGTTCCAAAAACTAATGGCCTCAAGGGAATTGCAGTATTTGCCTTCAAGGTAAGAATTCTAGTTGACTTCCTATCTAGGTGATGACTGATTATGGGTATTAAAAACTCAAACTGATCTACAGGTAATCAAATTAAGATGATAAGAAATGCATGTGTATAACTGAATCACTTTGCTGTACACGTGAAACTAACATTGTAAATCAACTACATTTCAATAAAAAATAAAATCTAAAACAAGATGATAAGAATTACAGAACTCCTTCTATGTTGCTTCATATTGCTCTAATGATGGTTTCCTAGACAAGATAATATAAATTATTCAGGAGTTGAGCAATAAAAAATATTACAAATGTGGAGAAAAAAATGAAAATCAAATGTTAATAATGACCTGGCAGATGGGAAGTGAAATGTTCTTTATTTCCACTCTTTTGCTTCTTTGCATTTTTGTTTTTCAGTGTCAGATAAAATGATAAAACTATCCAAAAATATTTTGGACTATTGGCAAGTTCAACAAATTTAACCAAATTAAAGCAAAATGAAAATAAAGAAATAAAAGGAATCCAAGTTGGAAGAGAAGAAGTAAAACTGTCACTGTTTGCAGATGACATGATACTGTATATAGAAAGCCCTAAAGTTTCCAACCAAAAAACTATTAGAATTAATAAGTCAGTTCAGTAAAGTTGCAGTATACAAGATCAATATACAGAAATCTGTTCCTTTTCAATACAGTAATAATGAACTATTATTCATTCAAGAAAATAATCCCATTTACAATTGCATAATAAAGAATAAAATACCTAGGAATAAATTTAACCACAGAGGTGAAAGACTGAAACTCTGAAAACTGTAAGACATTGATGAAGGAAATTAAATATAATACAAATAAATGAAAAGATATCTCATGCTTATGGATTGGAAGAACTAATATTGTTAAAATGTCTATACTACCCAAAGCAATCTACAGATTTAATGCAACCCCTACCAAAATACTTATGACACTTTTCTCAGAACTAAAACAAATAATCCTAAAACTTATATGGAACCACACATACAAAAAAAAAAATAGCTAAAGCGATCTTGAGAAATCTTGAGATATAAGAACAAAGCTGGAGGTGTCACACTCCCTGACTTCAGACTTTACTACAAAGCTAAAGTAATCAAGACAGTATGAGACTGGTACAAAGGTACAAAAACAAATACATAGATCAATGGAACAGGATAGAAAGTCCAGAAATAAATCCATGCACTTCTGGTCAATTAATCTATGACAAAGGAGGCAAGAATACACAATGGAGAAAAGACAGTCTCTTCAATAATGCTTCATAGCAGCATTATTTACATACAGTAGCCAAAATATGGAAGCAGCATAAATTTCCATCAACAGATGACTACATAAAGAAGATGTGGTATGTATGTGTACATATATACACACGTATATGTAGGTGTACACATATGTATATACACATATATGTATGTGTGTGTATATACAGCCAATTATGTATATATAGACAACTCAATATTACTCAGCCATAAAAAGAATGAATTCTGCAATTTGCAACAACACAGATATACCTGGAGGATATGATGCTTAGTGATAGAAGCCAGACAGAGAAAGGCAAACACTGTATATTATCACTTATAAATGGGATCTAAAAAATAAAGTAAACAAATGAATATAACAGCAGAAGCAGACTCACAGACATAGAAAACAAACTAGTGGTTGCCAGTGGAGAGAGGGAAGGGGGACTGCGCAACACAGAGGCAGGGGGTGAAGAGGCATAAACCGCTATGTATAAGGTAAATAAGCTACAAGGATTTGTTGAACAGCACGGGGAATACATTCAATATTTTATAATAGTTTTACATGGAATACAATCTGTAAAAATTCTGAGTCACTACATTGTATACCAGAAGCTAATATGATATTGTAAATCAACTATATTTTAATTATATAAGTAAATACATACATACATACACACATAAATTTTTAAAAAATGTAAGTCATCCCTGCAAAGACAAAAAAAGGTGTGTGGAGGGGGAATAATATCACTAGAGCTATAATAAGATGTGGGCAAGTGAAAAATAAAGAGAGAAAACCTTCAAGCCACATTCTATGGAGGACAGTAAGTGCGACATAGAAGATGACACCAGAAGGGTACAGCTGACAGTTCGCAAGGGAAGAGTATGAGGAAGTGAGTCGATCACAATCGTCACAGCGCCAGGCAGGCTGATAGGCTCCTGGGGAGGTGGCGAGGCGTTCCCGGAAAAGCACCCATACATGGAATGGAGGCAGGTGAGCTCACGATACAGTGAGGGAGCTGTAAGGGAGTCAATGTGGCTGGTAGGCAGGACGTGCACAGGACGTTGTGGGAGGGAGTAGCGAGATCCAAGGTAGGCGCGTTTAGTATTCCATCCAGAAAACTTGAGCTTTACATTAAAGGAGAAGAGGAGCCTCAGGTAGATTTTAAGAAGGGCAACAAAATGATCAAATTTGTATCTTTTTATAGAAGCTGGAATGGAGAGAGCCCATGACAGTGGCACGACAGTGACTAAGATGCATATGAAGTAATTAGGGCAAAAAAGCATGATGTCCTAAAAGCCAAGAGCAGGCAGGGGAAATGGAAGGAAGGAGGCTGGCTTAACGATCTGCTTAGGAAATAAAAGCCGTAGACCTGGGTTGTGAGGGATACGGGAGAGTGAAGCATTGCAAATGACTCATCAGGTTAGGAACACCTGCACTTGCTTCTTTTCTGTTTCCATGTCTCAGTGAAAATGTCACTTCTTCAAAGAAGTAGTCCCTGAGCACCTTAACAAAAATAAAGCCCTTCTCCAGTTTCTATCACATCATCCTGCTTATGTTTTTCATAATAGCAATCTCAACTGGGAGCTACTTTACCAACTTGTTTACTAGTTTTTGTCTGTCTCTCTCATAACATCAGACTCAGTGAGGAGAAAGGCCTGGCTTGTCTTGTTCATCAGCCCAGGGCCACATCCGGGGGGCACAATAAATGTTAGCTGAGTTCATGTTTCTAACCTGGGCAATTAAGAGATGGTGGTGCCAATGACAAAGTTAGAAAATACAGAAGAAATAAGAGATTTTTTTGTGGGGGTGGTGGAGGAAGAGGAGGAATTCTGCTTTGTCAGTTTTTAAGTATTAGTCTTAAGTTTTTGAAGTAATTGCAAATTGGACTATCTAGTGGCTCACTGATTAACACATGTGACGCTCAGGGCACTGACGTGGGCTGGAAATAAGGATTTAAGAGCCAACTGTATTTGTCAGTAGCACTTGAAGACATTTGTATGACAATGTGTTGTGCACACTGGTACTGATCTGAGGGGTCAAGTCAGGGCTGAAATCCAGCCTGAGTATGTGCCAAGCTTTGTGCGCTGGAACAGATCTGAGGTCCTGGAAGAAAGAATGGTGTTTTCTTCACCAGAAGGTTTTATTTGCTAGGGAGGCCATATGCCCAAGGAACTGTCACACCCACCAAAGCTGGAGGAGAACCTTTTCCTAATTTGCACAAAAGTGTAATACAGACAAATATCATGCCTGAGGTTAAACAAAGAACACCCAGGAAAGAGGGTAGAATGGCAGCAAAGGGCCTACCACCAGCCTCATTAAGCTCCGCTACATTTGCGTGCATGATGCCTTTAGTTCAAAATATGAAGAAGCCTGGATGTGGGTTTCTTGGTGTTAATGATTAAGTTCAAATTCCAGTTACTTTGCTAACTAGCTGTCACCTCAGAAAAGTCACTTAACCTCTATGAGCCTCATTTTTAAAATGGAGGAAATAATGGTCCTTATCCCATAGGATTCTTGAGAATATTAGACGAAATAATGCCAACCATGCACATAGCACAGTGCTCCGCACAGACCAAGCCGCGGGAAACGCTGGTTGTCATTATTAAGTCTGTAATTTGACACGGATGCACCACCATCCAGATTCCTCTTCAGGAAGAAGGGAACTTCTTCCCCTAGTGGGGAATGCTGCCAACAGGAAGCTCTTAGCTGTCAGCTTCACCAGGGAGAGCTTTGGCTGCAGAGAGCCATCTTGCACCAGGTCCCAGATCCTTCCTGGAGCAGTAAGAATCCAATGACTGGTCCACATGGGATGCAAAGCCCCAGCCCCTTCACCCCAAGTCGGGACAACTCTAAAGGCTTATCCCAGCTTTAGAAATTCCCTTTTAGGGTCAGTCTCCACTGAGACTGTGTCCCAGTTCAATTCTTTCTCTACCCAACTAGATGTGCTTCTACAGTTGAAAACACTCCCCAATAAACATTACACACATTAATCTCCTCTCAGAGTCTGCTTCCTATGAACCAAACCTGAAACATTTGATGCCAGAAGTGACTGGAGGAATCATATGCCCTGGTGGGAATTTGGAGCTTGGGTGGGGTCTGGATTACCTGTCACTTGCTGGCAATGAGAACCCAATCACTGGTGGCAGGTGGAACACAGAGAGTCCCTGACACACAGTGCAGTTGTTAAAACTTTCACCAGGGATAAACAGAGAAGGTACGCCAACAGAAGGTAATGCATTTGCTGGTCAAGCTTTTGAGATATATGGTGAAACAGTACCTATAAGTACATGGAATCGAGTAGATATTCCTAACCCCAAAAGGCCTCTGGAAAAACATAAGATAAAGTTAGGGGTGCTTGATCATCAACTAAAAGGTGAAGCCCAAGGACTTCTTTGGAAGCATGCACAGATGCTCTTACCTCCTATGGTGGGAGGGCAGAGACACCTGAGGACCAAGCCCAGGACTTCACTGAAGGGTAGCAGAGCTCCAAAGACAGTTAAATTCCAAACCAAGGAAGATCGGCTATGCCAAGCCCAGGGGCCTGGCTGATGAAGAACGTGACCCTGATACATGGGACAGGGATATCTGGTCGATGCATCTGACAATATTGAATCCCATGTTCTCCTGAGTGCTCTCAACCTAAGAGGCCACTCAGTCTACTAAGAATTCAAGCCCCCTCCTCTGCTTGAGGATGATGGGGAGACTGCTCCCTGACAAGACAAAATGTGTTCCCCTCCAGCTGTGTCCTCACATCTCTTCCTGTTCACTAGGCAAACAAATAGGGAGCGGTCACAACATAACCCAGCTAGAGACACACTGGGCTTGATAAAGATGAAAGAATATTCTCCAAAATGGCTACCAGCATGTGACAGCAGGTGCTGGGAGAAGACACATGGGACCGGATGCTGAGGACACCGGATTAGGGGGCTTGAACATAATGTTTAGTAAGGAAAAGCTTATCAGTTTGGAAGCACTCTGCCAGGACACAAGATTTAACACCCCGGCAAGGACTTTGGGAGATAATGTGAACATGCTACAAGGATAACACCTTGAAGTATGGAGAAAACAATGATCCACACATAGTGAGCTAGAATAACCATGACAGATGGTTAAAAGAGTGGGGGGTGGGGTTTGTATATATACTGGAATACTACTCAGCCATAAAAAAGAACAAAATAATACCATTCGCAGCAACGTGGATGGACATGGAGATTGTCATACTAAGTGAAGTAAGCCAGAAAGAGAAAGAAAAATACCATACGATATCACTTATATGTGGAATCTTTAAAAAATGAAACAAATGAACTTATTTACAAAACAGAAGCAGACTCACAGACATAGAAAACAAATTTGTGGGTACCAAGGGGAAAAGAAGAGGGTGGAGGGATAAATTGGGAGTTCAGGATTTGCAAATACTAACTACTCTATATAAAATAGATAAACAGCAAGGTCCCTACCCTATAGCACAGGAACTATATTCAGTACCTTATAATAGCCTATAATGAAAAAAATATGAAAAGGTATATATATATATATAATTGAATCACTGTGCTGTACACCAGAAACTAACACATTGTAAACTGACTATACTTCAATTAAAACAAAGGAAGGGGAATAACAGACTCAAAGAAGGGAGCCATAATAAAGTGGGTATACTATGCATGGCTGAAAAACCAACTAGAAAACTATGTTCCGTCACAGAGCCCAAATGATACCCCAGTCACCAAGGTAATAAAGAATGCACTGATGAGATAGGTGCCAGTATCACCAAGACATTTAGTGGTGCTGCTCTTCTGCAGGCCAGAGTTGAGCTGGAGATTCCATTATAACACTGGACTCACAAATAGCAGGTAGATAAGACTGTGAAACGTAAGACCAGATTCCAGAAGCGTAGGGCATGCAAGGATGGTGAGTGACAGAGTCAGAAGTGCAGGCAGGGGGCCTGACCTGCAGAACATTATACAGACAGTTCATTACATATGGCGTCCTTGAATGGGAAGGTGAAGAATAAATGAGCAGCCAACAAGGTTACTAGTCAATATACATAATCAAAAGATATCAAGGATGGATGAACTGATATCTTGCAAAGATGAAAATCAAGGAAGGGTGCAGTCATCCCAATCTCAGGCCACAATTCCTTGCCCAGTTTGCAGATCTGAGCCCGGTTTCAGACCCAGAGTCCACTGACCAAGGGAGAGGACAGGCCCCAGGAAGAAGGGCCTTCTGACACCCTGTAAGTGCACCTAATGATGATTTCCCCAAAGTGACCTATAACCATTTACTTGAGTAGCTGTGCACTGCAGAAACAAGATCACCCAAACACTGAGAGGACTCTTGGACACAGGACTCTTGAACTGACCTTGGCACTCAGAGGTGGCATCATGATCCAGCATTAGTATGAGGGTATAGAAGGGCCAAAAGGAGAAATGCAGCCCTGGACCACATCCATTGAGCCTATGGAGTATTCATTTCCCAAATGAATGGATATATATATATTCAGTATAGGCTGAATACACCTGATAGTTGACACAACTGACACAGAGAATGCTTGGCCTCTGTGGCAGGTGCTATCATAGTAAGGCACCAAAGGGAAGCCTCAGACATTGCTCCACGCTCTAAGATAGGAAATGAGAAACAACATCACATCTCAGAGACAATGGCAGAAACCAGCACTATTACACCTAAAAGAAGTAGATATGGTGATTCTCATCAAAGCAACATTTAAGTCATAAGTCTGGCCCCTCTAAGGAAACAGATAGATCCTGGAAGTTGACAAAATGCTACTGCAAACTCAGAAAGTAGGAGCCCCGATGGCAGCTGCTATGTTAGATGTATTATATATGCTAGAGCAGATTAACACAACCTCAGATGCATGCTATGCAGCTATTGATCTGGCAAATGAGTTATTTTCCATCCCTCTCAGAAGAGAGGATCAGAAATAGTTACACTCGCTTGAACAGACAACCATATACATTTGCAGTCTTGCCCCAGGGCTTTGGGAAAAAGACAGATCACGGGGTATCAAATGAACACACAGCCAGAACTGTCCATCATGACCTGATTTTTGTCAGACTCACCAAGTCATAAAATTGGATGGGCCCAGCAGCAATCCATCTTAACTTGGAAGTGGTACAGCCAGGATTGAGCACGAGCAACTCCATCGTGCACGGACAACCTATGAGAAGAGATGGACAGATCCACACGTCATCCACCACCGTGTCTGCACCTGCAGCTCTCCCTCACCTGTACTTCACCACGCAGGGCCCCCTGGGAGATCCCTCCTGGCCCACCAGTGGATGAGGAAAAGACCCTCAGGCTTGGTTCATGGGGAGGTCAGTTGGTCCAGGAGGGAAAGCTGGAAATGAACCATGGCAGCAATACAACCTCACTCAGAGGTGTCCTTGGTTGATAGTAATTGGAGGAAATCCCCCAACAGTCAGCGCTTTGGGCAGTTTACTGGGTCATCCAATTTGTGCAGAAAGAGATGTGGCCCAGGGTAAGAGGATAAATAGATTCACAAACAGTGGCAAATGACTTGGCTGGTTAGCCAAGGGCCTGAAAGGAGAAAGACAGGGATCTCAGGAACAAAGAAGAGGGGCTGGAGAGTGGCACAGAATGATAACCATCCACCGAGACTGCAGTGCCGCTCACTCTCCTGCTGTCCAGTCCTTCTTCCTGCCCTGCCCTTCCCCACGTGTCGAACCCGGAAATACAACCTAATAAATCTCCAGCTCAGAGTCTGCTCCCTGGCAAAACCAACCTGTAAACATTACCTAAAACATTGAAATCAGAACTTTGTTTTCTACTCTATCCCAGTGCTGGTTCTGCCTGACACATGTTAGGTTCTTAATAAATACTTTTTGAATAAATGACTGAACCCCAGGGATGCTGACTTGACAAAACCCACACTATCTCTGCACTCTGTACCGGCCCGTAAATTCTGACCTTCTTGGTTCTAGTGCAGGTGTCAGGAGCTGGAGGAGGACACCAGATGGTGAGGGTAAGAGGATCTTCCTTGCTATGCTTCATCAGCTCTAATTAGGACGGTTCTGATTATTGAGTTATTGTGACACACACACCCTAACTCAAACAGCCATACCAAAACACATTTTTGTCTGCATCTTGGATAGCCAGATTGCCTATTAGTAATTTGTAAAGTCATCGATTAAAACAGCAATGTCATTACCACAGAGCACTTATTGAACTTCTATTCTCAGTAAATTATCTCAGAGAAAAATAGCATTTCATAGAGAATGAGAATTTTTCACGCACATAAAAAATGTTACTTGTTATTCAGAATTCCTGCTTAAAAACTTCACAGATACTCAAATGCAACACAACAGTAAAGCTGAAAATGTGATTCATATTATAAAGACAATTTCTTTTCATTTATTCAAAAAATAGAAATAGAAATAAATTTTGTTAAAATATATGTGATGTTAGTTGCAGGTCACACACCTAAGAGAAAACTGGAAGGGAGCTTGAAAAATGTTCTTGGTGAGATTAGATTAGCCTCCTTCCTAAAATGTAAAGGATTTAAATACCTGCTTTTTGTAAAATTCTCTTTCTAACCTGCTCTCATATTCTACTTTCCTGACAAGAGAGAGAACTGGAGGTTCTGTTTGCACCATGTGTGGGATAATGAAAATTCTAATTTTTATCAAAATACTTTCCTATGTAGATGGGCCAAAACAACTGGATTGAATATGAAGTCTGGGTTCTCGCACAACTGAATAGAAGTGTGTTGATCCAGTCTGGGTATAGAAAATTATTAGTGACTTACAAAGTGTCCAAAGCCTATGGTGGCAGCAGCAGCCTTACTTGGTATCCCAACGTGCAACGTAGTTATCTGGGACATTGAGGTGACACAGCATTTGAATAGTCAAGTGTAGATAGTAGGTAGTAAATGACATAGCTCAGTAGTTTTGTGGACTGAATCATTGCTAAAAACTTAATTAGTCTCTAGTGCTGGTTCATCTTTCATTTATTTGTTTAATTGTTAAACTGTATATATATATACATACATATACATATATATAATCATATTTACTAGATTATAAAATGAACACTCTTGTACCATAAAAAAAATGCTAAAAATAAAAAGTGATAGTCCCCCCCTTCCCTTCCCATTTCAATCCATACATCATCTTTATGAACAGGTAATGTGTGCATGGGGTGGAGGTGTATCCATATTTTGTATGCATTGATTTTTATATAAATGAGATCATAAAATCATCTAAATCTTCATGCTTTTTTAAGTCCTTGACTAGATGGTGTATATTTTGTTTCCAAAATTTTCATTTATGCTCTGCTTTTAGTTCTTCTGGTGTTACTTTTGTAACTATATAAAATGCACATATGTCCCCATTTGTTGGTTTAACAATGTCGTACTGGATCTGTTGAGGCTTCAATATGAAATCTGAAGATATTGGTGCACGTAAGTCTCTCCCCATTTCTCTCCAAACCCTCACCACCTCACATCTTGAGTTTTGTCAATTGTGTTATTACTTTTACCTTGTCACGTATACCAACACTTACATTTTGGTCTGTGCAAGAGATCCAAACTTTGAGGCCAATCTGATTTCTTTCTCCCTGAACACCATTTGCTCTTTTTACCTAGCTATCAATAGGGCTCGCTTTAATTTTTCTTGCATTTTGTTGCTTCAGCACACCATGCCTTGTGATTACTTATTTTCTACGTCTTTTTGTTGTTTCTGGAACAAGCTTATTTGAAGAAATAACACACTCTCCTGCAGATAAGAAAACCTGGGTTCTAAAACTTGATATAAATGGATGACTAGATCCATCACTGAAATGCTCTGTGGCTTAATTTCCATAGAGCAGTGGAGGAGGGAAAAGTGACATTATCTCCAACAAATCCTTTAGCTCTCAAGTTCACCGATAGCCACTCAGGTGCATGGCTTTACACAATATATTTTATTATGTTAAGCTACTGCCATCTTTAATAAACTGTGAATAGGATAAGAAACAATATAATTGCAATCAAGAGAGAATAGATGTGGAAACCTCCTTAGCTCTGCTTCCTTGGTACGTGTGCAATGGCTTACATTAAACATCAATAAGTATCCATATGTGTGATGTTATGTGGATCTGGGAGACTCACTAGGAGGAATAAAGAGCTGCCAAAGCTTCACGCTTTATTCCCAGAGTCCAGGTTCACCCTTGCTTGGAGGCGTCATAGAGCTGGAAGAGCGCTGGGCTATGAGTCAGAAAACTTAGATTCTGGTCTTTTAATATGACTGATTTATGAGTACGCATTTGACCAATCGATCCAGACCAACCCTGGCTTGAATCTCAGCTCTGCCATTTCCCAGCTGTGTGATATTGGGCAAATTACATTACAAGCCTCTCCGAGCCCCTGTTTCCTTGGATGTAAAATGACAATAATTAGTTCAACTTCCTAGTTATGTTGCAGGTACCAAATGAAGCAAATGTATTTAAATGGATGTTTACCTCCCAGCCACTTTCTCTCTGAGCTCTCTCCTCATGTTAACATTCTACAAATCTAATTAAAACTGGTGTACTATTATATATATATATATATATATATATATATATATATATATATATATACACACACACACACACATATATAGATTATTCATTTCCCCCATTTGTCCATATTTTTGTAAGGTACCTGTCATTATAGCTTGCGTGTAATATTTTTCTATTACTTGGAAGTCTCATTTTTAATGAAATATTTGCTGAAGACCCATTTCTAGTCCCTAATTAGGTATGACAAATGGGTATCCCTGAGACCACCATCTAGTCACTGCAAAATCGATATCATAAAAATACGTAAAGAGGGAAAAAACTGCCTAAGAGCAGCCAGATTCTCCTCATTCCTCTACTCATTAGATTTGGGGAATTCTCTGAGGTCAAAAAGAAATTAGATGTGTGAACAAGAAATTTGATGTGTTATTTCTAAACAATCCACCTGCAGAATCTGAATTTGACATGAAATCTTGCTCAGTTAAAGAAAAGAACAAGTTAAAGATAGTAGTTTGCAAATAACAAACAGGTGTTGGTATATGTTCTGTATTCTGATTCTGTTGCAAATGCAAAAGAAGAATAAAATATATGCTTAACTGCTTTAACTGTTTTAATTTTGTTTCCTGAAGCCATGCATCATCCGGGGAGGTGATTGATGATATCATTTAAATTCAATTCCTCCCCCCAAAATAGTCCATCAGGTTGCAAATAAAATTGTCACATTTTCCACTTACAAAAAGAAAAGGTAGGAGATGAATAAATTAGTATCCAACATCCCCCCTCAGGGAACCTCGTGTTAATCTTTTTAAAGTAATGAGCAGTGTGTTGGAATTAACATGGAATCAGAGCTATTTACCAGCAGTGTGACCTTGGGCAAACTGCTCAACCTCCTCCAGCCTCATTCTCTTCATCCATAAAGTAGGGATAAAAATAACACAACAACAACAACAACAACAACAACAACAACAACTCAAAGGGATGTTTTTAAAACTAGGTTAATAAAACAACCTTGAAATGTCATTGGAAACCAGCACCACATCACGAAGAATGGTTAATAATTACAAATCAAATCTTGGCGTCCATTTTTGTTTTTCATTTCATTTCCTCATAAGCCCAAACGTAGAAGACTTCTATTTTTCTCCTTCCCTCGATGTCTAAGAGAAAGTCTGAATTTTGAGAAACTATCATGCTCTAAATTTTACTTCCAAATTTGAAGGATTAATAAGTACCCATCTAATCAAATCAGCACACCGTTGAGCTTCTCACGTGTGCAATGCGTTGCATCAGGCACTGTGAGGAGAGAGGAGAGGCTGAGGCATCTCAATTGATGGGACTTTGAAGTAGAATCACACGAAGCAAAGCCTGCCTTCACTATAGACGGTGCTGAACACTTGAGTCATCCTTTTAAAAGGATATAACCTTCTCTTTTTCTCTACCCCGCTGTGTAAGAGGCTTCATTTTGCTTCTACAGATCCATCTCCCTGCTTTGCTATCGTGTCCTCTGCCCCGTGGAAGCGGATCTGTCTGGTTACACCAGCAGGCTCCCTGGTTGAGTTCAGGGAATGTGCAGGAGAACGAAGGTGGGAAGGAGGGTGGGGTTGGGGTATTTTTGCAGCCCCTCCTGTGGGCTGGCTGTGCGCTTCAGCTGAAGGTCACAGCTTCTTCTCTGTTTCTATTCTGAGGATTACTCCTTTCTCCACCCTCGCTAACCTAGGGGGCTAATGGTGTCTGGACACTGTACTTCCGTTTAAGGTTTTCCTGGACCCACAACACCTTTGGAAATACTCTCTTAAGTAAACTCTCCTCAAATTACTCAGTTTAAATGCCCTCCTATTTGCTGCAAAGACCCTGACAAATACACCCTCCTACTCCCAAACTCCCACCCACCTCTACCTACCCATCCACCTGATTCTAGGCACTGCTTGGTTTGCTGTCTCTACACCAGCGTTTCTCAGGCTTAGGAGCTTGCAGGCTTCTGAAAACACTCTGATGGACTCCAGGAGTACACAGATACCAGCGTGAAAAGCATTGGTTCATCTAGCATTCCACTCCCAGTTTCCAACATAAGAGCCCAACGGGTTGACTCCTTTTCTATTTAAAGAAATCTGCTCTTGTTAGAAAGAAGTCAAAATAACAATTATACGCTATCATTTGTTTTTATAATTTATTAAATATTATAAAATCCCAATGGTCTGCAAAGCCTAAGCTTTTAGGACTAAAAAAACCATAGAGAGAGTTTAATCTAGTACTTTCATTTCATAAATGAATGAACTCAGATTTAGAGGAGTTAAGTGCCAAGGCCATACAGCTTTCATTGGCCAAGCCAGAGAGTGTTTCCCGAGTCCTAATCCAATGTTATATTCTGCCCCACACCTTACCCAACCTACACGATCTAACACAGAAAATAACAAGAACTAAAATGTTGTGTGCCCTAGACAGGAAGACTTTTCTAAGAATCTGTTCTGAAAAGCAGCAGGGGAAATACAGACTTCTGAGAAATGGGGGCTAGAAGATACCTCCAGCCTCTCTCTGAGTTCAGAGGCAGGAATCTGAGCCCCAGGAAAGGTCAGTAGCTTATGTCTACCTATTTCCTGAAGTATTTCTGTAGCATTTTCCCCATCACGTTCAAGATCTCTAAGGAGACTTTGAATAATTTCATATCCAGAGTGTCTCCATAAATCTATCATTTTTCCTGATGGTAGGATTTTAAGAGTCAAAGAGGTGGTACGATAGAAAATAATGAAAAAGCAAAATATGCCGCCTGATGGAGAATATGTCAAGAGCCAACCTGTAAACTGAAATATGAGTTAGTTAGCAGTTTCCTTTATGTTAGTTTGATGGCCGTCGACCAAGGCTCTCTGAAAGCGGACACCCTTGACCAGTGAGCCCGCAGAATCAAGGTACATGCAGTGATGCATCATTCCATCAGCCTGAGCTCCGGCGCTAATGTTTCCCCGGGACGCCATCACCACAGCAAGACTTTCAGGATAAAGTTTTCAATCTCTGTCTGAGGAAGGAGCGACTGCCAGTCAATCCACAGGAGCACTTTCTCAGCGTCAAAAGATGCTGTTAACTCTGAGCTGGCATCATTTTTCATCTTAAAGAGGATATTAAATAAGCGCAGTAAATTCAAACAGGTGAGCCAACGTGTACTCGCCATAAAACAGCACATTGTTCAGGTTGAATTCTTTTATTAAGGCTTATTCTGTGAGTCAGTTGGCCCATAACTTTGCCAAATTGTTGATATCTATATTGAGGAAAGCCCCCGTTATAATAAAATTGGCTCCAATTTTCTTTTCCTGCCATTATCAGTGATACATTGGAATTTGGACAGAGACCCTTGAGTTTTGTCCTTAGGTGTCCCTTTCAGAGAATCCCGGGCTACTCACCCCTGGTGTCTGGTCATCACCTTTTGCTCACCTCTAGAGCAGGAGGACCTCTGAACACAGGCATTTTGTGCAGTCAGGTTAGAACTTCTCTCTAATAAAACAAGAGATGGGAGGGGGAAAAAGGGTGAGGTGTCTCCAAGTCATAGATCCTACTGAGGAATTTACAGATTAGGGGGATGATTGGACTGGATGTATCCCCAGAGTCCTTTCAAACTGTCTGATCCTTTGGTTTAAGAACACAACATACACCTCTGGCATGGTCTGCAGAATGATTACAGCTGAATGTAAGCCACAGAGGTTTGCAGCCGAATAATCTAGATCTTGAGTCTCGCTGCAAACCATTTCTGCCCTCATTCTCCACTCCCCACTCCATCCCACATGGCAGTGCTGCAACTTTCTGAAACTTAGTTGCCCAAGACAGGGTCCTCCAGGGTGGCAGAGGATTTCTCAGGCCTGTCTTTCTGAACTGGCTGCAAAGCTAGAGAGTCCAGAAAAACAGCCCATGGAGCCCGCTGGAGTGTTTTACCCAATTTAGTGCAGAGTGAGGCGCGTAAATTCACAATCCTGGCTCTGAATCCTGGTATAACCTTAGCCCAACTGACTGAGCTCTCTGAGTGTCAGTGTTCTCACCCAGAAAACTGAGCTGCACGTATTTACCCAGTGGGGTGGATAAAGGGTTAAAAGAGAGACTGTATGAGGCTTGCATTGAAGTTCAGCTTTATCCCTGGGGTTTAGCCAAAATGTGGTGTCCGCCTTCAACTTCGGCCCTGATCTTTGGAAGACATTAGTGGACAATTTCATCAACATTTCTGGTATTTTCCACCTTGAGAATGACCAGTGGTTATGTGCCCTCATCGGTTACACAAGAGCAGCATGACACACAGCGAGATTGGCAATGAGAGCAAGGGTTTCTACTCAGCCTCATCATGAATGCACGAATATTCACCTTTTAGTGCAGGGAAGTTCTCCCTGACCTGCTTTATTTCTCTAGCTAATTCTTATGACTACCCAGCTGGATAATACATCATTTACATATTTTTCTGTATTTGTTTATGTCTCCCTAACTAGTATGTAAGCTACACCAGAGCAGGAATTTCTTTAGTTTCGTTCACAGCAGCATTCCAAATGCCTAAAATAGTGCCAGCCACTTCATAGGCACTTAATTAATTATTGTTGAATGAATGAGAATGAATGATATGGCAGATCCTAATCTCTAGCCTCATCCTCAAGTCTGGAAGAAGACTCATTTTCTTTATTTTTCCATAACTGAACTTAGCTGCCCTTTACCAGATTGGCAGGGTGGGCTTCAGCTCATGTTTCTATGATGGGGTCATCTGTACACCTAAGGTCTGGGGCCTTGGGAAATACTAAGGTGCCGGAGGATGGACAACACATCCTCACAGTCATCTTTCCATGTTGACAGCCACAGAAATATGCTGTCTGGTTATCCCTGAGTCTTTCCTTCTCCTCCCCCAGACTTCCTAGGTTCAGTGACTCTCTCTCTATGCTGCTTCTGGCCACTCCTGGACACACAGCAATCATTCAGCAGACCCCAAGCCATGCTGAAATTCAGAGGAATTCTAAGTATCTAAGGTCCATTCTGCCTAGATGCAGCACGGTCATTTCTCTTCCAGAGCCTTGTCACTTACCCAGGGCTCTAGGAAAGGGCTAAGAGACCTTCTGTTTTCAGAGCCCACAAACCCAGCTGGGTTTTCCAGCTGCCCCATCCACTTTGGCCTGGGGTTTGGCCCAGAGAGCAGGACATGCAGAACTTCCTTAGGGGTGCATTCATGCTTCTTGTCTGACTGTCTTCTACCTCCAGTGACAGATTTTTTTTCCAGTCTTTGTTGGAGAGTCAGAATCGTCACAGAACCTGGGCTTTTGAATCTCAAAAATCAGGAAAAAAATTTCCCTTTCTCTACTCTGTGTAGCCACTTTCTTCTTCAGAGGCAGTAAACATAGACTAGTTTAGTAGTAAAACGTGGGAGAAGAGTCAAGACATAAAAAGAAATAGGAGAAAACAGCTATTAGCATTTCCAAAGCATCATCACACGCACACATGTGCACACACACACAAATACACACACACACACACACACACACACACACAAAACTGAGTAAATTTTAAAAATACCAGTCCATTGTTTAAGCCTCTCAATGAAAACCTCCAGCCCTCTCTTATTTGGGAAATGGCAGATCAATTTATCTGCGAGCCCTTAAACCCTCCTTCTAACAACCTTGTGTAGGTAATGCCAACAATATCTATAAATAGACACAGTACCAAACTCCTACTACCTTGATGCCATATTGGGTGGCAGGCCCCCTGTTCATCCTCCTCAACCTGCATAAGCATCACCTCCTCTGAGAAGCCTTTCCTGGTCCCCTTGTAAAAAAGTCATCAGTCCCTTCTTAGTGTTCTTCGCTGTATTCTATTGCACTCATTCAACTAAGTTAGGCTGGAAGCTGCAGTAAACTCAAAATAAGAGTGACTTAGACAAAAGATATGCTTATTCTTCTCTCATGAAATTTGAAGGTAAGAAGCCCCAAAGGCTGGAGGCTGGCCTCACAATTACCAAGGATCTAACTTCGAGGGTAAATCTCCTTTGCTGTTTCCTGACCCTCTCTCTACAAGACTTCCTCCTCAGGTCCAAGGTGGCTGCTCACGCTCCAGCCATCACATTCTAGGTAGCAGAGGAAGAAAAGCAGACAACAAAGGAACATTCCTTTACCTTCAGGAAACATCCCAGATGGGGCACACAGCACTCCTGCTTACTTCCCCTTGGCTGTTACTTAACTGCAAGGACATAGCTGCTTGTCAAATGGGGTTTGTAAAATAGTATTTTAACTGAAGGGTAATATTCCCAACAAAATTTGGAGTTCTCCTTGGTAAGAAAGAAGGACAGATAGGACTAGAAGGCAGCTAGCAGTTTCTTCAACTCCTCCTTGTAAAATGGTTACCACACTTGTCTACCTTGTCAACCACATAGTAAGTTCCCTGAAGAAAAACAAAACAAAATTAAACACTGTCTCATTCATCTTTCTTTCCCAAGTTCTAGCACAGGGCTCAACTAGAGTTATAGTCAATGTTTATTAGTAAAGGTGAGTTTGAAGCACTTGCCATGTAAGGGACTTGATAGATGTAATCTCCAGTTCTTACTTAAAATACAAAACAAAAACCAATAAAGGCATACTTAAGAAGAACCCATTTCCATCCCATTTTATAAAAATTAAGAAACATTCTCAGCAACATTAACTTACAGAAGATCTCAGGTCCTGGAAATGGCAGAGGTTGGACTTATAGAAAGCACCGCCTGACTCCAAAGTCATACCCTCTGCACTACATGGACTCCCTTACCTGCGGCTTCTAGGGTTTCCCTCCCTGCCACTAATGTGACAGTACCAGGGTTTTATGAACCTTGCTTTACTAACCCGTATCATGGTCGCTCCAGTGGACAAAGAGCAGTAAGGGCAGTGCACCCCGGCTCTTGAGGATGAAAGCTTGATACATCTCCTTGACTTATAACAAATACCCTTCCTCATTTGATGTCACACTATATCTTCTACTCCAACCATTCCTTCCCTCCAAAAGCCAGCTTAAAGATCACATTCTTCTCTGCCTTGATAGCTGCTCACTTCCTCTGAATGGAGTTTTGCTCAGCCTAGTGTCTTGGCATGAGGAAGGACTCAGTACCTGGACCACTGAGAGTGATGCTTATAGCATCCATTCTTAGTCAAGATCTCTGCCCCACTTCATGAGATTCTGATGGCTGTCCTCAGCTGTCACCATTGCTATGGTCACAACAACAGAGATTGTCACAGCCGCCTCTTCTCCATCTTGAGAGTGCCTTAAAATAGTTTACTATCTAAAATCTATTCCCCCAAATCCACCAATTTAGTATATTCTGTTCTATATAACACAAATGATTTCCAAGCATATGTAATCACATAATTATGTCTTTATAAACCCTCTCACCAAATATATTTTATATGCTTATTAATTAAACTAATAAAATTCCCAATAAAATTTTATACTGATCTATATTACACATCACATCACACGATTTTGCCTCTCTAACAGAAAAATTCTTAAACACTTGAGCATATGACTATGCAACTAGAATTAGTCACGGATCGAGATGAGAATGTAAGTCTTTGGAGGCATGGAAGAACTGTAGTCTTCAGTGTCTGTACGCTCTGGACTTCACCTTACCCAGCATCATATCAGCTCTCACTTATTTTGCAGGTTGATCCATATGGAAAAGTCAAGTCTAGAGCCAGTAAATCAGGCTTCAGCTCTTAACGTCCATTGGATCATATTCAGCGGCAAATTGTATTTTCTTATGAAAACAATATTATAGTCTTATGATCAAAAATGCTGAGTTCTTTGTCTTCTTTCCAAAATGATCTTTTCAATAAACCGATCTGACTTAGGAAAAGAGGGTTTTATTTATGTTTGGGTCCTGCATTTTCTGACCAAGTCAGCTGGTAATGAATAGCATTAGTAATTTTTTTAAACCAGAATTGCAAACTGCCTAACCAAGAGTGAACATTTCTCATCTTTCTCAAGAAGTGTTTATGACAGCCCTGCAGCGTCTCACCAAACCTTCAAATTCAGCCAGTGAGGGACAAGTGCCAATACCATGAGCATCTCCCAGGCACAGTTGAAGTACAAATTTCAGGGGATTTCAAGGGACTGGGACCTGGAATGGATCTGGAAATCTTAAATCTTCAAAGAAGATTTTTCAACCATAAACCAATTCTATTTTAACTGAGTTCAAGAAATATTTACTGAGTACCTACTATACACTTTCTAAACAGCAGTAGGCACCAGGGACACATAGATGAGAAGATACACGTTTCACCCTCAGCAGGTTTACAGACAAGGAGGGAGACAGAATTAGAGATAATTAGCTGGTACTTATCACACTGTGCCATGCATTCCAATAAAGCCTGAGGAAGAATAAGAATACAAATGTAAAATACAAGTACACACATGAATATAAGAGTGACTAATATTTGCTGATGCCTACTGTGAGCTCTAAAGGCATTGTTTCATTTATTCCTCATGGCAACCTGTAAGGTCTAAGTCAGGACTCCCCATTTTGCAAACAAGGAAAACCTACTGGAATGAGCAGAAGGGCATAACGAATTCTGCCTTCAGGCATTGGGAAAGGCTGCACGGAGAAACTAACATCTGATGGAATCATCAGATCTGGTTCCTCATGTGGCCCCCGGTAGGCAGCGATGGAACTTCATAATAAAGTCACTAATAGAAATTACGTACTGGGGGATTTCCGATGCAGTAGCTAATGGGGAAACTGCCCACACTAGATGACTAAATATGCTGTTCTGGGTCATTAAAATTGTATTATGCATATGCTGAGGCTGGGATTGGCTAAAACATTATAGAGAACTGCTAATCTGATCACTAGACCATGTTCGGTAAATTTGTTCAGGGATAAGCCAAAGTTAAAAGCATAAATCCAGCTGTAAATAAGGAAATAATTGGAATGCCTGCATCAGCTGATGAAAGTCTGTGGCCAGCTGGAACCTTTTAAAAAATTTATTTTTTCAGGAACTATTTCATACATTCAAAAAATTATGAGTAGCTAAGGTAGAAAGGATGATTAAGTGAACGTCCATGTGGCTGAGCCAGCTTAAGGCAAAGCCCCTGATAGCCTTCCCCATTAGTTTTTCTCATTTCTCTTCCTCCCCACCAAGGATTATGGCTTTTTAAAATAGTTTTATTATCTATGCGTGTAACCCTAAAATATATGTTACTCATTTTTTTATATTTGAACTTTATTAAGTGGACTCGTGCTCTGTGTATCCTTTTGTGACTTGTTTTCCTCACCCTGCATTATGCTTCTAATACCCATCCATGCTGAAGCTTGCAGCGGTATTCAATCATCTTCGCTGCTGTATAGTATGCAAATTATTGATCCATTCTCCTGTCATGGACACTTGGATAAACATTTGCGTAAACACCACATGAGTATTTTTATGCACTATGCACATAAGCAAGAATTTCTCTCCCATATGCACCTAAGAAAGAAACTGCTAGGTAATAGGAAATGTTTTCTTCAAGTTAAAAAAAAAATAATGGCAAATAATTTTCCAAAGTGATTGTACCAGTTTATACTCTCACAGGGTCTATGTGCTTCACATTCTCATCATGACTATTATTGACCAGCGTTACCAGTCTAACAGGTGTAAGACACTAATGCATTGTGGTTTTAATCTGGATTTCTCTCCGTTACCAAATGGGTTGAATATTTTCTTCATGTATTTACTAGCATCAGGGGTTCTTGTTCTGTGAAATGTCTTTTTCATGGCTCTTGCTCATTTTCTTTTAAGTTTTCTTTTTGTTTATCTGTCTTCTGATAAACATAAAATTTTATGTTAATATAATTAAATTTATTTCCTTTTCCTTTATGGTTTACATTTTGTGTGAGTTGCTTAACAATGCTACTTCCCTACCTGAGATAAAGACTTTATCCTATGTCTTCTTTTAGAAGCTTTAAAGAGTTTATTTCACTGTTAAACTTTTTCCTTTTACTGAAGTACAGTTGATTTACAATGTTGTGTTAGTTTCAGGTTTACAGCAAAGTGATTCAGATATATATATATACACACACACACATATATATGTATGTATCTATATATGTATACATACTTTTTCAGATTCTTTTCCATTATAGGTTATTACAAGGTATCAAATATTGCTCCCTGTGCTATACAGTACGTCCTTGTTGTTTATCTACTGTGAGTGTACTTTTAAGTCTCTTGAAATAGATTTGTTTAGAATCTGAGGCAGAGATCCAACTGAACTGGTTCCCACGGGAAGAGCCATTTGTCCCAACACCGTACACAGATTTCATAGTCCATTTCTCCTGCTTGGCCTGCAGTGTGAGCTCTGTATGCATCAGGATTCTATGGGTGGGTCTGTTTCTGGCTCTCTCTTCTGTTTAAGTGATCTCTTTATAAGCTCGCACATCATGCTAATATAAAGCTTTATAATAAGGCCTTACAGCCCAGTCAAGTTCCCCCACATTTTTATTTTTTCAAGCTGTTCTTGGCTGTTTGTTTGCCCTTTCCCCTTTCATATATCCTTTAGGTGCTATTTATCAAGTTTTAGCAACAATTCAATTGCTATTTTAACAGGGCAGTTTTGGGAGACCTGATCACCATACCTAGCATCACATCATGTCTCCGTTTATTTAGGTCTTCTTCAGTGTCTTTCAGTAAAATTATGTACTTTTCCACATAAAAGAGAGACCTGTTTTGTTCAATTTATTTCTGTGTCAATTTTTTACTGCTATCTTAAAATATTTTATTTAAAATTAACACTTTATAACTATTGGTTGCTATTGTATGGCTATGCAATTGACTTTTTTTAAAATTGAAGGACAGTTGACTCACAATGCTGTGTTAGCTTCTGGTGTATAGCAAAGAGACTCAGTTATATATATACACACACACACATATTATTTTTTCATATTCTTTTTCATTATGGTTTATCACAAGTTATTGAATATAATTCTCTGTGCTATATAGTAGGAACTTACTCTTTAGCA
The DNA here is from genome assembly GCF_048564905.1 of Vicugna pacos. Taxonomy (NCBI): domain Eukaryota; kingdom Metazoa; phylum Chordata; class Mammalia; order Artiodactyla; family Camelidae; genus Vicugna; species Vicugna pacos. Next base: position 11,444,264 of record NC_132999.1, on the reverse strand, counting down.
ATTGATCTTAAATCTAGCAATTTTCCTAAACTCTCCAAATGTGTGTTCTGTATATATGTGCATATACATTAGGTCTTTTACTTGGACAATTTTCATGTCATCTTTGAATAATCAGTTTTGTTTACTTCTTTTCACTCATGGAAACTTCTATTACTTTTTCCTGCCTTACTCCAATGGTCAAAGCCTCTAGTCCCACACTGAATAAAAGTCATAACACATGGCTTCCAAAAACAGGAATAAATCAATAACTTCTTGCACAGGATTCATGCTAATATTCTTGAACTCATTCCATTGTTGGTATATGTGCTGCCAAAGTGAGACACAGCTGAACTCTGCTGTCCTGGGTGGCAGCTGGTCCCTCCTGGGTGCACATGCAGGAAGCTGAGGAGATGACTCCACAAGGGGGCTCTGCTTTCTGAGGAGTGAGAGACTGTTTCCAGGGCAACAAGTTCCAGCTTTTGGCCCAGAATCATCCCTTTGATCACATCTCCTTCTAGCCCACCTCCTTGAATATAATCTCGTAAGAAGCCATGACGTTTGTCTTTTTTCTCTTCAACTACCTTGAAAAACGAGGCAACACTTCTGCCACAAGGTGAGCAGTAGGAGATCACGGGCAAACGTATCATCCATCCTCCAGAGGACCGAATTTGCATTAGGTGTTAATACACTTGATTATCTCGCCAGCCCCAGATGTGTCATCTTTATTACCTAAGTAACCAAGTGAATGTGCTTAGGGTTTTCAACATACAGTCTCTTGCCTTTCCTTCTAAATCCCTATTAGACAAATTGGAATTTCAGCAGCCAGTGGCAGATTTTGGTCCACACTTTTTTTCTGGCTTATGAAAGTGAAATTGAGCATTCAGTTTAAACTCCAGTGGATATTTAATCTATAGCACAAACTGGGACATTGAGAGTGAAAAGGGGTGCTAAATAAATAAGATGTCTGAGCGCAGGTATAAACTGGGGCTCGCCTGAAAAACCCGGAGTATGTTAAGCACTCCAGCTATGCTGTTCTTGTACGTGCCATTTCTTTTTCTAGCTCCTCTATGCTGTGATGTTTCTTCCTGCCATGTCTCATCTCTCATTCAAATGTTTCTCAGTTCTGTTTTGTGAGGGATTCACCCAACCACCATCCAGCCTACCCATCCATACAGAAACTGTGAAACCATAAACGAAGTGTAGTTTAAGTAGCTCATGAAAAATGATTTGAAAGAAACTCTGATTGACCTCAAATGCCGTGTTTCACATCCTTCAGTGTCGCAGATAAGGCTCTGATCTTCTCACCCATACTTTTCTTTCCAAATTACGTTATCCAAATTTCCTGTTATGCTGGGTGACATACATTATTTATCATATACACACACACATAAAATATAGCATAAATGATGTATTTGCACTTGATCAGAGAAATTTGCTGTAAACAGCACCACATCACGATGCTCTTTGGTATGCTTTTTGTGCTTTATTGGTGACACTCGGAGGAAAACACTTCAGTTGTTTTCAGAGAACATTTAAATGGGTTTCCAGCTTATTCTGCCAACCTCCCAGACCTCCCGGGCAGCTCGCCTCCGAATGCCTCTGCCACAAGCCAACATCCTTCTACACCAGAGTTATTTATTAATTGCATTTTAATTGGTTTCAACGATTGCCAGCTGACAAGAGGAGATGACCATCAAGTGTGGTTAGATATTAACTTGAAAGAGAATGGAGTAGAATCTACTCCAACGGAAGAACTGGCACATCTGAAACAGATAATATAAGTTCCACTAATCACATTTCTTGATACTCCAAACAGTCTCCTGATGGTCTCTTGCTTTATATTTGCATAAGAAATTTCAATGCTGATCTTTCAAGAAGGATGGATCTAAAGAGCCAGATTCAAGACTGGCACTGAGTCGAGTCTTACAGGGACATGGAGAATGAGACGCTCACAAAATGGCAAATGATAATAATAATTCACATTTATTGAATTCCTACCTTGTGCCAAGTTCTTATTATGTCAAGAGCTTGATAGTTATTACCTCATTTAATCGTCATGCCCCTGTGATGGAGGTACTATCGTTATCTCCATTTTACAGGTTAGAAAATTGTGTAATTTGCTTGAGACCATAACACAGAGTGGTAGAGCTGGGGTAGCTGGAGCCCTTAAATGCCCCAGTCTACTAAATGGCTTGTTGTAAGCATGCATTAAGTGCCAAACCTCTGATGCTTGCCTTCATAAACTCTTGCTACCATATTCTGCAAATGTACCCAGGATGCTTAAGATGTCTTAAAGAAGTCTTGGGGCTTTCCCATACCCCATGACTATAGTAAGATACAGACTTACTTATCACCCTCACACCAATTCATTGACCAAAAGTATACACTGCTACAGCTATACAAAGGAGAGACTGTGATAATAAAGGAAAATTTCACAGGCGAGTTTACAGTTGACCTATTTTAAAAGTGAGGACAGACATCTTTCCAAGTTAGAAGAGATAGAATGTGACAAGATGCAGAGTTCGGAAAGCATGAGGATGGCTTAGGAAACATGGTGGCTCACTGTGGACACAGTATAATACACTGTGATAGGAAACTCATTTGGAAAGGTAGGTTGGGCTAGATCAAAGAAGTTATCAGATTAATGCAGGCAGCCACACATCTCCCAGAGCGACTGATAGTTCCTTAGAATCAGGGATGGTAACAATCATCTCAGAGACCCCCTCTCCCACCCAGGACATTGCATGGTGTCTAGCTCATTACAGACACCTATAAATATACCAAACATCAAGAAATAAAGCATCAGTCTTCCTAAGGCAACATGCTTTTTTAAAAAACCTGGATCAAAACCTTAAGCGAAAGAAAGCACATTCAAGCGATGTGGTGAGGCTCCCCTAAGAAGATAGAAAAGCATGTAAGGAGTTCTCAGCTTCTCACTAGAATTCCTAAAGCTGCATGAACTAATGATAACTGACATTTTCTGTGCTCGTGCTGCGTGCAAGCCTGTGTCCTGGATGTTACATTAGCGTCTCATTTAACCTCCATAACCCTTTGAATACAAACAGTGATTATTCCCAGTGTTCATTCAGGAATACTGGGGGCCATTAGTAACCTCTGCCTCACTGAACTAAAAGTGTGTAAGCAGGATTTATAGAAGCCTCTAACTTAAGATTCTGTTAAGTCTGACCACTCTTCAAGGCTTGGCAACATTGGAAATCTTACCCAACATAGTTAAAATTCCCACTGTTTAGAGGAAGAAAGCTTGTCATTAGAACATTTTTAGTGTGGTCTTTTTTTGGGGGGGGGGCGGTGAGGTCTGTACCCTTCCCCCTATTAGTGTGGTCTTGACTGATCTGGGTTTTCAACAGGTGCTATGCTTGCTTTTGAATTACTGTTACTTTAGTTTCACTATTTTTACTCCAATGTTTATGGTTAATAATGCTAAAATTGATAATGGCTTTTCAGAGGGGGGAATATAATTTTTCAGGAACTAACATAGAAAAGTTTGAGTCTAGTGCTTATTATTTTGTTTTTCTCCAATTTGTTTGTTAATGTAGAAGGTTTTTATTTTTTAATACTAGAAATTGGGACTGGATAAGATAGATGAATCAAGGAATCTTTTGCTCCACCTAAGCAGGCAGCAGTCAAAAATAAATAAATAAATAAATAGAAGGGAAAAACTGACCTAGAAGGAGAATGCTAAATAAATGTCACCCGTGCCCTGCCCCCGCTCTCGAAGTTGACATCTCTAATTGGTCACAGCACTTTCTCCCACTGAGCTAAGATGCAGCTTCAGAATCCTTCCTAACCCAGCATTCCAGAGAGCGCGTCGGCAGAGGAGTCGAACCCTATTTGCAACCTCTATTCTATCGCTACACTCTAACCTTTGATTGGAGAAGAATCTGTGACATAATTAATGCTTATAAGTTATTGTTTTGACTGGCAGGCATGGGAGGAGCCAACAAAATCAACAACATCACTCATGTAGCCGTGTCTAAGCATCACGCTAAGGATTTTATAAATTCTCTCATTTAGTCCTCACAATACCCATGTGAGGCAAGGACAGCCAGTCCCAACCTTGTGATCATTCTATAGTCTCAGAGGTGAATCTATTTCCAAGCTATTGACTTAACAGCCCCCAGATCCTAATGACGGATGGCGTTGTAGCCTTTGGACAAAAAGAGTCACTAGAATAATGCTATGGAAAATCTTCAAATAACAAGAATCTAAGTGATTCTGAAAACATATGAATGCAAGTGCAATGAACAAAGCATATTCATAAAAGATAAGAAGGCTGTGCAGTGAAAGTTTTTCAAGGCAGACAAGGGTAGAGCTGAAATTGAGGCTCTAGATAAAATATAAAGAATATTCGGCAACAGTGCGCACTGTGTCAGGAAATGCGACAAGTGCTTACATCATGCTTAATTTCCACAACTACCTGGAAGGTGTTACTAGCTACTTCTACAAAAAAGAAAAACAATATTCAGTGAGACCAAGTTACCTCTCAGAAAGTCTCTGAGCGGGGATTCAAACCAAGTTGTCTGAATCCAAAGCCTGAACCCACCGTGATAAGGTACACCAAGAAACAAATCAGTGTCAGCCTGCAGTGATGTCTGATTGGGCTCAGAAAGCATTGACACTGAAATTCCAAGCCACCGGAACCTACATTTGAGGACTGGCTGAGGTCTGTGACAGACTCAAGAACCAAATCTAAGCTACCTGTAGGGTTAGGGACTGAAGAGGAAAAGAGTTATCCACACATTTGAACACTCTTCTCCAATAGCTTTTTATTTTAATCAAATATTTCTTTCTCTTCCCTAGGGGAAATTCTGTTCCTTTCCCACCCAATGCACAGGTGCCAAGTACCATCATTATTCATTTTACCCCATTGTAGAGTCATCAGGAAAATAATGCCAGTGATTATTTCTGTTCACTTGCCAGAGAAAATGCATCAGGAAATGTCAACCTTTCATTTCTCATCTTAAAGACGACAATATTAAATAAGAACCGGAATTCACACAGGTGAACATCTGTGCTAAGCATAAAAGCACATGGTCCTGATGGTGAGTTATAACAGCATTTAAGTTTTTGAGTCAGATGGCCAACTTTGCCAAATTATTAATGCATTGGGTGTTTTTATTTTCTCTCAGGAAAAGATAATTCAGAAGGAAGTTCTCACTCACACCCCCTTAGAATCTTACATTTAAATGTAGGTTTTCAAGGGCTCAGATTTTCCTGACATTTTGAAAGAAGTCGGGGGTTGGAAACTTTGCATCTTTTTTTTCCTTTCTGTGCTTTTTTAAAAACATGCGTCTCCTATTAATCCGCCAACCATTAGGCAGCTTTAAAATCAAATATGCTTCCTCATGATTCCCCATCCCTCTGGATAACAACATTGGTCAAACTTCATTGAGACCTCACTCAGCTGATGTTACAGATATGGAAGGGAGGTGGAAGACCACTATGAGGGTCAGGATTGGGAAACTGTTCATCTTCCTATGACTCACTTTGTCTTACATCTAAAAATAAAAAATTGAAGGCAATATCCGTCTTTTCATAAAATATTTTTTAAATGGATTTGATTGATACACTAACAATAGATTTGTAAGTTCTTCTCCTGGGAAACAAATTGAAATTACTTTTATATGTATTCAAAGAGTATATTGCTAAATTTTTATTTTCATTTTGTAGTTGTAATAATTAATACTGATCTTTTCAGAATTATTTGTCAAGACTTCCATTTTATATCATGTATAATAAGGCTCAAAATTATAAGCTTAAACATAAAAATTAGAGTTAAACATAATTACCCAACTTCTTAGCCTCTAAATAAATATGTTCTTTAATTTTTTTCGTATAATACATGTTCCTTGGAAAAGTTTTTCTAAAAACAAAATAAAAAATAAAATTCACAAAGTTCACCATCCAGAGTTAGGCTCTGCTAATATTTTAATGTAGATATCCCTGACTTCCATCTTCCCCTAAGAATTACAATATAGATTATGTATTTACTGGACGTGGGCAAAGGAAACCTAATTGAAGAAATAAATGCAAAAAGGGGGATTTACAATAAGCGTAGTCTCCCTGAACTCACAAGAAGGAATGCGACCAGGTCTTAGACTAAAACTTGGTGGGCAATTGGAAAAATCTGTCCTCTCCACCCTTCATTGTTTCCTCATCCTGTGGCAGAAAATGATGAGTACCAACGTCTTGTGATTTTAAATTTCCTCTATGCAAGCCAGCAGTCAGACGGAGACTGGACATTCTTGGTCACAGTCTCAAAGCTCCCTGGGAAGGGAATCAGGATTCTGTAAAGAGTCCATCCTGATCCAAGGGGCATGCTTATGTCCCAGCAACACGGCTTGTTGTAACTGCATGTTTGGGTTGAAGGGCAGTAACCAGAGAGGGAAGTCACCGGGAGCCACAGATACCCACTAGCAGTAGTTTTAATATTTTTATTTGGCAAAAGTAAAAATAAACCCTATATACTGTTTTATAACTTGCCCCTCCTCACTTAATACATGTTGGCCAATGTGCAATAGGCTTCCTTTATTCTCCCTTTATTTCTGTTACTGGTGAAACTTTCTATGCATATTTTGTTTCCCTAAAACAGTGCCTCTCAATCTTTTTTTTACATTATGGCACACACACATTGAAAATAACACTTTTTCTTTTGCATACTCAGGAAACTGGAGGAGATATAAAGCCATATATATAAGGCTTGGTGCAAAATGTATTTTCTTTATATTATAAAATTATGATTAAAAATAAAACAGTAACAAAGTTAAGTTGATGAATATTTAAGATATTGAATTTGTATAAAGCTTCCAAATATAATGTTCTCCGAGTGTTTAATAAAAACTAGCTTGCTTCCATACTCTTATTTATGTCTTATTTATATCAGATTTTATGTGTAAAATAACCATGCAAAATTCCTGATGAAGAATTTTTCATGATGATATTTTCAAATTCTTTAGAGGGACCATCAGTGAGAAACTTTGCACAGGTTTGTGATAAAATTTTTTAAAGAACTTTTACAATTATTAAAAAATGTACACATTTATTTTTATTTTTTAACACAAATTTCATTTGCTTTTATTCTTGATGCAACTGTGGGAAACCTCATTGGAGAGACCAAGAGGGCGAGAGGGATGGTAATAGTTAACATTAACAACGTTCATGGAGAAAATGATACTTAAAATCACATTGATGTCTCTTAAACCAAACATACCGTATTTTATTATCCAGCTGAAGAGTGTTATAGCATGCCCGTTTTTTTTTAATGTACACCTTTAGATTATATTTAAACAGTTATTTCTTTTACCTATTAAAGTAATATTGAAACCTCGTGATAATGTAAATAATTCTGAGTCCATTGAACATTTTCATATTAAGTATTTCAAAATAATGACAATGCTCTAGTTTTCAGAATGAACATATAAATCTTGGAGAGGCCATTCTGAAGCTGGCCAGGTTGTCACTAAAGAGGCCAACACTGGCTGCTGAAAGAGCTGCCTGGGAAGTCCCAGCACCTCCTCGCCTGCGCGCCGCACAGCGCGGTGGGGCAGAGTGCGCATGAGCAAAGGCCCGCTGGCGGCTTGCGGGACCTAGGGGCACCGCCAGACTTGGATGCGGTGGCTCCAGGTCAGAGGCTACGGGACTCCAGCGGCCCCAGGCCAGCTCAACGTGCCCACAGTCACTACCTCGAGGCTCTACCTATAATCCATTCACAGCACTTTAGCAAAAGGTGTGATCTAATGAAATGGAAGACTTATTCATTCTCTCTACTAGCACAGTGGTTTTCAGATTTTGTTCCGTGAGCTCAAAGATTTGGTTCCAGGGCCTCAGAGCCCTCACGTAGGTGAAAGGGAAGCCCAGGGACTGAGAGTTCTGGGTTTGCTGCTCTGCCTCAACCACGGCTCTTCCCTGTTACCGCTTACATTCAGGCGCGTGGGTGTGTGTACCCGCAGAGGGGAGACTTCAACTGCTAAAAACAAAAAGGGTGTGGGCGGGTACAGCTCAAGTGCTACAGCGGATGCTTACCACGCATGAGGTCCTGGGTTCAATCCCCAGTAGCTCCTCTAAGAATAAATAAATAGACCTACTTACCATCACTCCTCCAAATTAAATAAAATCTTTTTTAAAATAGACATGAAAAAGCTTTTTTTAAGAAAAGGTTTTCATACACCATATTGTATTGATGTTTACCCTTAAAACTTTAAGTATATATATACAAATATATATATTTCTGTCAACACCAAACATGAAACAGTGTATTTCTTTCTATAAAATGTGAAATTTTTTCCCTTTACGCCTCCACCTTACAACCAGCTTTTGTTGAAACGATCTAGGACTTTAGATCTCAATCTTTTTAATACATTCTGACATTACGTAGCTTCGTGTTCCCTTTGTTTTTGACATTTGCAGTAAGTTTCATGACGACATTAGCATTAGTAATCTAAATTTAATGCTATTTCACTGGCCCCATTTTTCACGTTTTCTTTTATAAATCTTCCTGATTTCTAAATTCTTTATTATGATTAATTTCTTGGTTCACTGGAGCACTTATTCAATCATTTTTTCCAGGAAAGTTACACAAACAGTACGCATTTTGGAGCCTCGCACATTGGAGATTGTTTTTCTTCTATCCTCCCATACGAAGGTTAGTGTATCTGGGGCTAGAATTCTGGGAACACGATATTTGGTCTTCAAAATTGCTTCCAATAAAAGGAGGAAGGAAATCTGCACTCAAAGGCTGAAACTTTTCACAGCAGTCATTATGTGGACAATGGTCCATTGTTTTCTTCCAGTGTTCATTTTTAAAGAGTTCTGATGTCAACTGGATTATTTTCCATAATAATGAATGCTTCTCTCGAATCTGCATGCTTTAAAGCATTGAGAAAGCACTGGACTAAGAAATTTTGCCCTAATGTGTCTCATCACTTCAATTATTTCAACTCTAAGATTCAAACTTTTCCTCTACTTAAAAATATTTTTCTTTTACTGTTTGTTCGCTACCTCCCTCCACCTAGTCTGTCCTCTGCTGAAGATATTTCAATGATGTATCAGCTCACTTAGATCACGTCCCATGTCTCTCTTCTCTCATTGCTTCCATTCCTTTATCCTTTCCCTTAGTGTCTTGAGACCACTTATCAAGTTTACTTCTCATTCATTAATTCCATTTTCTCTTGGATTCAATTCACTGCCTGCTTCCCCCATTGCATGAATTCAGAGTTGATGTTCTTCGTCTCCAAGAAATAAATTCTTGACTTTCAGACTCTTCCCTTTTCCAGACTGCCTGCTTTTGCATCGTAAATGAAATGTTCTCTTACTGAAAACAGAAATAAGAAGTTATCTGAGAATTTTCCTTCCTCTTCCCATGACTCGAAGGGCAACATCGGCCCTGTGCACGAGCACGCCTGCCATCCTTTGGACTGCTGTTGCTTTTTATCACACATCCAGTGAGCTGCTCTGTCGGCCCATTCTGCAGAGGGACAGCTGTGTCTGCCCAGCATTGTGCAGGCAGTCTCTGCCCCAGAGAATATGGGTCCCTGATCAAATATTTCAGGCTCAAGACACACAGGGAAAAAAAAAAGAGAGACGATTTAGATATACTGTAGTTTTATTTGTGATTAGAAGTCTGGCTGCCCCCTGGGCAATCAGAGGGAAGCTGCAGCCCCAGGTGGATCACTTCAGGGAACTTCATCTCTGTGCCAGCAGTTCTTTTCCACAGGTGTCCCGGCAGCCAGAAAGCTAGCTGGGACCCTTGCTTCCCTTCTCTAACTGACACAGCCGCCTTCCTTCGGAGTCTGCACAACTTATCATCTGAGCCGATTACAAACTCTTAGCGGACACTGTGAGGGGCTGGTTTCCTCACATATAAGATGGGATGCTGGTACGTAGCTCATGGTGGTGTTGTGAGAACTGGATGAATATCGATCTGTCTCTGTCTCTCTCTGTCTCTGTCTCTCTCTCTCTCTCTCTCTCTCACACACACACACACACACACACACACCTCTCCCGTGTCCCGAGCCATGGCCTCCAGCCCCTGCTGGTAAGTCAGAGGATGCTGTGGATTTCCACTGCATCTCCTCTTCACCCACACATGGACTCTTCCTCCCTACACAGCGATTTCAAAGTTGGAAAGCGCTTCCCTCAGTGTGAACTCACCGTCTTTTCCAATTACAATAATTGGTTGTTTTCAATGGGAATTTGGAGGAGGAAGTGAGTTCTTACCCTGTTCCAGCCATATCTGGCACAAAATCAGTTCTTAATTCAGATTTGTTGAATGAAGGACTCTCCGCAGCATCAACTCGCCTCTCAATTCTAAATCTCCCCCGGTTATAAGAGTGAGGGAGCGACCTAAGGTCACCTCCAGAATGTCACAGCTTCCTGAAAACAGTTTTATCACAGCTGGCAGCCGCTGACACCAATCAAAGTCCAATTAGTCGATGAGAATGTCAGAGAAATGATTTTAGAGTCCTTTAGGGCTGGGAGCTGGAAAGGCAATCGGTCAGTGGTGTTAAGCAAGAGGCTTGGAAATTTACTGAAGATTTTTAAAGGCGTTGGAACACCTAAATGAACATATCCTAATCAAAGATAGACTGAGCAGCTGAAATCTGTTCAAAGGCTTTTAGAGCTTCAGCGCTGAGCTAATTTTAATCACCATCTTGAGATAAGAGAGAAATAAGCAGGTCACTTTGGTACGTTTAGAAATTCTAAGTGAGACTTGAGACTGGGAGCAAGGAGGTGGAATACTGAGTCGAAAGCTTCTCCCTCACACCAAGATTACAGAGGCCCAAATAGCTCTCTCCATCATGAGACCAAGACTCCTTTGCAGTTTCTGGAATAAGTTCAAAAGAATATTGGATTTGGAAAACAGAATGGAATTCATGTTGGAGCAACCAAATTAATCCCCCTTTAATGATTAAAAACAGGGTATGTCCAAGATCAAAACAAATCGCAAAATGGCAAGAGTCAAACTATATAACCAAGCTAAGAGGATTTAAAGTACAAGAAAATAAAAATAAAAACTCAGACCTTCATGAGACTCCTTCCCAGTTGATTTGGTTGTATGTGGAACCAAGAGAAATTGGTCAGAGAAGTTCAAAGCAATGGTCATTCATGACAATTTACCTAGTAATGCCTGAAAGCAGGGTGCACCCTAAAGAAAATGGAGCTCCCCTCACCTCGCCCTGAAGGAGAGCGTTAAACTCTTTTATGTATTTGTACCCTCCTACCAGTGGTGTGTGAGAATTCTGGATACTTCTGAGTAATTCATAATCTCAATGATTAATACATATTTTTTTCCTGAACATTTCTGATTGCTTTTGACAGTCTCTTGATCTTTGCTTTTTAAATTTCATCTATATTTCACACAAGGGGTATTATAGTCTACACCAGATAACCCAGCTATGTGAAGTTCATTGAGCCCAAGTCTCTGACAAGTTGTTTCTGCTGCTTTTCAGACATGGCGGCTTGCTTTCTAACATGTTTGATGTTTGGGCTTTTTGTTTTGTTTTGTTTTCCCTTAATCATGAGCTCATACTTACCTGAACTTAATCTTGAAATTTAGATATTAAATTTAGGTTTAAAATGGCCTTCCCTAGAGAAGACACACAGAAGCTTCAGATGCCAGGACCAGTTTAATGTAATCTCTTAGCCACAGAGGGGGTGTAAATTTAAACTCCAGACACCACTTGAGAGTAGGCCTATGGTGGCAGATTCTCAGGAGTTACTCTTGCTTTTCCCCTTGGAAGAACTAGGTCAGTTTCACTGTCAATGTCTTTCACTGAAGGTGAAGCTCCGTATGGTGCCCAGATGTACACAGAATTGGGCAGGGCTGGCCTGCTAGGCTTCCCGCAGGGCATAGGCCTCATTTCTTATCCTCAAAGCTCTGTTTCACTGGAAACTACATTTCTTTCCCCTTTCCTACTCAGGACAGCCCAGTTTTCTGTGTCCATTTACCACTCTGATTTCAGCTCTTCATCAGTATCATTTTTAATTTTACTTCATTTATTGTGCTGTTAGGGGTTGGTACTGGCCTTTGAAATTTTATTTTACTTTCTTGCATGTTTGATAATGTATTTAAAACCTTTTGTATTTGTTTGATTTTAATTTATCCATCCCTTAGGTATTCGTCAGTGAGTTTTTCAAAATATCTAATCTGCCATGCTCCCAAAAGCCAAAGTCTAGGCTTAACTTCTTAATTTACAAAAAGAAGCATTTCTGCTTCATTTTCACTGTCCTTCCCTTCCCTTTCCCTTGAGAAGGAGCATGACTGGGGTGAAGGAAGGGAGGGGCTGAAAGTCATCAGGGCCTTGGGGTGGCTGTGAGTGTTGGTAGGGGGGTATGGGGGGCAAAGAGGAAGTGATGTGAAGGAGATATCTTTGGGACCAGCTTCTGTGAGCCCAAGGAGACAGCAATGAGGCTGAGGATCAAAGAAACAGTTGGTATGATCTAAAGATTGGTGACATGCCGTGGGATGGAACAAATAAGTAAATATATTCAAAATAATGGAAGCCAAGTTTCTTACTATCAGAAGGACTGAAAGTATAGAAAAAGGGAAGACTACAAAGAACTCTAAGGTGTTCAGTTGGAATTGGTGGTATCAGAGAGAACTCATGGTCTGTTAACAGATATATAAGTAAATATCAATGTATGTGTATATAAATATATGTATATGCATGCATCTTAGCTCTGTCCACCAGTATATATAAGCACACCATACAAAAATCTTGGTTTCTAAATTCTATCCTACAGTAGAAGGAAACAGGGCTCCTTGGGAAAATAACTAATTCCAAGAGTGAGACAGGGAAAATATGAGATGAATCAAGAATGTATTTTTGGACCAAACTGAAGGAATGCTCAATGAATGACAAAGACACATCAAAAGGACAGAGAAGTCAACCTAAAAAGGCTTCCACTGGTCAAATCTGGGCCATTACAAGCATCAAAATAAATCCTGACAGGAACAGATTAAAATCTATTATTGAATAAAATAAATATCCATGAGTCCAAGCTGATGTGAGTGAATGAAGGGAAAAGAAGGAAAAGTTTTTCCTTACAATAGGAAGCCAACTAATAAATAAGAAAGGAATGCTAGAAACAGAAAACACCCTCTGACAGTTAATATACTGGTAGTTGATTTGGGCAGAAGTTGTCTTGGAAGTAAAGGCTGGTGGATGACGGTTTGAAGTGGAACAGGATGAATACTTATCAATTACAAAAGAAACAATGGTGACTTTGCAGTGACTTTGCCTGAACGATGTGACAATGGTGACTTTGCCTGGACAACAGTATCCATGACTAAGTGACCGAGGTTAACATCAGCGGTGATGAGTCAGGTCAACATCTGGTGCCTCCTGATGTGACAAGCCACAAAGAGCCCAGCTATGTTTCTACAAAGAATGGACGGATGCAGGCCTGCGTCCGATCGTGGGGATACAACAAGAGGTCGCCGACTGTGGGATGTGGTGACTGTGCACTGTCCAGTGTGCTGGCCGCTGGCTGCATGGGGCTGTGGAGCACTTGGACTGTGACTAGTCCTAGCTGAGATGTACTGTATTTGCACTGGGTTTTGGAAAATCTTATATGAAAAAAATAACATAAATTATTTTTCGTACTGATTAATTTTTTAAATGATAACATTTTGAAAACAATGGGTTAAATACATATATTATTATTAATTTCTCCTCATTCTTTTTCCGTTTCCACTAGAAAATTTAAAAATGTGTACTTTTAGTTCCTGTATTGGGCAACGCTGTCCTATAGAATGAAAGGCCTGCACTGTCTAAAACTATCGTGAATATGAAAGACAGAAAGACTGAAGAACTATTCCAGATGGAAGGAGACTGAGGAGTTAGGATAAATAAATGCAGAGTGTGGGTCCATCCAGTTTCCTCACTAGACTCAGGCACACATTCTTTGCAAGAATACCACATAGATGAATGATCATTTTATATTTAGAGATAGATAGCTATGCCATCTCCTTTCATCTTCTCTGATACACACATGTGAGAGATGAGAGGAGACAGAGTGAATGCAGTGATATGTTAACCACTGGGAAACCTGGATGAAGGGAATATAGGAATTTTTATACCATTCTGTTAACTTTCATGTAAGATTTTTTTCAAAATAAATAATAAATGTACCAATGGGTAAAATGAAAGATAAAAAGGAAGTAATGATGGAACTACAGCTCACGAGCACCACGACAATGTCCTGGTGTCACCCCAGTACCAGCGGCTCACCATGCTCTGTGATGGAGACAGAATAGACGAGGATTGTATACAATTGTATACAATTCTCGGAGCAGCGTTTAAAATTCAATTCTGTTCTCTCCCATTCAAGAAAACAAATCAGAATGCAAGTAGGCGAGATGAATTTATAGAAAGAACAGCCTTGAATCTGTTCTAATTTATAAAAGAAGCAAATGCACCTATATAACCCTCACACCATGATAGGCAAGTGTGTTAAGCAATCTACAGCTGAGAACCACTGCCTTAGACCAGTTATTCCCCAGTTTCAATGGTAAGACTTTTTCTGGAGGTGGGGTTGGTATATAGCTCGAGTGGTAGAGTGCATGCTTAGCATGCATGAGGTCCTGTGTTCAATCCCCAGTACGTCCATTAAAAAAATAAGTAAATAAATAAACCTGACTACCTCCTCCCCCCAACCCCAGCCAAAAAATAAACGACTCCTCAATGGCAAGACTTCTCATGATTTAAAAATTTTCACAAAACATCACATGATAGTAATTCCATGGATTTTCATTCAATCTGCAAGTTAGGTTCTTATAGACATTTTTTAAAAAATGAAAGCACTGAGGATTGAGCCCAGGACCTCATGCATGCTAAGCATGCACTCTACCACTAAGCTATATCTCCCCACTCTACCCTAGAGATCCGTAGCCCACAGACTGGAAATTGCCAGGCATAAAAACTCCTTCAGGATTAATTTTGTACTGATGCTTTGTTCTGAGCTACTTGAGGTTACCCTGATTCATGAAGGCGTTTAAGACCATCACCTCTTTGCTCACAACTTCTTTATGTCAGGTTGGTCTATCTCCCTTTCCCGCCTGCTTTAAGAGCTTTTCCATTCTGACCTAATTAGGGTTATTAGATTCCAGTCTAATCTTGGAGTCTGATCTAACCTCTGATTAACACAAGACAAAATGAATTTGTTGGAAGGATATAGGATGGTTTACAAGATGGATGGAATATTAGAAGAACTGGGCTCAGAAGGGTCAAGAATTAGGACAGCCCCAGGAGTTCTGGCAGAAGGAGCCAATCATGGGAGCTGTCACCAAGGGGGTGAGTCCACTTCAACCTGACTTTTTTGTTTCCTTCTTTGCATCACTCTTCTCAAGTTTTCAACTCCTGGGAGAGAAGGTCTGATTAACCTAGGACATGTGTGCTGAGTCACGCACTCACTCATTGGTTAGAGACGGGCGGGGCCCCTTGGCTGCCATCTACATGACACGAATGGGGGAGAGGTGATTTCCCAAAGGAAACAAAGGAGAATGGACTCTGGGAAGCAGGAAAATTAGCAACACTTACCCCATCATCTTTAAAGCTTAATTCAAGCAATACATTTATCAGGTAAAATAACGAAACCATACCAAAAAAATAAAATGTACTTAAACCCTCCCCAACAAAAGGAAGACTATGCCAGTGCCCATATAATGGCATCTGAAAGACTCCTGTCCTCCACCCATCTCCTCTTCCAGAATTGGGCTGGGCTAAAGTTCTTACATTCCTGAGAGGGATTGGGAGAAAGGGTGTTAGTGCGTGACTGTCATAATCATTTGGGACTTTCCTAGTTTTGAGTATAGGACATATTCTGTTTGTAAGTTGATCTGTTTTCTACATAACTAATAATTAAAAACATTTCTTTTTCTTTTACAAGGTGACTAAAAGACCAACTGTAAATACTGTTTTTTAGGAACCTTATAAAAACACAAACTTTTTTAAGTTTGGGCTCTAATTTTCCTATTGGTGAGGATTTACATATGTGTAGGTACATATGTATGTATATACCTAGCCATCTATTCAGCCAGCCATCCAAACTTCTCTGTCTCTCTCTCTCCTTCTCTCTCTGTCTTTATAGAGTAGCAAGAAAGGAAATACATCTCAAGGTTACACATGCTGTGTCTCTTTGCTTTGAACCATCAACCCATTTGTTGAGGTTCTTTGCCCGGTTCATTGACACAGACTTTCATTCTGGAGGGATCTGAGTCCTTGATGGACCTTCCTGGGTGGCGTTGTGATGGTCTTCCATTAAGACTCCATGAAGCATCTACTGCTTCCATCCTTACTTCTCCCTATTCTCACTGCATACGTAGCTGCAACACTATTTTGCTATTCAAGGTCAGTAAGCCCAGATGAAACACAGTCTCTTTTTGAGGCAGTTTCGTAGTGGCATGGAGAATCTGAGCAGACGAAGCAACATTGGCAGCATTTAATCCATGGGAATAATTACTGTATCTTCTGGTAGAAATAGAATTCAGAGGCACAGGGACAGGAAGCACAAATGTTACTGGGAGGCATTAGATGTAATCACACAAGGCGCCACTCCCCTTGGCTTTTGGTTCCCCGATGTCTGTGTCTTGGTCGTAGAGGGCAGGAGGAGGACAATGAGCCAGCTTCTGACCTCTGATTTACAGCAGCCTACAGGACAGCACACCAATGTTACTGGCCTCAGCCAAGAACAACAGTCTTCAGTATTCTATTCTTCCCCTTTAGAAGAGTGGTTGCTCCTGGGGGTTGAGGAAGATGATAGGACCAGTGACTTCCATGAGCATCATCCCATTGCCCTTTATTCTGCTATGATGTACATTCTCTGGTCCAAGCTTGCATAGACCATCATAATAGTGCACAAGGCAATGGTGTGAACAGCGATAGTGTTGACAGAGGCATGAAGGATGGGGAAACCAAATCCAAATTCTTTTATTAATCCTATAATATAGGTATTCTTTTTATTTCCATTTCACATATGAGGAAACTGAGACCAAAGTCAAATAACTTGCCCAAGGTCATTCATCCAGAACTGGCAGAGACAGGTCCACACTAACTGACCCGCTCCAGTGGATGTTCTTAACCCCTGAGCCTCTCTCTGGAGAAGTTAGGTGACTCAGCTGGTGGAATAACCAGGATATTGGTCCTCTAACTACTGCCTCATCACTCTACTCTCTGCTACACTACCTGCCTGCTTCAGGATGCTGGAAAGAGAACACCAAAGATTTATTGTCTGTAGGAGAGAAAGAGTAAATATTCTTTACATAACCATTGAAAGTAGTAAACACATCATGTTGTTTATCTTACAAAGATGAAATGTGAAACCTCATTAATTTTTAAATAGCTTAGATTTAGTAGCATAGATTTTCACCAAACAGAAGTAAACTGAGATCATTGTCACCGTCCTTTGTAAAATTCTTCAGTTATTCCTCACTACCTTCAAATAAAGTTGAAATTCCTTAGCCAGGCAAACGTCATGAACTGGCTCTTGCCTGCACCAACCCCCCACCCCACCACTGCTCAGGTTTTGTCCTGACTCCCGCCTCCAAATATATTGAAATACAAACATGTTCTTTCTTCCAGGTCCCTGGGTACTTGCATAAAATGAATCCTCTGTCCAGAAAGCTTTTTGTCTCTCGGTTTAGGCTCCATGTGGTTGCATTAACCATAGTCTTCATTTTGTGTATTTTGATGCTTTGATATTTGGGGCCTTGCTGATTCTGGAGGGACTGCTCCTCCAAGGGCTAGCCAATTCCTCGAGAGAGACAGTCAACAACGAGCCCAGGAGCATGCCTTTCACACACAAACTAAGCCCAGACCGCCCAGCTTTCTCCTTTACCAGCTCTCATCCTCCTGCCCTGACCACCCCAGGACCAGCCACCAGACAGGAAGGGACAGCCCCTGTGCCCCCGAGCCCACTGAAGTTTTTCAACTAGCCAGTCCTAAACTTGCTTACCCTGCCTAGCTCGACCATAAGAAAGGCTTCTGCCCACATCCCGTCCTCCCCTTACCTCCTGACCAATCCTGAAGCTGTCCCATGTGGCCCCATGTGGCCTAACCTGCCCCTTCTCTTGGCAGTACTACAAACTGTCCTTCAGTGGCAGTCATCTCCTGATCTGCTGGACTCATCACCCCATACTTGACAGCTGAATGAAGTGATTGCTCCTGCTTTTTTGCTACCACCATACCACGGACACGCCCTTATTACTGCACTTTTCACACACCACACGGCAATCTTTTGTGGAACTGTCTCCACTGGTTGCCTGTGAGCTTCCCGGGAAACTCTTTCATCTTTGTATCATCAGCTGTCAGCGTGCTGGGTGTCACAGTGTAGGCTCTCCATAAATGCTAGATAGGTAAAGCAATGAATTAATTAGTCCTAGGAGCCCCCTGCACATCAAGTCACTTAAATTCAAATCTCATCACTTTTCAATTAGCCTTTCTACTTATGACATGTATAAATGCAGGGACCAAATTTATATGTGCAAAATTAAAACTCGACTCATTGGTACATACGGCTAGTTGACATAAGCATGAAACAATGCCAACCCGGCAGCAAACGTCCAAGTTGAAAAGAAGTTTTACAACTGCAAAATATTATGATTAGGTACAAAAATCTGTGTGAAAGAAGTTCTGAGCCAAAGTATGGAATGGAGCTTCATTGCCTCAATTTTTTACCTTTCCTTGCAAGCCATGAATCTGAGGATTCATAAATTCTATTTGATGATAACTTACCAAAGGAAGAAATGACCTCCATATTTTTAAGACTTTGATGTATACCTATGCATAAATTGTAAATGATCTCACAGTATATAATTTCTTAAACAAGAGGGGAGATCAGATGTACCTGAGGACCTACTATGTGCCAGGGCCTGTGCCAGGTGTTCAATGAGTTACAGAGATCAAGCCTCGTGATCGTCTTCCAAGTTAGGTGCTGTGGCAGCCCTGCCCCTTCAGAGACACCATGTTGAAGAGAATCCCAGCCTTCTATCTGACTTGAAAAGGGAAATAAATTCATAGGAGAAGTCAGCCCCGGTTGGAAGGGAGTGGAAGGGAGGTTCTGAAAACACAGAATGAAATGACGCACTCCTGGATGGGAAATGAAGATAGAAACACTGCAGAATATGTAAGAATACATGGGGAAGGACGTTAGGGTCTGGATTGAGAAGGTGCAACCGAGAAGTGGTCCTCTGGACTTCACACAGCAGGGCCGGGGACACCTGCAGGGCCCACGTGAGATGACTCGGGGGAGGAGGTGAAAGCGTATACACCTGGGTTTCTCCTTCAGGGGCAACTCTAAATGCCGGATCCGTGTCTGATACATGCCTTGTTGCCCTGTGACTGTTTGCTGAATGAATGAACAAATGCATATTCTTCAAACAATTTAAGTTGATAAGTACAAACTTTAATGCAAAATTATCTGGTTGGGCCACTCACCTACCCTTGTCTGGATCTCATAAAAGCAGACACTCAAAACCTGCTGTCACAGGCTCTTGTCTTGACTGTCATCTCAGGAGATGCAGCGGTTTCTTTGAGGAATGGCAGGACAGGTAGTTACCGCTGAAGTGTCCTATGGGACATACAAGGCATGCGTGAGAATCCATCAGTTTGTTTTCATTTTTTATTAATGTTTGTTTTTCTCTCCCAGCATCAGGAAGGCAGGTGGTCTCCAAGTTCTACTTAGGGGGGCCACCACGGCCACCTCAGGCTGGAGGACGAGCTCTGGGCTTCCCCCTCCTACCTCAGCCAGAACTGCTCCAATTTTAACTCATATAATGAGCCTCCAGTCAAGATTTCATTTTAACAATAATAATAATGAACGGGTTTTTTTTTTTTTAAGTTCATTATGGTGAGTGTCTAAATAGTGACACTATCACTTAGTAACTATGTGATCGTGGGTGGGCTTTGCCTGTCTGTGCCTCAGTTCCCTCATCTGTAAAAGGACAATGTAACAGTAGCTAACTGAGAGGGCTGTCGTGAGGATTAAGTACATTAAAAGATGCTAAATACAAAAAAATGCTATCTACATATTGGATCGTCTCATCTTTATTTGATTTAATCTTTCAAATGGCCCCTCTGAGGAGGGCAGTACTACCATTGCCCTTGCATGGATGAGACCACGGGGGCTTGGAGAGACTTGGTATCTTGCTCAAGGTCACACACATCTCGTTGTGCCCTTAACTATGCAGAAATGAAGTATAGTTTCCACAGATAAAAAGAAATTCACTAGTCACAAGTTTCGGTCTTTGAATGAGGAGGCAAGGCTCAAGCTGACTTTTTTAAAAAGGCGACTGTTTAAAAAGTGTAACATTTCAATGCTGCTTAAATAAAATCAGCTGTTTTAAATGGCATGTGCGATATTTCCAAACAAAAAGGACAAAGACGTAAGAATGATATCAATTAGCTTGGGAAGAGCAGCAGAAAGATGCATATAGATCAATTATGCTTTTTACATTAGCGGAAATATTGCAAGGACACTCAAGAATGCACTTTTAAATTCATTTTGAAAACTCTTTAACTGGCTTTCCCTCTTGCAGCTGCTACCCCTTATGTGTGTGAAGCAGAAAAAGGACAAAAAGACCGGCCTTCCTTGATGTCGGGCCAGCCTCACCCCTGACTTCCCGGCTCATCCAGGAACACAGCGAGCTTTCCAGCACGTGTGCTCACTCAGCTCTCAGATCGTGGCACTGGGGCATGGCATGCAGGCATGGTCCTTTCTCTCTCACATTTGGAGGGGAAATTTGCTTCATTTTACCGGATCCCAGTGTTTGCCCCTATTTGCCTTTCCCCGTTCTCCTTTGAGATATTGTGAACAATTAAAACAAAAATCAATTCCTAATATGAAAAACTCCTTCTACTGAAGTTCCTGGTCTCGCCCTATAGTTGTTGGCCTCCCTTCAATTTCTCCAAACTTCACGGGTCTGTCAGTTTTATGACCTGCCCCCCACCAACAAAAATTTGCCATGTCCACCCTCACGCACCCACTGTGTGCCAGAATCTGGGAAAACAAAGATGAATAATACAAAATTTCTGAGTTCAACTGCTCACAACCTACATCTGGAGACAGATATCTCAACAAGTCAGTAGTGAGGAAAAGGGGAGGGACCCTGACAAAGATGTTTCTGTTTGGAATAAATAACAGCGGGAGAGGCTGGAGGATCTGACCGTGAGTAGGGGCTGCCCAGCCTCGTCTGGGAACCATGCGTTTCCCTACCTCGCAAAGTTGTTGGGAAATTCGAGTGGCCTGAGGCATTTGAATGCTTTGAAAACTCTCAAGAGCGATTTCCATGTGTTGCAGATGTTGGGAGTGTTCTGCCCGCACCCCCCGCCTCTGCCGCTTCAGTGCCACTGGGGACCGAAACCTCCAGCACCTGCCCCTCTCTGCCTGAGGGATTTTTCCAGCCTTGGGAGCCTGCTGGCTTTGCCACCTGTGAGGCAGGGAGTATGGGCCAAAGAATCCGGGCCCGTCGCCACGTGCCCAGAGCAGCCCTCAACCAAACAAATGAGACACTACTCCCTCGGCCCTCAGTGGAACGACCAAGGCCTGCCGTCTACACTGGCTGCCAGAATTTCCCCAGCAGGACTGAGCCCCAGTTGTCTACAGTAGTAACTTGCCTGATTATGCACCATTTCTTGGCTGTCTTCCCTCCCTCTACTGCTTCCCTGCACACCCGCATCCCCAAAAAGTTTTCCTTCACCTGACAAGCAGATACTTGCATGTGCATCTTTATCCCTGCATATACTTCTGAGAGAACCCAAACTAAAACATCGTGTAAGCCACTTTTTATTATTTTTCTACACCATTTTGAAAGGTGGCCAGAATTACACATACTATTTTGCATGGAAAAGGTGCTGCTATATATTTATAAATCCTCTTCTGCATAGTTAGCATTTGATCCACTTTAACCATTGCAACATAATACCTGCATAAGAATTTTTGAGTCCAAAAACCAACACTGCCCTGGCCGAAGCCTTTATCTGTCACTTAGATTTCCACAGCAATCTCCTGGCTGTTCTCTCTGGCTCCAGTCCCTCCCCCCACAAAGCCATCCCTCTCACGGTCTCCAGAGACATTCACCTAGAAAGTTATTGTGACCACAGCACTCCCAGCCCAAACAGCACTATTGTGCAAATTTTAAAAGGCTTCCCATACTTACAAGACTTCTAACCAATGGAAAATTGTTATAATATTCTGAAACGTGCAGAGCAAGATACTTCTTCATGGTCATTTTCAAGGAAATTGACAAAATACATACACAAACCTGCAGCAATTATGATTGTGATACCCACTTAGATATGCATCCTTGCAGACTGCACAACCTGCACAACTGTACAGAACCAGCTTGGTTCTGATAACTCCCTACATCACCCACAAACTCCTTCTCTGTTTCTAGCAACTGCCATGAGGTTCCATGCTTCCATGACTGTGTTATGTTGTCCTCTCTGCCAAGGGACACTGGCCTTCTCCTGATCTGTTTCTAGTGATCTTGAAAACCAACAGAGAACATTTCCCTTTTGCCAGAAATCATACATGAAACACGCTCACATAGCCGTATGTCGCTCTTCTGTGACCCCTCTAATTCTTCATTTTTAACTCAACTTAGCATATTGGGGTATGATCGCCTGCTCGTGGGTCTGTCCTCTGCAGTGAGGACTGAGTTTGTCTCCTCTTTGTGTTGCCAGCATCTAGAGGGGGCCTTGGCTTAGAGTCAGAGCATTTAGAAAACAGTGGAGTGTGGAGTACGGAGACTGGGAGGGAAGGCTCTGCAGTCAGACAGACTTGGTCACCTCTTGGTTCTGTCCCTTTAGACACGTGACCTTGAGCAAATGGCCTCCCATCGCTATGTTTCCATTTCCATTGGTAAAACGGAGATGACACCATTACCGATTTAAAAAGCCACTGCCTACAATTAGCACTGTTATTAACTGTTCTTTTTATTGTAAGCTCAATCAGCATTTGAGAATGAACGTTCCTCCCTTTAAACCAAACAGGCAGCTCCCTGTGAAAACATGCCTTTTGTTTGATAAGCAGAATGGTGATGAACACTTCACATGAGTTGGTACATTTTGTCTACATAACTACTCTGCTCAAAAGGTTTTACCACCTGCCTGATTCAAATGAGGGAACTGAGAAGGGCAGTTAGTGGCTCGTGCTGGGACACAGGCGAGTTAGCGTCAAAGGTTGGGCCGAACCTTGTTCGGTGTGACTCCAAGGCTGTGCTTTAAGCTGAGCTGTGGAAACATTAAGGAGGGGACTCGCTGACCGACTGTAGGTTCAGAAAGTAGGGGCTGCTGGGGACCAGGCCCAGGCTGAGATGTGAGGGACCAGGACAGAAACGGGCTTGTTGAAAGACTCATCTGACCGACCATAAATGCTGTCAATTCAAAGTACGGTTTTCATGGCTAATTCAAAGGATTCCTGTGTAGAGTCAGGAGATGAGAGTCACAGGGAATGGCGGCTGCGTAGTTAGGAAGGACCCAGGATGCTGAGCAAAGATTTCTAATTTTATCTTGAAAACTGTACAAAAGCAAAGAGACATTTAAAAGCATTGACCACACTGGGTGCTGACAGGACGTGGGACAACTGGAACTCTCATTTGGGGGGAATAAAAAAAACGGACCAACCGCTTTGGAAAACAGTTGAACAATTTCCTTCAAAGTTCACCAGACATCTATCCTATGACCCAACCATTCCACTCCTAGGTTTTCACGTGAGAAAAATTAAACCATCCATCTATCAAAAGACAAGAACAGTCTTAGTAATTCTATTCATAAGAGCCCCAAACTGGAAACAACCCAAATGTGCATTAACAGGAAGATGGATAAAAACAATTGTGCCGTTTTCACATAATAGTATTTAGCAATAAAAGGGAACAGACGCTTAAAACACCCAACAGCGTGGATAAACCTCAAAATAGTATGCTAAGTGAACAAGGTCAGACGAAAAGGCATATGCTGTACGTTTTCATCTATATTCAATCCTAGAATAGGCAAAGCTGGCCTGCAGTGATCAGAACAATGTTTGCCTGTTTGCTTATGGGGTGAGGGTTAGTGGGACTGGAAGAAAGCACGAGGGGACTGTCTGGGATGCTGGAAATGATCCATATCTTGATAGTGCAGGTAGGGAAAAGGTATAGAGTTTTGTCAAAACTCATCAAACTGTGCACCTCATTTTGTGTATTTTACTGTGTGTAAAATATATCTTGAAAAAATAAAAGTAGGAGAAATGCACATCACAAAACAAGGAACTGCCTTTGGTTATACTACCTACAGACTGGGCGTAAACTATGTTCTTATGAATCAGACCAATTTAGAGTTCAGTAGAAGAAGTGGGTTATGGGAACTCTCATAAAGCTGCTATTCATTCATTCTTTGACGAATATTTATTTGTTTTAACAAATATTTATTTAGCCTAATGCCACCACTTACCAAAGCCTGGGTGTCTCTGGACAAATGAGTCTCAGTGCCTCAATTCACTCATTTGTGAGAGGGGGATGGTGACATTACCTACCTCATGGGGGTATTGTGGTAGCAAATGGATGTAAAACTCTAGACTAGTGCTGGCAAATCGGAGCCAGATAAATGCTAGTGATTACTATTATTACCCTCTGTATGGTCTGGCTTTGTAGGATAGAAACAGTTACAGGACACAGCTCCAGTTCTAGAAAATTTATGATCTAGAAGGAAGGATGAACAATAAATACATAAATGAATATGCTTGGTACAATAACAGAATTTGAGAAGTGCTTTGAGGACATAAATGATTAACTGACTTGGAACGGAAAATCCATTCAAAAGGAAAATAATCAGCCACCGAAATCAAATCAAGTTCAGAGAGTCGTTTATTATTGTTCAGCATTAACAGTACTGGAATAATGCCTCTTGTTCTTGGCATCTGAAATTTGGAGTTCCCAGGGCTCAGGCCTGTGACCCCTTTTCTTCTGTGTCCTGGCTCAGTCCTAGGTGACCTCATCCTTTTCTGAACTGTGAAGCCCTGTTTGTGCCTCTAAGCCCAACATCATGCCTGAATTCCAGCGGCTTGTGACATTTCATACTGAGGCCATTTAAGTCTACATTCTCCAGTCTAGCCCCCTCCAAATCTGCTTTTCCTGTGGCATTCTGCATCCTGGAAATAGCACCTTCAATCTCCCCGCTGCCCAGTTCTAAAGCCTTGTATTCGCTGCCTCCTTTCTTTTTCTCATGTCTCATAACCAATACCAGCAAATCCTGAAACCAGTCCCTTCTCCTAAAAGGCCCACGACCTCCTCGCACCTAGAGCTTCCTAAGTAGTCTCCATCCTTCCTCTCTTGCTCCCCCTGAGCTACTCTCAGCACAGCAGCCAGGTGATCTTTCCAAAGCATTAAGGCTCCATGGTCTTCCCCTGCTCTAAACCCTCCAGTGGGTTTCCTTCACACTGTCTTTTTTGTGGTCTGTGAGGCCCTATACAATCTGGCCCTGGACTGGCTCTCTGCCCTCCTCCCCAACTACTTTCCCTCTCATTCCCTCCACTCCAGACACACCCACTTCCTTGCTGTCTCTTCAGCATGTCAGTCAAGCTCTTACCTCATGGCCTTTGCACATGCTATTTCCTTTGCCTGAAACGCCCTTTCCCAGAAAGTCTCATGGCTCACTCCCTCACTCTATTCAAATCTCTCCTCAAATGTCACTATCCTAGCTAACACAGTACCACACCCCACCTCGATCTTTAACTGCTTCTTTTACCCTCCTTTTCTTCCTAGTGCCGGACATTCTATTAGATTGGTTTATTGCCCTAGCTTGAATATAAGCCTCATAGGGCAGATTTCTCGCGTGTCTCCATCACATCCCCATGGTTAGAACTGGCTAGCGCTGGCACACAGTAGATGCTCAGTTGATATCTGTTAGATGAATGAATGAGTTCCCATCATCTTAGCTCACGCACAGCTTCCTAGTTTACAAACAGTCACATACACAACGTTTTAATAAGCCCTCCAACAATTTAGGGATGGGCTTTGTTATATCCATTACACAGTAAGTTAAGCGTGTGTTTAAATATTTTTAAAGTCCTTTGCTCAAGGTCACGCAACTCTTGGTCACACACGTCAAATCCTAGTCTTTCACTGTCAAACTTAGTTTTTCAATCATAATTGTAAAACACTATTAATAATGGTTAACAACCTGTTAGTACTCTTCTTGACACTTCACTTGTAGTATCTCATTTAACCTTCACAACAACGCTCTTACGGTTGCTATTTTTACAGATAAGGACACTAAGGCACAGCTAAATAGCTTACCGAGTTCACAGAGCTGGGAAGTGGTCAAGTCAGAATCTGGGTCCCGGCCGCCTGACTCCAAAGACTTGTTCTCCGCAGCCTGTGAAGTGAAGTGAGTTGACTAAACTGAGGAACCCAAGTTGAAAAGTATCAACTTTGTTCTGGGACTTTTTGCCACTATGAAGCTTTCTGCTTTTGTAGCATTCAGCAGAACTTTTTTCTTTAAGATCATAAAGGGGAAAGCAGTCACATCTCCAATGCAGTTTACATTATGTTGCTTTCTGTCTTCTATCCCTTTTGGAAATGTTTGACACATTTGTTTCTGATTTGAGAGGTCACTTAGGAGTCACGGGCAGGGCTCACTGGTTTCCAGCAGTTTGTCTTCCCACCTCCCTGGTAGCTCTCTGGTACCTCTGTGTCCACGGGCACAGGCTGGCCTCCCTCCCGGGCAGGAGCACCACCTCCTCCCTCCTTGCCCTGTGACATGCCTGGTCTCATAAATCCTCATCTTATGCTTATCACATAACCTACATTGCGGAACAGTCAATTTCTTTTACTTTCCTTCTCTTTCTTTTTCTTTCTTTCTGTCCATTCCCCCGCCCAAATCTGAGTCTACTTGGATGTGATGGCACCAGAGGCAAATATGTGGCAAAATTTTAAGTGGTGAGAAGTCCATCTCAGCTACCTGGATTTTGAGAAGCAAATTGTGATTCCCCTACTCACCTTGTATTGAACTGGACAAGGTGGATGAACTAAAAAAGCTTTATTGACTTGTCTACTCATTTCCAAGTCAATCGAGTGTCTATGAATGCTGCTTATTTTCTGCTCTTTCTGGTTCTTCAAATTATTAACTTAAAAGTGTACAAAAAGTTATGAAAACCGAGGTGGCTACCCTTAAAATATCAAACCCCTCAGGTCTTAAATAAACAAGCACTCAGAAGTTGAAAAACAAGCCAAGTACTTTGATAGATTCCTAATTCTTTGTAATATAAAGGTTCACAGCACTTACTTGGAAAGAGTAGACTTTGCGTTCCTTCAGGGCAGCACGGGATCCAAGTATCCTGATGCCTGACGCATAGTAAGTGCTTAACATAGTAGGCACTTGACAAATACATGCTAAATCTCTAACAATCTGACTTTTATTGCCAACTTATGATGCAGGAAAAATGGAATGCAAGAGGATGGCCACGTCCCAGGTCCCAGGCGAGTCCCTGGGATGCACTCCATCAAGTGAGGGTCCTTGGCTTCGCACAGGAAAGAATTCGAGAGCGAGCCACAGTTGAGTGAAAGTAGATTTATTCAGAGAGACACATACTCCACAGACAGAGTGCAGGCCACCTCAAAGGAGGTGAGGGACTGTTTGTTTTTGTGGGCTTGGTAAATTCATATGCAAACAAGTGGGAGGATTATTCCAACTACTTTGGGGAAGGGGCTGGGATTCCCAGGAACTGGACCATCACCCACTCCTTGACCTTTTATGGGCAGCCTTGAAACTGCCATGGCACCTGTGGGCGCCATTTACCATACTATTATATTTCAATGAGCGTATATTGAAGCTCAAAGTCCATAGGGATTTGAATCTTCCACTATCTTGGTGCTAATTGCTGCATCATTCTTTTAGTTGTGCCTTGCCCCCTTCCCTCCTGTCCCACTTGCAGACTTGTCATACACACATACACACACACACACACATACACACATGGTCGTGAACTCAAACAAGAGGATTTGCGTCTTATTCCTCTCTGTATTCCCTCATATAGAACCACCAGATAGCAGGTGATCATTAAATGAACAGCACAAGGATTTTAACTTCTATTACTTGTTTTAGCTGCCCTTCCCCTTCTCCACCTTGTCCATTTGGCTCTCAGTCCAGAGTGTCTAAAACTATCACATCAATCTAATCAAAAATTTGAAAGGCAGAGACCTTGAAATTATTCAAATCAACTTCAGAATTACATTTTTTTAAGTCTACCCTGGCCATTTCATAAGTAGGTCTAGGAACTCGCTAACTACTATCCCAGGAGAGAGAAAAAAGGCATAAGCTTAATGAATTTGGTCAGACATACTGTGTGACAGATGTCCAACGTACTGCCATGATCTTAAATCATAAATACGATGGCTTTGTTTGGCATGGCAAAATATATTAGAAGTGTTTTATTGGTCACTGGGCAACTTACTAGATGGAAGGGGAATGATTCTGAAAAATGCAGAAGCTACATCCAGTAGCATCTCAAAAGGAGCCCTGGAGAAACACAGATAATCTGCTTGCAGTGATGCATCAAGTTGGTCCTTTGTTTCCTTAATTTGAGTGTCAAGTGCAACCATCCAATAAAGAATTGCCAAGACCCGATAAGATTCTCCTTCGGCTGCTGCTCTTCCTGCCCTAACAACTGGTGCTATTCATGCCCAAAGCACAAACTGAATAAATAGCTTCAAGGCTGACAATGTTGGACAGTGTTTGGAATTTTTTGTTTTTCCTTGAAAGGCCAAATCCCACACGTTTTTCGCTTTCTCCCAAACACTATTGCTCCGATTAATTTTAACTTTCTCAATACGGAGTATAGAAGGATGCTTCATAAGTTAAAAATAGTTCCTGTTGTATCATCAGTCCAGCAATGGATTAGTGAAGATTAAAAGAGGACTGTAATGCCTTTTTTGGCCTTGAGAAAGCTCTTATTGTGTCTATGGTTCAGTTGGCCTGCTGATCATTTTCATCTTAATGTAATCTTTACCATTACGCTGCTACAGGTGAGGTGTTAAGTAATACATTAACGAGACTATTCTCACTGAGCAATTTCACCAGAAATATGTTTTTACCTAAATTAGACATTTAACAAATGCCATCTGTAATTCAGCACGGGGTAAGAGTGGGGGAGAGTACCTTTAAAACAAGCTATTGATGTGAATTTCCAAAAACACCCCGAATAATTGTTGTTTTTAATTTTCATTGAAGTTCTGAATGTGGAATTATGTACTGTCAGTGCAGTAGACCAACACTAGGAGAGCACCAAAGGCCTGAGAATTCTTACAAAATAAGCTGTAAGCAGTTTTATTTTAGCAGCCAGAAATCTTTCATTTAAATTAGGAAGAATCTACAGGTCCAGTTCATCATGTGGGTATGATGTGCTGAATGTTCTTAACACTTTTAAATCGTTTAGACAAATAGTAGGAACCTCAAAGTTTTGATAGAAAAATAAATTATACTATTTAAAACAAGTAATACATGAAATAATTTAGATGAAAATTATAAAGATTGCATGAGAATAACTGAATTTAAAAAGTAAAATAAAGGGGGGAGAGGATAGCAGAAATCTTACAATTGGAAACTGAAATAATAAATAATTTATTTTAAAATTTATTTCGTGACAAATTCCTCCACGCTCTGATCGTAAACGCCAATGCTATAAATAAAGCCATTGACATTTGGACTGTAGACTTGTTTTTCTAAAAATCACAAAACATTAATTCTAGTTTGCAAATTTTCAAATGGATATCATGTTCAGAATCCAAACGGGTTCTCCTTCCTTTTCACTTGGTGACTTCATAAAAGATAAATAAGCCCTTGGACCAAAAGATGGGTATACTGGCACGGTTAACTCTCTCGTCCCAAAAATTCTACTCAGCTGAGAAGATTATTATTTGGGGGCGGGAAGGGGGTGGATGCAGAGGTCTTTAGGACCCAGCAGGCGGCGGCAGGCGGCAGTTGTGTAGATCGCTGAGAGACTACGAGGGTCCGGTTCAGTTTTAATTCTGTCTCTAATCTCTGCAACAGCGGCGCTCCTTGGGTCCCGCGGCTCCCCTGCCCACTCAGCCGCGGCTGGCAGCCGGGCGAAAATCGGAGCCGCCTCCGCCCAGTCACCCACCATGGAAACCCTCCAAGAAAAAGTGGCTCCGGACGCGTGTGCCTGAAGATTCCGCACAAAAGAGGTGCCCAAAATGAAGACCCTGATGGTGAGTCATTTGTTGCAACTCCTCTGGGCAGAGGCGGGACTCCGGGGCGCAGCGTCCCCGGGGCCCTCGGGAGAGCTCCAGGGCGCCTAACCCTGCGCTGCGAGGTCGCCTGTTACAAAGGGACAACTTTCCACCTGCTCCGCGTTCCTTCCCGATTTCTCGGTTCTGCCTGGCTCGGATTCCCAGAGCCCAAATAGGAACTCGGGATGCTGGGCTCCTGGCTCTCCAGCGGGCGGTCCGAGCGGACAGCGGAGAGCTAGAGAAGCTGTGGGGTGGTGGGCGCCTTGCTCGGGGATGGGGGTGCCCTAAAGCAACAGCCTCGCAAAAACTAAGAGAGGCGGGCAGGGGGACCTTTGCAGACTTTCTTGGTTTCCTTGTCAGATTTAAAACTTGCAAGGATCGCTGAGGTAGAGGCTCACCACGGGTCCAGAAAGGAGAAGGGGCAAGGGCTAGACGTTCTAACAGCCGAGCTGAGGCAGAGGGTCCCCTCCCCAAGGTGCGAGCCCACCCCTGTCCCCGCTGCCAGCGCGCTGTCCCTCGCGTGGCCCGGCGCCGCGCACCACTTGTCCTCTGCCGAGAGATCTGGGAGGCGGCGGCGGCCAAGAGCAGCGCCGCTGGGGAGCATCCCCTGATGTACGCGAGGGGACGGTGCTTCCTCCGCCCGGGCTGCACGCGGCCGGGATAGGACCCGGGTCATTCCCCCGCCCCCGGACCTCCCCCACCCGTCCGACCGTCCCGCCGGTGTCCCCGCGGAGCGCGCTGCTCCCGGTTCGGCGCTCAGCGCCTCTCCTCTGCTCTCTCCCGCCCGCCCGCAGCGCCATGGTCTGGCAGTGTGTTTAGCGCTCACCACCATGTGCACCAGCTTGTTGCTCGTGTACAGCAGCTTCGGCGGCCAGAAGGAGCGGCCCCTGCAGCAGCAGCAGGCAGCGGCGACCGGCAGCGCGCAGCGGTCGGCGGAGAGCAGCCCCCCGCCGCGTCCCGAGGCTCCCGCGGGACCGCGGCCGCTGGACGGATACCTTGGCGTGGTGGACCACAAGGTGACAGCTCGCTCGCCAGCTCGCCCGCCACCCAGCCTGGGGATCCCGCACACCTGAGCTTGCCCCTTTCCCGGGGCTGGGAGGCGCCGTGAGTAGGTGCCATTCGGAGGCTGGAAGGGGGAGTGGACCCGCGAGGGTGGGATGGCAGAGTTCCTACCTGGTATGAATTTCTTTTTGGAGAAGGATGCAAAGTTTTCAGGGAATAGGGATGAGATGAGTGGACCCCAAATCCTACTTTCATAATAGGAACCGTCCCTGGAACTAGAATCGCCATGACCCCAGAACTGCAGCTACCGCTGGGTGCTGGGTTCCTGAAGCCTCGGGTTTGGCGGCCAAGTCGCGCCCTAGTGGGAGGAGAACCAGGAATGGCGCGGGTACCAGTCCGGGCGTACCTCGGACCGGGAACCGGAGGCTGAGGAGCAGCCAGCCCGCGGCCGCTGCTCAGCCTCGCAGGTTCTTAATCTGATCTCTGCTTCGGATGCTCTGGGCTAAATTCCCACAGCCCTGGGGAGCGGTGCCCAGGCAGGCGCGGAAGGCTTTAGGCACAAACTCAGCTTTCATTGGCTTGAAACTCATCGTTGAGGGCCTATTTTCCTCTGCCTTCCGGGAAGTCGCTGCATGGTTTGGCTAATAATTAAAAAGATGAATTTTTAAGAAATTAAGCCTCCTTCCCTTAGAAATAATGAATCTCTGGTTTCAGTGTGTGAAGCCTCTGGGAGAATCCTAATCAAGTTTCCTAATTCTGAAAAGATATTTTGATACAGTTTAAATGTATTTCCCATCCTTTGAAGCTGCTAGTATATATGTATTTTTAATTTAAACAGAATTCCACCCTGTATATGCTCTATAAAGCTGGAGAATTTCTTGAAACCACTCAAGTATTCTGCTTTTTGTATTATTAGGTTTTATGGTTGTGAACCAAAGTGATATTTAGCAGGTGCTGCTTTTGTGTGAAAAGATGACTCTTCCCATGTATGGGAAAGTCACACTTTTTTTAAGTAGCAATCAGAATACTTCTCACTTGTGCAATGTATAATGCTAAGGATTTTGGAGAGTATGAAAGAGTTGAAGGCAGAACCCAGCCTTTAGGGATCACTGAATGCCTGTAGGGGGAAAAAAAAACAATATACCATGAAATGTGGTTGGATGGATAGATAGATGACAGATAGATAGACAGATAGATATAAATGTATGGGAAATGCTAGATATAAACAGTTCTGTTGGAGTACAGAAGTGAGAAAGATCTCGGACCTAGTAAAATCAAGGAAAGTTTCTTTGAAAAGGCAGAGCTAGCACTCAGAAGAATTCAGGGAAGCAAAAAAGGGCAAGAGAAAAGAGGAAGTGATTTGCCTGGAATGAGGACTGGTGGTAGATCCTTAAAATCAAAAGCAGAGCAGGCCATCAGTTCCACAATTACAGCTTTGCTTTTCTCTTTAAGTTGTCAGATTGATTACATACTTTGTATCTGCGTGTGCAAGCAACCCAGAAGGGCTGAAGTTCTAGAAGAGGTGAGACATTGGCTTCTGACTGTGGATAGATGTGCTATTTGTGTGTATGATGAATGTATTGAACCTGGTGGATTTTCATGGCTGTTGTTTAGTGGAAATGGCTATCCAGCACTTGTGAAGCTTTGATTAATAGGGGTGTCAAAAGGTAAATTTGCTGAAAGCTTTGATCCGCCTTTGGGAAGACACTCTGAATGCCTCCCTTCCTGTGCTCTCCTGCTGGACAGACAGCAGCTAAGAACACTGATAGCCTAGGGCAAAATATGATGCCTGCATGTTCCCTTTCAAAGCAATGTTTATTCACACGGATATATTGGGTTCCACTTCATTGTATCAGAGCCTTATTTCATTAAAACGAAGGACAGCCCCTTTGAGGAAGGAAATGTTGAAACTCTAGGAGAAATTGCGATAACACATATTAAAGGGTTTTGTAAACTGTGAAGTGTTATGTGAATGATAGATACACACAGAAGTCCTTAGAATTCGTAGCAGAGAATTGTAAATGTGACCAGGAAGTTCTTCTCAGATAATTAGTACCAATGAAATTCTTTCATAGAAAATCAGCCTCTTACAAAATTCCATACTCAAAGTGTCCAACAAAGTTTATCCTACCCCAGGCAAAGGAACAAATACAAATCTTACAACCCGTGCCTGCTCTCTAGGCACTGTTCCAGTTGTCCCGCTGAATGAAGTGTAAACCTCTGCTTAGAATGTAGTCACTTTACCGCTACTACTTAGCTGGCTGCAAGTTGGGCAGAGTTCATTCCCGCTGGCTATCTGAAGGTGCGTGTGTGAAATGTTTATGTCATCTCCCAAAGCTGCTGTTTAAGTAGGTTTCCTTGGGATCGCACTATATTCTTGCTTAGTCTGAGGTAGAAACCATTTGTTGGAATATTGCTAGGATTTTTTTTCCAGTTAACACAGGGGAGGGTAAAGTTGAAAGCTTTTCTATTCTTATTATGTTGCCAGATGATACTCTGATTGCTTTTTTTTCCCTCTACTCTCACATCAGGCCTTAGAAAAATTATAGGATGTGCTGAATGTGATGACCACCAAGCCGTGTGCTGCTGCATATTGAATCAGAATTCCTACAGACTTTCTATTTGCCATTGATTTACTGAATCTGGAGAGAGTTACAGATACCATTTAGGAAAATGTTCACATCTCCGTGGCTGGAGGTCCCAAAGTCTGATAAATACGTAGTGTTTATGTTCAGTTACATAGTGGTATTAACGTAACTCCGAGATTAAATTCAACAGGCGGTCTTAATCCCCAGCACCTGAATTTCACAAATTACCGCCTGTCTGCAGTGATAGTCTTGTCTCATACGGCTGCAGACGGAATTGCTGTTCAGATTAAATCACTGCGTGCTTTTGTTGAAAGGCATGCTGCAAGTCAAGCCAGTGATGAGCAATGTGTGTAGAAGCTTAAAATATTACTTTCCATAGTTGTAGTCCCTACTTCCTGTTTCTCAAACAGTGTGAGCGGAAATCCTAATTCCAGTGTGACAAAGTAAGTGAAGTCTCCTTGGAGTTTCGTGTGATGATGAAATCACTCATTTTCTCTTAGGTAGATTCTTTCTCTTCATTCCCAAACCTTTTCCCCCAACCTTTCCCCAGAAATATTTCTCCAACTGATTTCCATCTTGTTACGAGTCTGTCACTACAGCTATGCATTTCTGCATCCTGCCATTTCCTGGTCCTCATTTCTGGAAGTCTTTGATTTCTAACCACATCTGCCAGACCTAAGCAAAGAAGCCAGCTTCCATGGTTTGGGGAACCTTCTGCCTTTAGAACTGCAGTGTAATGTATAATCAGACTAACACACACACACGCACACACACACGCACACACAAAATCAAGCAACTTTCAGAGAAAAACTCTGAGTCTCCCAGCAGGATATAAGGGGACATGAAACACACTTCCGTTTCCGGTCTGGGTTTGCTCTGGGTAGTTAACGTCATTTGCCATCTGGCGGACCCTGTGGAATGAAACTGTGACCTGATTCCCATTTCCAGTAGACAGGAGCCCTTATCACAGAAGACCCGCTTGTCACCTGGGCTGTTCTCTTCTGAGATGGCTCAAGAAAGAGCAGTAATCAGTGGGGTCTGAAGCAGAGCTGCTGGCTCCTCACTTTAGTAGTAGCCCCCAGGAATGGATTTTACACAGACCACTAACACGTTTGCCCTTGGTTCTTTCCTTCCTTGAGCACTCAGTTATTTAGACAAAATCAAATTGCTTAGAGGAAATAGTACTGTCACTATTAACTAGTAGACGTCCAGTTGGAGTGATAAGACAAGTCAGTGCAAGAGTTGAAAAATAATTCAAAACTGGAAAAGAAAGATACGTCATATAACTTACTTTGAAACTATGGCATGAGTATTCTTTTTTAGAGAGGCATATGCATTCTCAAATACAATTTATTCGGCCCTATTTTATATTTGAGACATCCAAAGAATGATAAATAATTTAGATCTCAAAGAAGTTCGGAGTGAGCTTATTTTCTGTGCTCAAGTATTACAAAATATAATATGCCAACAATGATGAAACTCTGTTATCATAAAGCACCAACCAAAAAGAATCATGAAATGAACTATTTTTTATGGGTAAAGAGTTCCAATAATGTGGTTGTTTTTGAACTGGAGAAGTGTTCTTATAACAGTTAGTAAAATAGTTAACCTTCCTTAATTCTGAAAGCCAGTATTTCCTCAGCTTTCCACAAGAGTAATCCCAAAACACCTTTATGCCAAAGCCCAGGTCATACCTTGGGTGGTGAGCTTATTCTGGCTCCTCAAGTTTCAGGCATTCTGGCCTCCTTGCTGATCCTCGAACACTCATTCTGCCTCAGGGCCTTTGCACTTGCTAGTTCCTCTCCCTGGAAAGCTGCTGCCCAAGGTCTTTTGCATGGTTGGTTCCTTCTGGTCATTTGATCATCACATCACATCATCTTCTTGTGGACCACACTCTTTGAAAAACCCCTTTCTCAACAGTCATTCTCTATCATATCAGCCTGTTTTATTTTCCTTATAATACTTAACAAAATCTGAAATAATCTTAAAGTTTACTTGTCTCTTATCTGCCCTACCCCCAAGCAGAATCTAAATGCTGTGATAGCAAAGTGTTTGTACATCTTGTTGACCAGTTTAACTCCAGGTCCCAGTACTTGGCCCTTGGTGGGCACACAGGAAGTATTTAATGAAGGAAAGAAGAAGGCAGTGTGTAGTGAGGGTTGTGGGGTAGGGGGTGGTCCCTGTAGAAGGATAGAGCTACCTTACCTGTGTCAAGTCCTTCCTTTACAAGATATATTGTTGCGTCCAGTGCAACAAAGATTCCTGCTTATGGATGGGTGCCGCAGAACATAAGAAACACACAGATAGATAGAGAATCAAAGATGGACCAGGAGACTCAAGATCTCAAAGATCAAGAGCTCTGGATGGCTGGTTTGCATCGCATTTACTATCATAGTGCTGCAGGAAATAACTTTGTTATGTCTCCATCTGTTCCCTTTGTGAATGGGCCAACAAACGTCACAGAAGCTTTAATGACTCCCTTTTGCAGAAGGCATTATGTATGTGCCGGAGCAGTGTTCTGCTCATGCAAGGGTCAGTGTTCCGAGACCAGCATTGTTTGCCCTCAGGAAACACCCTAGTTCCATGCTGCACCCCAAGCCCCTGCAAGGGAACCTCTTATTTTCTTGTTCTCATGGAGACATCCTGTTGACTTGTTTTCCCACAAAATATCAGTGCAGTCCCAGGCCCTGCTGTGTCTCATCTTTCCTAAATCTGGCTTACTACTATTACTCCTAATAATAACAATGGGGAGGAAGAAGAAGAAATGATTTAAAAGATAAGATTCTTTGGGAATGAGATTTAAGAATCTATCATTTTAATAGGCTTCCCTTATGATTCTTGTGCACATTAAAGTTTGAGAATCATCATTTGAAACATTTTTAATCATCACACTATGTAGTTCTGTAGCTAATTTGTTCCTGGGTTTTTGAACTACTCATAGCCCTTAGTAAATATTCAATTGAAGGCTTAATAGTTGTAAAATTGGATATTCTGGAAGAAGAACACAGTCCCTACCCTCAAAGAACCTTTGATCTAATTGGAGAGAAAAGACAAAGAAGCAAGAAAGGTTAAATATTAAAGCAAATGCTGAATAATAATATGAAGCCAGGAAACACTAAATCAAGGCACTGACACTAAAAAGGAGGCAATTTCTGTGATCTTTCTCATCTTTAAAATAGGTTAAATATTATTATTACCTTAGAAGTTACAAAACTTTTGAACTAAAATTCCATCAATCATCAGTCCCTTTTAATATATATGTGTGTTCTTTATATATTATACATGTGACATTTAATGAATAATTAGTATACTTGGATATCAAAGTAACTTCAAATTTTAGATTCAAAATATTCAATCTCTTTCTGAGTCTCCTTTGGCATGGCATAGGGTCTCCTGGTGTCCTGAAGGGAGCTAACCCTGTTACCCCATTCACGTGTCTTTGTAACATATGGTGACTGTATTTTCTAAACCAAATCTCATAACTCACGGTATGATGAATTTGAACATAACTATGTTGGCCACAAGACAGAATATTTGCAATCAGAGCTCTCCTGGAAACGTGACATCTGTTACAGAGGGGACTTTCCATAACCTCTAAGGTCAAACAGCAGCTCAGTATAATTCCCGTCCTGCGAATATGGGGATAAAGGGAGATTAAAGATGAGAAAAGACTGAAACATTAAAACCCATCATCAGTCAGTGAATCATTCTGCAAACCTCCTCTACACCTATTTAATAGCCTGGGAGCAGCTGCGAAGGATCATAGGTATAGAAAGACAAAGAATGATTCTTTCTTAAATAATAATATTACTAGGCATAGCTGGTGAACCTGATTCAAAAGAAGAATTTCCTCTTGAGTCAGTAAATTTACGATCAGATGATCAACACGAACTTGGGGGTGAGGGCATTTGAGATGTACTCAGATTCTTCTTCACAAGCTCTTTTAGTCTTTTAAACTCTTGGTTTGGGCCTGGGACAAATAAATATTTTCATGGAATGCACTATTCAATGTGGTTTCCCAAATAAAAGTCACAGGCAAGGATATTCTCAGCTTAGACAGTGTATCACCAGGGAAGCCTTCCCGGACTTGTAGCCCTGATTAGATCTGAGCCATAGGTTTTGTCTTCATAGCCAGAATCCCATGATAATACGTATTCTGGCTTACTGTTATTTCTTGTCTAAAATTGTCTGCCTTCCCTGTGGGACAATCAATTCTTGGAGGCTGGGGATTTTTTTTTTCTCTCTTTTTTGTCATTGAATTCTCAGCCTGGTGTATAATAGGCCTCCAATAAATATTTGTTGAATAAATGAGTATAGCCATATAAAGATTTTCTATTTCTTCTACAATAATCCTGCCTCCAGAGTTTTTGACCATTTGGAGTTACTGAAAAGGAAGACCTCACATACAAATATCCATTTCTCCTGCCACAACTTGTAGTTCTGTAACTATTTCATCTCTACATTCTTGTACTAATCAGATCTCTTAAAGCATACTCTGAATTTTAGAGCTAGAAGGAAAACTTCAAAATTACCAGAAGGAATTCATGAGTGATCATGTGAATGGCTGACAGTCGAGGGTCAGTGGCAGAGCTAGGGCTAAAATGTGGGTCTCTGATGTGAACACCATTACCGTAAGGGAAGTTCGGTGCCAATATATTCTAAGCAGTGATTCAACATTGCTTGAACAGAATTTATTAAAATGAAGAGCCTTGGCATATCCAGTTATTGGAAAGAAATAAATATTTAAACGTCTTATTATTCTGAAATGAATATGAGAATATGCCTCTGGATAGTTAAAAAGAGCTCCCACCAACCACTGACTCAGCAGTGGGTACCCAAGGCTACGTAACATGCATGGCACCAATGTAATTGCAACGATTTGTGAATCAGAGTGGATTTAGCCTTTAAAAAGTAAACCAGGCCAAAAGGAGTGTTGTGTTTAATTATTTGCAGAAATGTCACGGCTAGACCACTCATTTAGCTGAATTACCTTCTCCACAGTGGGGAAGAAACCACATCGGGGGACTCAGCTAATCAAGGGTCTGAAGAACAGCCATTCTGCAGGTAATCGTTGGCTTCTCCAGTTCTAAGATGTGATTCTTATTCTGAGATAGGATTACCTGAGGCAAATAGGAGACCATTTTACCTCTGGTAGAAAAAATTAACCCTGATGGTTGTTGTAGCTCAGAATGAAAAGGAAACTTTTTTTCATTATATTCTCTTTTAATGGCTAGAAGCTGACTACGAGTGTTCCGGGGACCCTCACAGAGTCTGAGGATACGCTGGCAGACT
Organism: Vicugna pacos; assembly: GCF_048564905.1. Lineage (NCBI taxonomy): Eukaryota > Metazoa > Chordata > Mammalia > Artiodactyla > Camelidae > Vicugna > Vicugna pacos. Next base: position 11,405,162 of record NC_132999.1, on the reverse strand, counting down.
GAAATGCAAAGTTAAATCATTTTTTTTTAAACAAGAAAGCATATTCTGGAAATTAATTGCACATTTGGGACCTCTCCACTGACTGAACTGCATTATTGCGTTTTTAATTTACAGATCTGCTCATGTTCCTTGCATGCCTCTGATGGCTTCCCTTTGCCTAAAGGATCAAGTTCAGACTCCATAGGAAGGCTCACAAGGCCTGACAGGGTCTGCGTGGCCTACTTCTCCAACCCCCCACCCCGCACACACTGCTCTCCTGAGCCCAGCCTCCTCCGTACACACTGCTCTTGCTCCGTCAAGGAGTGTCCTCTCTCCTTTTATCCACCAGGTAGGGAACCAATCACTCATTAAGACCGAGCTCCAACATCTACTTTCTAAAGTCTTCCCAGGTGCCACCTCTGTGCAGAGCAGGCCCCACAATCTCCTATGCCAGCCGTGGATCAGTCAGTCAGGCACATACTGGCTGAGTGCCTTCTATGTGTTAGACTCAGGGGAGGAAGTGAGAGGAAGGACCTAGTCCTCACCCACAGGACAGTCACAGAGGAGGAAACACGTTTTACAATGACTATACCTTGGTAAATGTATACACATGTATACACATGCTCTTCGGATCTTGTGCATGCCTCTAACCACGCAGTACTGCAGTTATCTAACTGCATGCTTGTCTCCCTGACTAGGCTGTACCTTCTGGAGCCCAGGAATATCACTTCTCCATCCTGGTATCTCCAGGACCTAAAATTGTACCCAGTCCATGTTGAAACTCAATAAATCTTTGTTGAATGTTAGATGCACAGAATCCCATTGTAATCATATGTTATAGGAAGAGATTTGAACAAGTCTGGTTAATAGACTTGCTAATTATAAGGATGTCAGAAATGATAAGTAGGGGCAGAAAGACTTCACATGGGTGGCAGACATATCTTTAATTTCTGGTTCCCCTTTAAACGCAGAACAGCATTTGCTGACCTTTCCAGAGTGGTTGACCAGGTATTGAGAAACAGGAGTGCCCATCTTTGAGGACGGTGTGGTATCCTGGGAGGCAAGGGCCATGCCCAAGTTTTTCACTTGTTATGAGCTCTTTGGGAAGTCAAGTAACTTTTAGGACTGAGCTAGTCTGTAGAAGGGATAGTTAAGCTAGATTCATTCATTTTCTCATTTATCATATAATATTGTGTGCCTACCACATACTTGCCACTGTGTTCTGGACCCAGGAAGCAACAATGAATAAGATGTGATCCCTGACTCCACAAAACTTAAGTCTATAAGAGAGGAGGATAAACAGATATAAAATTAAAGTGCAGATTTGGATAGAAAGATTTACATATTACAGAGATTAGATTGTATCCTGAAAATCTGGAGGAAGTCTTCCAAGAGTAAATTAGAGGAGTGACTTCCTCAGATGTGTGTTTCAGTGGATCACCATGGCTTTGGTGTGGCACAAGGCAGAGCAGTCCTAGGTTACAGGAAGAGAGTCCACTTAGCAGACTGTAGATGTGATCTGAGTGAGTGATGCTAGTGGTCAGACGAAAAGAGACCTAAGGTTTTTGCTGCCCAGAGTTTCCATGCTCTCCCACCCCTCTGTGTTGGTGCAGACAGACAGTCTGAGTGCAGCTTCTGGAACAGCAGAAGGCTTGTGGTTCAAGATTGCCTCTCAAAGTTAGTGAAGAGAGTTTGAGGAGGATCCCAGATGGCATCCCAACTTTGTCTAATTTTGAACCTCGCTGTGCATCTTAATACCACATACCGACTTGAGCAAAACAATGGTGTGATGGTTAAGGCTGGAGCAAGCTGTTCTTGGAGACTCCGTAATGCACGCTGGCAACGAATGATGGGAATTAAACCCTCCACCTGCACAGAGCCAGTGGGATGTGGAATAAACATGCCCAAAGAGGCTTAATTCTGTAACAGTTCTGTTGGGAGAGACTTGATTCTACGATACGCTCTTCAAGGGAGATTTTATGACATAATAAATCTCACCAGGTATAGATCTGTTGGAAGTATGGGGTGGAGGGTGGTTTCCTCTTCTTTCATTCCCACATAGTTAGAGCAATTATTGTTCCTTTAAATCACATAAGTTTATTAACAACTTCTAAGAAAAATTAAGCTTCTATTACCCTGGCATCAGAAGGAAAATTTTGTCAAGGGGCAGTCTGATTCTTAATTCACTCAAAAGCATTTGGTTGGGAGCAAAAAAATGTGTACATTGGAATGAACTCTGGTTTTATGGGGCTTATGTTTGGAGTTCCTTGGCAGTGTCACCTGCCAGACTGCTATCAGGGTTTCCAAGTCGTCTCCCATTCCCTAAGTAGTGTGTGCACTCTGTGGTGCAAATCATAAAGCTGGTTCATTGCATTTTTATTCCTCTTGTTGAAAGTTTTGAACAATCAAAGTGCAGGGAGTGATGACATTCTGCTTGTCTTCCAGAACACGGAAAAGGGAAAGGGGCTTACAGGAATCCGTGTGTGGTCCCCACTACCCACAAGAAAGAAGCTTTACCTTGATCCTCTAACCATTGTGAATCTCTTGAAGAACTATACCCATTACTCTTCTTAACAGCTATATGTGGGTTTTGGCTCCTTTTGAAATGTGACGGGGTTTTAATCCAAAAGTTCAGCAATAAAAGTCAGAGAAAGCTGTCATAAGAGAATGGGGCATCCTGACTGAAACGAGCCTGCAGTAGTGAAATGTAAAGAGCAATAACTGGACCCTGGACCAAGAATAAGGACCAGAGTGAAAAATAAGACCGACTGCTTCTTCCCGGTTATCAGAGGGGCTCTCTCTCTGGCCACACAGACATGAAATACTGACTGGGTTCTAGAAAGGCAGTAAGGGTGGCTTGTCGTGGGCTGTGTAGTAGCTACAAAGGGGTCACATCTGTTTGACATTATTACACTTGACTATGATTTGCTGTGCTGTGTGATAACAGAATGGAGCATCAGTGGACAAGGACTCAGTCGAAAATAATTTCCACTGTCTAGGACTTACAATGGTTGCGGTGTTTTTGCTTTTGTTTGTTTTCTGAAATGAGCACCTGAGTGGCCCTCTAAGATGAGTAGGCTCAGGTCCTCGAGGGAGTTATGAATTCCAGGATTGGCTGGTCTGCACCGTGAAGGGCCATTCTTAATGGTCCACAGAGCATCCTGATGGGGTCTCACCCTTGAGAAGGTCTGAAGGATGGAAAGGGGGCAGACCTGTATCTTACAGGATATTCTGCCAAGCTCTAAACTAAACCCGCCTCAGTCCTGTTTCACGAAGACTATGCCCGTAGGCCACATTTGAGAGCACGGAATGCCTTCTCTCTGGGAAAAGCTGCTCTGCGTCATCCCCACAATAGCATGTTGAAAAAGAAATAAGAGAGAAGAGAGGCAGAATGTTAGTTCTGAGAAACAAACTTTACCCCCACCCGGTTGTAAATGCGTATATTCTCAGTGTCTTCTCAAAATAGCAAATGGTAAAAAGGAAATAGCAGTTATTCAGAAACCTACCACCAAGACATAATTACCGTTGATAACTTAAAGTATTTCCTTAGAGAGCTTTTCGTACATTTCAGATCTGTGTTTCTTTGACATTTTAATGTACTTCCTGCTTTTATTCATGTAGGTCAGGTATGTGGGGGTCTGTGTGTGTACTGTCTTACAGTATGATGTGATTGGTGATGCACAGGAAAGCATGAGCTCTGTACTGTTAGATCCTAGTTAAAGACTTATTTTAATAGCTTAAAACCCAGCTATATTCCACCTAGAGTTGGAATAATTAATAAATATGTCTTGATATTTGTGCTGAGGTCTCCGCTTATCAATCCTGAACATGTGGGCATCCCTCACCAGCGTGAACTCCCCTTTCTTTCCCTGTTGTTTACAACTCTCCAGCACTTGGCAGGTGTGGTGGTGCTTCCAGCCCTTCCTTTCATCCCCTGCCTGTTTGCTTGGTTACAAAATGTGTTCCAGAATTTTTCACTTTTATGAAGCATTCCCAGCAGTCCCTTAATGCTTCTTGTCACTTTTCTCTAAATTCCCTCCAACCCATCAGTAGCTATTTTGGGGGCGTAGCTGGTAGCAAACTCATGAGCTTCCTGGACTCGGTTAGAGATGATCATCATCTTCATGATCACTGAGTGGGCCCTTGCCAGAGGTATACCTCATGTTGGTCTTCAGTTTCTGGGTTTCCACTCCAGGATTTAACCCCCTGTCCATCTATGTTACAGGTCTAATTGCTTGTCCATATACGGTACAGGTTCACTTTGACGTAACTGTCTTCCCTAAAAAGAAATTTTCCAGCACAAATACTTCTAAGTATCACCTTCTTAATCAGCAACCTTTTCTGTATTTCTTTTTTATCTCCTAGTTTTAGACAACATTTTGATTCCTTTATCTTCCTTTTACCCAGGTTCTTGAATTCTACGACTGTCCTTTTTGACCCATTTTTCGTGCTCGATGGTGTCTCTGAGCCACTCTTTTTTACATTTTTTCAAATAGGTGCTAAGTGTTGTTTCTTGATTTTGGCATAATCTCCGAACTCCCCATTATTCTAACAATTCACAGGTAGAATAATTCTGTCATTAAAGACATCAGGGCCTGCCTCTCCCATGACAGCCAACTGGCAGGGGTTGTATTTTATACATCTTGGTTTGGTGGCTTCCAGGTAAGGAGATGGGTCAGAGAACACGTGATCTCTGCCAATAAGCTCCTTATTAAATCAGCCCTTTGTTTTGGTGCCTGAACTCTCTCCTTTATCCTCTGGAGTGAAGCATCACTCAGTCCTTCTGATCCACTTTTTTTTTTTTTGTCGGTTTTGTTTACAAGACACCCACTTTATTTTTTAATTGAATATTGCTGTACAATATGTTATAGGTATACAATATGATTCACAATTTTTAAAGGTTATACTCCATTTATAGTTATTATAAAATATTAGCTATATTCCCCATGTTGTTCAATATATCCTTTTAGCTTATTTTATATCAAATAGTTTGTACCTCTTAACTCCCCTGCTCCTGTATTGCCCCTTCCCTGTTCCCACACCCCACTGGTAACCACCAGTTTGTTCTCTATATCTCTCTGATCCCCTTTTTAAAGTGTTTTTATTGTGATGACACATATATAACATAAAATTTGATATTTTAACCATTTTTAAGTGTACAATTCAGTGGCATTTTAATTAATTCACAGAGATGTCAATTGTCACCACTATTTCCAAAACATCACTTCAAACAGACGAGTAACCATTAAGTAATGACTCCCCATTCTCCCCTCCCTCCAACTCCTGGTAAACTCCATTCTACTTTCTGTCTCTATGAATTTGCTATTCTAGATATTTCATAAAGTGAAGTCATTCAATTATTTGTCATTTTATGTCTGACATTTCACTTAGCATTATCTTTTCATCCACGTTGAAGCTTGTATCAGAACTGTTCCTTTTCATGGTGGAACAATATTCCATTCAATGGATAAGCTACATTTTGTTTATCCATTCATCTTTTGATGGGCACTTAACGTTGTTTCCACCTTTTGGCCATTGGAAATAATGCTGCATTGAACACTGGAGTTCTCATAGATATTTTTGAAGTTCTTCCTTCCTTCCTCCTTCCTTTCCCATCCTTGTGACAGCACCTGAGTGTCCAGCTCCCATCACCTCACACCTGTAAAGGCTGCTCTACCCGTAGCTGCTCCCGCCTTCATGCAAAAAAGTAAAAATCACAGTAAAAAAATAAAGAAGGGGAGAAGCCATTAATTGCACTAATTATATTTGTCTAAAAATAACGTAAATGTTTTGAAAAATAGAGAGGGGAAATATTCCTTTAATCTTGCCACTTTGGTATAAGTAATGATATAATTTTGGTTTCTTTCTGCCAACTTTTTGCATTGCCTTCTTTATCTTTTTAAACCTAAATGTGAACATGTTACGTGTTTTCTTAAAAAGTGTATGTGAGTTAAACCCTGTTTTGCTTCCATTTTGCTGATTGCCATAAAGATTTCCTTTGGTTAGCATTTGCCTTTTATACATTTTTCCCTCCTATAATTTTTAGTCTTTTTATATACCTATGTTTTATGTGTGTCCAGACCTGCCCCTGTTTGCAGGCCTGAGGCTAGAGTACAGCGGAGGCTTACACACGTCTTGATTGCTTCAGTTGGTAAGTAGGTCTTCATTTAGGAAAGGTTTTCCAGTTTCAGAGATTTCATCTGACCTATCACAGTTATGGATTTGATCAGGATAATTCTCTTGTACATTTTATTGTTTGATCAATAACTCTTAATGTAAAAAATAATGTGAAATTATGTTTGAGAGTTTTATGTGAATAATGAGTGACAAAAGTCTGCCTGCTTGCATTATCTCCAATTTTACAATTTTATATATATATATATATACACACACACACACACACACATACAGTCTTTATCCAGTCATCTGTCAGTGGCTATTTAAGTTGTTTCCACATCTTGGCCATTGTAAATATTTTTTAAAATAAATACATGGTTATTATGGTTAATTTAGAAATATAGAAAGGTAGAAGAATAAAATAAAAATCTCCAGGAATTTTCTATACTAAAGATGACATAATCATTGTAGAAACTTTCTTAAGGCCTGTCTTCTACGTACATTATTTTTACATAGCTGAGTTCACACTATATGTGTCAATTTAAGCATAATTAAAAGTGGGAAAGTGGAAGATTGTATAGAGGGGTTGGCAGCAAATAATATCAAGTCTTTCCAATAAAACTCTCTTATTATGCAGACTTCTATTTGTGGAAGGTGAAAATATTTTTTGTTTAGTAATTCTTTTAGCACAGTGTCCCAACCATATATTAAAAAAAAAATTTAGAGTGTTGGAATAGAACAATGTCAGTAATTGATTTAGGTGGTCATCAAACATGGCAAGAGATTTCATCTGAAGCATAGACTTAAAAATAATAATAAAAGATCTGGTCCTGTGAATGGAATAAAAATTGTAAGTGGAGCAACTGAGGAACAACTTTAAGGGCAACTTTACCCCCAAACCAAAGAACACACAAGAAAATGTAATTCATTATTGGATTTCTAACTTTGACTTTAAGCGGGATAAGGGAAGCCCCCCCAACCCCGTCATTTTTACCCTAAATTTCTTCTTACTGTGTTCATTTTTAAAATCTCATTTGGCCAAAATATACATATAAATCAGTTTTTCAATAGGAGTAGATAGGTGGGTGGACTTTCTGATTCCTTGCCTAGCTGACATTCTTAAGTGTTTTCAATTCGGCTATTAAAAAATTCTTGGGTGACAAATTTTAATTTCTAGTCTCTCAGCTAGGTGCACTGGGGGACACAGTAGGACTCTGACTTGGAGCTCCCAGAATACTTGGAAAAGACAGGCAATAAAGCAACTGTTCAACAAATTTTTTTTTGATCTGATTAGATTTTTAATAACAGCTTTATTGACATTTAACTCATCCTGTCAAAGTATACAGTTCATTGGTTTTTAGCGTATTCACAGACTTCTGTAATCATGATCACAATCTAAATTTAGAATATTTCCATCACCCCTAAAAGAAACCCGATACTTAATAGCGGTTACTTCTCATTCTCCTCTCTCCTCATTGCCTGGCTTCCACTAATCTACTTTCTATTTCTATGGATTACCTATTCTGGAAATTTCATATGAGTTAAATCATTCAACATTTGGCCCTTTGTGACTGGCTTCTTTCACTTAGCATAATTTTTAAAGCTTCATTCATGTGTCAGACCTTATTTCTTCTCTACTGTTGAATAATATTCCCTTGTATATATATATATATATATATATATATATATATATATACACACTACATTTATCCATTCATCAGTTGATTGACATTTGGGTTTTCCCACTTTTTGGCTATTAAAAATACTGAATAATGAACATTCCAATACAAGTTTTTGTGTGAATACATGCCTTCATTTTTCCTGGGTGTAAACCTACGAGTGAAATTACTGGGTAATATGGTAATCTAGGGTTTAACCTTTTGAGTAACTCTGAATTGGTTTTCCAAAGAGGCTGCATCATTTTACCATCTGACCAGCAATGTATGAGGGTTCTAAATGTGTCCACATCCTTGTTGACGCTTGTTATCATCTGTGTTTTTTCATTCTAGCCATCCTAGTGGGTATGAAGTAGTATCTCATTACTGTTTTTATCTGCATTAGCCTAGTGAAACATAGGTTTTCATTTCGATGATGTTAACTTATCCATTGTTTGTCTTTTATCATTTGTATTTTTGGTGTCATAGTTTTAAAAAAACCAAAACATTGCCTAGTCCAAGATCATGACAATTTACTTCTGTTTTCTTCTAAGAATGTTATAGCTTTAGCTCTTACATTTAATTTTCTGATCCAGTTCAAACTGTGTGTACGATGTGGCATAGGGCCCAACTTCATCCTCGCATCTTGCAGGTGGATATATAGCTGTCCCAGCACTATTTGTTGAAAAGAATTATTCTTTCTCCACTCAGTTGCCAAGAGACCTTGTCAAAAGTAAATTATTCATAAATGCAAGGGTTTATTTATGGATCCTCGTTATATTTCATCAGTTATTTCATATAAATAGTCACTAGCCTTACCAGGTGTCACATGTTCCTACACGCTTAGCATGAACAATGATTATCAATAGTTGAGGAAGAGAATCATGGTCTGTTATTTCCAAAGGTCCTGTGAAGTGCGTGTGCAACTGAGAGTTTGTTAGGTTTATACAGGCTACAAACAAGTCTGCTTTGTACACTATTGAGTAAGTAGTTAAAAGGCTGTGAAATGTCTCAGGTCTCTCAGAGCTCACACTTGCGGGAAGTTTGATTTCACAACTCGTACGTGACAGTCTCAAATAAAAGTTCTCCCGTGAGAGTCTTACTATGGACAGAGAAAAAGACTCTGCCTTTTTCAGTGCTGCTATTATTATTTAGGGCTTCTTTGGCTTTTTGTTTTTTGGGGTTTTTTGCTGTTGTTTCAAAAAGATTGTATTTTGCAATAAGCAAAACCATAGGTAGATCTTAAATAAAGAGAAGCCATGTTTAGGATTTTTGTTTTCTTGAGTCTCAGTGATTCTCCATTTATCCCAGAAGGTAGTCACCATTACTTGCAAGCAGTGAAGATACATGGGGTTTCTGATACTTATCTGAATAGTCTATGTTTATGAATAGAGTAAAAACAGTATCCCAAACTTTTCTTTCAACTCTAGAAACATCTGAATGTATTGTAAATATTCCACTCAAATTAATCTCACTTTTATATATATAATGAGATTGTTGTTGAATAAATAATTGGAAAAACAGAGGACCCTTAATCAACACCACACAATCACATATATTAAAAAAGGGTCCCTTGTAGCTGACAACAGAGGAACTAAGGGGAAAAAAAATCAGCTTTCTTGTATCTAGAGTATTTTAAGCAATGGATGAACCAACATAAAACACACTTGGTACCTCCAGCACATATAATTAAATCTCTCATTTTAAGGTTTTGCACATCAGTCTGCCCAGTTGTGCAGAGAAAAGGAGAGGAGTAAATATGCAACAGAATAGTGAGTACCTCTAACTGCTTTATAGGCTGTTCCCCAAAATGAAGTCATCCATGATAACCTGTTTATTCTCACCAGCAGCTATCACTTGTTGGGGCGTCCAGACTCTTTGCTGTGGCCCCAGGCACGTGACGTTCCTAGAGAGCAGGATTTTGTTCGATCGTTCATGATTCACCCTTTAATTTATATCCGCAGTTGTGGCAAGCATGGGGAATTTCACAATAGAAAAATGTAGATCCTGCCCTTAGGGATTGTGAGAGCTTTGGAGACCCAGCCCTCAGAATAGCTTTAGTAAAACTTTGTTAGTAGAGAAGGAAAGAAGGGAGGGAGGAAGGGATGGACAGACAGAAGGACGGATAGATGGACTTGGATTCCATCCCTCCTACCGGAGAAAGATGCAATCACGTGATGGCACTTGAGACATAAAAAGGGTGTAAAATGTGAGCAAAAGGAAGACAGAGGCACGAGAAAAGGAGAATTGTAGCATAATGTTTGAGGGCACAGTCTTTGAAGACAGAGAGCAGATTTCATCCCTAGATCTGCCATTCACTGACGGTGATTTGGGGCAATTCACTTTATTTTTGAGCCTCAGTCCCCTCTATAATTGTAATATAATACGAGTAGCGATATCTACCTCATTGGATTATTGGGAGGATTTAATATGATAATAAGACAATAAATGTCATTCCTTTAGTACAATACCCAGCACGTAGGAAGCACTCAGTCAGGGAAATATCAGTCATTGATAGAAGATGCTTATCATACTCTGGTTGTCCTTAGCCCTGAAATGTGGCGTAGCACACAAATGTAAACATTTTGAAATCAGTCATGAGCAGTAGGCTTTTAGATTTTTTTCTTACTTTTGAAATAGGTTTAAGACAATGCTGCTGTGGAAAGCCTCTAAGAAAATGTCATTTTTTTTTGTACCATTTGCTTTTCTAAAAATCTGTCAAATCCCTTAAGTTGCCCCCTTGACCTTTTTGGAAGCTGAAACAAAGATTGAATCATCATAAAACTATTTGAGGTTTGCTTTGAATCTACGTGAGTGAGGTCTCTTGGTAACTGACCTTCTGTCAACCTGAATGGGCCCATTACAGGGTGGAGAGTGTACACCCCCTACCTGGCCACCACCCCTGTGACAGCCGTGTTCTGGATCCTAAGGAGTTTCATGTGCAGAGTTGTGACAAAAATCAGCCAAGTGTAGTAATAATATCAGGTGACATGGTAGTTTGGAACACAGAAGAGGCAAGGAAATTTTGTATCCAGCTGTGCCCAATAGACCTTGTCTATGGACTTTATAGGCACCCCATTGTCACTTGTCATTCAGTGACTGAGACCATTACTTAAAAGGAAAAGAATCCTTACCTGTCACAATGTTCTCTCAGCAGTGCAACTTCATGAGTGAAGATAGTGATGTTCTAGTAGTTAATCCAAACTCTTTAAAATGTTGAAACTAATCAACAAGTTCAGTGAAGTTGTAAGATATGAAATTAGCATACAGAAAGCAGTTGTGTTTCTATACACTAACAACAAAATATCTAGAAAAGAAATAAAGTAAGCAATCTTGTTCACAATAGCATCAATAAAATACTCAGAAATAAATTAACCGAGGAAGGAAAAGATCTATACAATGAAAACTAGAAGACTTTGATGAAGTAAATTGAAGAAGACAAATGGATGGAAAGATATCCTGTGTTCATGGAACATAAGAATTAATATCGTTAAAATATACATATTACTCAAGGCCATTTATAGATTCAATGCCATCTCTATCAAAATTCCAATGGCATTTTTCACAAAAATAGAAAAACTCTAAAATTTGTATGGCACCACGAGACCTAGAATAGGCACAGCAATCCTGAGAAAGAACAAAACTAGAGGCATTGCACTTCCTGATTTCAAACTTTATTACAAAGATATATTAATCAAAACAGTATGGCACTGGCATAAAAATAAACACACAGACCAAGAGAACATAATATAGAGCCCAGAAATAAACTCCCACATATAACATTAGCTAATACCTGACAAGGGGCCAAGAAGTCTCAATGCGGAAAGAATAGCCTCTTAAATAAATGGTGCTGGGAAAATGAGATAACCACATTTAGAAAAATTTAGAAAAATGAAATTGGATTCCTAGCTTCACAAAAATGAACTCAAAATGGATTAAAGACTTAAACATAAGACTTGAAACCATAAAACTCCCAGAAGGAAAAATAGGGGAAAAGCTATTTGATGTTGACTTGGCAATAAATTTTTAGATATGATACCAAATGCATAAACAACAAAATAAAAAATCAACCAGTGGGACTACATCAAACTAAAAAGCTTCTGCACCACGGAAGAAAATCAACACAATGAAAAGGCAAACTGGAATGGGAGAAATGGTTTCAAACCATACCAGATAAACAGTTAATATCCAAAATGTATAAATAGCTCATACAACTCAACATTAAAAAAAGCAAACAGTCCAATTTTAAAATGGGCAGAAGAATTGAATAGACATTTTTCCAAAGAAGATATCCAAATGGCCAACATGAAAAGATGTTCAACATCCCTAATCATCTGGAAAATTCTAATCAAAACCACAATGAGATATCATCTAGCACCTGTTAGAATGACTAAAATCAAAAAACAATAAATAACAGGTGTTGGTGAGGATGTAGAGAAAAGGAAACCCTCATGCACTGTTGGTGAATGTAAACTGGTTCAGCCACTACAGTAAACAGGAGTCTTCAAAAATTTAATCAACTTACCATATGATCCAGCAATCCCACTTCAGGTTACATATCCAAAGAAAATGACAACAGCATATTGAAAAGATACAGGTACCCCCATGTTCACTGCAGCGTAATTCATAATAGTCAAGATACGGAAATAACCTAAGTGTCCATCAGTGGATGAATGGATAAAGGACATGTGATGTATATGAATATAAACATTACTCAGCTATGAGAAAGAAGGAAATTTTGCCGTTTGCAACAACATAGATGGATCTTGAGAGTGTTATGCTAAGTAAGTCAGACAGAGAAAGATAAATATTGTGTGATATCATTTACATGTGGAATCTGAAAAAGCTGAACTCGTGGAAACAGTAGAATGTGGGCTGTGGGGTGGGGGAATTGAGGAGATGATGCTGGTCAAAGGACACATACTTGAAGTTAGAAGAGGAATGAGTTCTGGAGATCTAATGCACAGCATTATGATTATAGTCAACAGTACTAAATTATATATTTCAGAGTTGCTAAGAGACCAGATCTTAAATGTTCACCATCAGAAAGAAGTGTTAATTATGTGGGGTGGTAGAAGTGTTAGCTAATATTACAGTGGTACTCATATTGTAACACACAAATGCTTCAAATCAATGTGTTGTGCATCCTAAACTTACATTATTTTATGTCAGTTGCATTTCAATTTTTTTTAAAAAAGTCCATCATGTAAAAAAATTTAAATTTACTTATAAATAGCAAAATAAAATGCTACCAAAGCACTTTGCAGGTGATAAATATGTGATAAAAGTGGGTTGGATTGGGATAAGTGTTGGAATTTGTTTGAGAAGTGAAATTATACGATTATGATTGGTGCTCCCACCACAATCATAAGTAATACCCAGTATCTTATACTCATTCCAAACTGTAGTTATTAAAAATTGTGTAGGTCACCATATAGTAGAAATACTCATTTCTCGAAGAAATATTTGGTGTTAGCCCAGAATTAGAGCATATTTTTGTGAAAAAAAAAAGTTTATCAAATCTGCCATAAAAAGGAACCAATTATTTGTATGTTTCCTTCTAGCATTTTAATAAGTCCCCTTGATACCTGGCCAAAGCAATTGAATATTCTTACAACGAATAAAATGAAAGCAAGAAAGTGGTCAGTCTAATTTCAACAGTGAACAAACTGAGAAAAACAATTATCATTTCAAATATTTCATTTTTCCACTTTGCAAATTGGAATAATTTTTCTTAAATATATGTTTCTTATTTCCTCAGTGATTTAAAAAATCACATTTAGATGTGTTTATTGCTGATGAATATTTCCCATAGTTTGATAACATTGGTTTGTTGGGAATTATCTAAATATGTAATTAATTCAGATAATGAATTAGGAACAGACTTATGGATTAATGTTTGCTCAGAACATCAGTGTTTTAGGAAATAACATGTTTACAGTGAGCACATTATTAGCCTCATCAGATGTCGGTGTAATTTTCAAATAAATGTTTTATAATGGTCCTCAGTAGTTTTGAATGAGAAAATGTTTTGCTTTAGGTCACAGAGGTTGAGGAAATGGAATAGTTGCAGTAAGTGTTTGTGGTACATTAATTCCGATGTCCTCTTCTGACGAAATTAAAATGATAATTGGTATAGTTATACACATCCACAACAGGGCCATAAGATACTTCCAGGACATAATAACTGTGTCTTCATGAGGTCCATCTTACTTTCTTAGCCCTCAATGTCTTTTTGGTAGAATAAAAGGTCTTACTGTATATGGCAGCACACTGGTCAGCCTTTCAGTACTTTTCCCAATCAGGGTTGAAGGAGCCTAGTTGCTTCAGCCTTTACCCACCTATGTCCTCTCTCCACATCTGCCACGAGGGGGCAGCAGTGAGACCGCCTTAGCCCAGGGTTGGGTTTATTTCTTTGAAGAGTACGGCAGTGTTCCCCACTGTGTGGTTAAAACCTGTTTTGATGTGGAACAATTTGGGCCAGACTGTGGTGATATATGATCTCATAGTCTACTATAGTATTATTTTAGAGTTTTTATTACAAGACATCAAACATTGTATCTGCAAAACATGAGGATAGATTATGGTACATTCAGAAACTGCCGAGAAATAACAAGAAACAAGAGAACAGGGCACTTCGGGAATATAAGACCTATTGAATGAGAAATGTTCTGTGCTGACTATGAATGGATTTGCTACTTGCAGAGAAACTCCATTACACTGGTCTTCTGAACTGGATAACATTTTCCTGATCTTTTGCCTAGTGTAGCAAATAAAATCCTATGTATTCTTTTAGAAAGTCGCCAGAGTGTCTTCATCAATTTGAATTTTGCTTTATCACTTTATTATAAGGCTTATTTTTAATTCTTTTCAGTATGCTCATTAGGTGCCCAAATAAAATGGAATAACCTATTTCTAATTGCAAAATATTACATATGATTTTTTTCCAGCCTGATTGTACAGTCAACTGAGAAAACAAAATGCATTCCTTCTCCACTGAATTCCTTTGCAGAGTATTCCTTAGGGTCAGAGGATGCTATCTGTCCATCTCCAGAAAATTGTTAGAAAATGATACATTGAACTTACCTGGTTTCCTCTTTGCTGTGATTATGTTTCTCTAAGAAATTTTTTTAAAGGATGCAAATCTTATATAAAGAAAGTCCTAAGGAGTATACTAAAAACTGTTAACTAATAAACAAGTTCAGCAAAGTTGCAGGATACAAGATCAATACACAAAAGTCAATTTCATTTCCATTCAATTACAATGAACAATCTGAAAATGAAATGAAAGAAATAATTTCACTTACAATTGCATCAAAAAGAATAAAATATTTAGAAATAAATTTAACAAAAGAAATGCAGCACCTATATTCTGAAAACTATAAAACATTGTTGAAAGAAATTAAAGAAGATCTAGATAAATGGAAAACATCCCATGTTCATGGATCATATGTCTTAATATTGTTAAGTTGACAGTACTCCCAAAGTTGATGTTCAGACTCAGTGCAACCCTTACTGGAATCCCAGCTGGCTTCTTTGTACAAATTGATGAGCTGATTTTAGAATTAAAAAATTGCAGGGGACCCAGAATAACCAAAACAATCTTGAAAAACAAGAACAAATTGGTGGCTTTCAAATTCCAAAACTTTCCCATTTCAAAACATACTACAAAATGAGAATAATCAAAACAGTGTGTTACTGGCTTAGTGATAGCCATACAGGTCAATGGAATAGAAATGAGAGTGCAAACTGAAGCCCATGTGTCCATGGTCAACTGATTTTAACAACAGTGTTAAGACCATTGGAGAAAGAATAGTCTTTTCAATAGATGATGTTGAGATGACTGAATCATTTCATATGAAAGAATGAAATTGAACCCTTTCCTCATATCTATTTAAAAAATTAACTCAAAGTGGTTCAGAGACCTAAATGTAAGATATATGTAAATGTTAATCTACAAAACTCTTAGAAGGAAATTAAGGAATAAATCTGCATGACCTTGGATTTAGCAATGAATTCTTATGATACCAAAAGCATGAGAAACGAAAGAAAAAATAAATTGGTCTTCATCAAAATTAAAATTTTCTATAATTCAAAGGATACTATCAAGAGAGTGAAAAGACACCTGCAGAATTGGAGAAAAGATTTTCCATTCATATATCTGATTAGAGACTTATATCCAGAGTATATAAAGAACTCTCACAACTCAACAATAAAAAAAAAAATTTTAATGGACAAAGGATCTAAATAGACACATTTGCAAAGAAGATATATAAATAGACAATGAACGCATGAAAAGATTCCTGACATCATTAGTCATCAGAGAAATGTGGATCAGAATCACAAGATAACACCCTAGGATGTATCTCATACCCTCCAGGATGGCTGTTTGAAAAAGACAGATGATAGGAAGTGTTGGCAAGGGTGTGAAGAAATTGGGACCCTCTTAGACTGCCAGTGGGAATATAAAATGGTGCTAGTACTTTGGAAAGCAATCTGGCAATTTCTCAAATGGTCACACATAGAATTACCGCATGTCCCAGCAATTCCATTCCTAGGTATATATCAATGTAAGTGAACATATCTAGCTACAAACACACTCATCGTAAATGTTTGCAGCATTATTATTTATGACAGCCCAAATGTGGAAACAACCTAAATATCTGTTAACTGACCAGTGAATAAACAACACGTGGCATGTCTTATACAATTGAATATTATTTGGCCATAGAAAGAATGAAGTACTGATACCCGCTTCCATGTGGATGAGCCATGAAACCATCAAGCTAAGTTAAAGGAGCCAGTCACAGGAAGCCACATACTATGTCATTCTATTTCGGAGAAATGTTCAGATAGGCAAATCCATAGAAACAGTAAATGAGTGATTTCTCAGGGCTTGGAGGGGGATTGGTAGCTAAGAGGGCGACAGCCAGCGGATATGGGATTCCTTTTTGAGATGATGAAAATGTTGAAAGACAGACTGTGGTGATGGTTTCACATATCTCTGAATATACAGGCATACCTCAGAGATACTGTGGGTTCAGTTCCAGAACACCACATTAAAGCAAATACCAAAGAAAAGGGAGCCACATGAATTTTTAGGTTTCTGGGTGCATATTAAAGGTGTGTTTACCCTCTATTGTGCACTACCTTTGAGTCAAAAAGAACTATGTACATGCCTTAATTTTTAAAATATTTTATTGCTAAAAATGGTAACCGTTATCTGAACCTTCAGTGAGTCATAAGATTTTTGCTGGTGGAGGGTTTGAAATATTGCAAGAATTACCAGAATGTAACACAGAGACACAAAGTGAGCAAATGCTGTTGGAAAATGGCGCCAATAGACTTGCCCCATGCAAGGCTGCCACAAACCTCCAGTTTGTAAGAAAAAAAAAAACCTGTGAAACACTGTAAAGCCAAGCACAATAAAATGTATGCCTACACTGAAAACCACGGAAGGGCGCACTTTAGGAAGGTGAATTGTATGGCATGTGAATTATATTTCAATAAAGCTGTTACAAAAGTAATACGAAACAGCAGTGGGATGCTCCAGTTGTCCTCGTCCACAGGCTCCTGGCTTATTCCAGGGAGAAGCCCCACCCGAATATGTGGGTCGTAAATAGGCAAAGAGTAATTTTCCTGGGTGGATGAATAAACGTCAGATGGTAAAAAGAGAGAAAGTTTATTACACACGTCCTTGACGTCACTGGGAGATCTGGCCATTACAAAGAGAAGGTTCCATCAGAGTCTCAGGTGGGAGGAGGGAGGGGAAGGGATTCCAACTCATGGTTATGGGGCCTCGTGACCGGCACCAACACAGTCATTAAAAGACAGCTACAAGAATGTTCACAGCAATCCTGCTTATAATAAACCCAATGTCCATCAATATTTGAACAGATACATTGGGATATATTCAAAATGGAACACCACACGCAGCAAGACTGGACGAACTACCAAGGCTCACTGGGTGAGTGAATCTGACAAGCATGATGTTGAATCAAGAGAGTCATTTACGAAGATGCAAACTATACGATTCCTTTTAAATCAAGTTCAGTGATAGGCTCAATCAATCTGTGTTGTAAGAAGACAGATTAGTGTTTATCCTTGGAGGAGGGGCTGCGAGTAGAAGCCAAGGCAGGGCCCCTGGGAGGCTGACAATGCTCTGCTTCTTGATCAGGCTGCTGTTTCCATGGGTGTGTTCACTCTGTGAAAATTCATTGAGCGTACTCTTACTATTTATGCATCTTTCTATATGTTAACCTCTGTTAAAAGTGAATAAAAAGCTAAAGAGCGTTGTTTGTTTCCTGTGGAGTTTGGCAGAAAATCCTGCGTACCCTTCATGTAGGGGTAGAGCTATTTTTGGCCAAGGCTGGCATGGAGGAATAATCACTTAGAGGAATCAGTTATGGGGCATTTCCCGAATGTGGAAAGAATAGACTCCTTCCAGCTCAGACATTTCATGTTTGTTGTCTTGGAACCAAACTGTCCAGCAGCTCCTCCTAACACCAGGTGAATAGCGGTGGTGCCCATTTCCTGCCACATTGGTCAGGTCCTGACATCCACCCTCCCTGATCTGCATAGAGACAAAAGGCATAAGCAAGTGCCAGTGGAGTCAGAAAGAGTGTATTTCTCCGCAGTGTGCTTGTGTCCAAATCTTTCACTAACTCTCAAGATACTGTGATTGGGGGAAGGGATCTTTCTTACTGAGTTCTGTGAAAAATTTTAAAATTCTGTGCTTTGATAAGGAAGAAAAAGAATTCTTCCAATTATAAAGACAAAACTTCTATTCTGTATTGAAAAGTTATTTTCCATGGAATAATGTCTTATTTTCTTAAGTCAGCTTTTTGCAAATTGGGGTTCATGCGTGGATTATCAAAACAATCTTCTTCATAAATGTACTTGGGCATGTTTTGATTTGTTTGATGTGTACAGGAAGCTTTGGAGGAGGCGAGTGATACATTCCTTTCTTTCATTTGCTGCAATTTTTCCTTGAAGTCGAGTGATTTTTAGCTGGTGTTAACAAGAGAAGTGCCTTTTATAGTGTTGTTGCCCAACTACCATATTCTCCTAAGCATGCAGAAAGTTAGCATGACCTAACTTTTTCAAAGGAAGCAGAATGCTCTTGTCTTAAATGTATTCATCATTTTGGGGGAGGAAAAGCCATAATGAGTCCCTTCTTTCTATTTTTTCTTAACTGAGCAGCAGCAACTGATACTTAAGCTATCATCTAGACACAAAAAATTCCATGCTAATGTGAAAAAAAAATTGCCTGCCAAAACTCCTGTCTACTGGGCAGTAATATAGCCAAGTTAAAAGCCCTTTTGTGATGGAAACTATGACAAGAAAAGAGACGCACCCCCTAACCAAAGTGGACTTTCCAAGAGCTTCTAGAATAAAGGCACTCTCACTAAGGTTTCTCACACTGGTTTTTGTTGGCAGCCCCTCTCAGGAATCATTTCCTCCCTGGGGGAAATAAAGTGATAAAATCGTTCATGACTGGTACAAATGGTGAAGTGAGAATTTAAGTTGAGAAAGGCAGTTAAAATAATATGTGAACTTTTGAACTTCCTGATCAGAGAATTTATTCTTGAAAGTCTGTACAAGATGGGAAAAGAGAATTAATGCCACTTAAAGTGTTGAATTTTAGAGGAATACTATCATTAAATATAGTAGTTCTCCTGTAATTTTTTGATGGTTGAGTACAAGAATGACGAGAATTTGCTGAAGCCACTTCTAATTGATAAGACGGAGTACAAACAGAAAGTTCTCCTAAATAGTAAGGCATATGTGTTTGGAACTTGAACGTGTCTCTTGTTGCTTAGAAGTGTGTGTGATTAATGCAGGACGGCTATCTGTATCTCCACCCCCAGGTCTCTCTCCTAAACTGCAAATCTGCATCTCCAACTACGTACTACCCACATTCCCTTAAATGCCCCACAGGTACCCTAATTCAGCATGTTCTAAAGAAAACTCATCATCTCAGCCTTCTCCTTCCTTTACTAGTGTTTTGCTATTTCTATTTCCTGTTAATCACTGTTAAGCCAGTTTCCAAAATCGTATGTCTAGGTATCATCCTTGGATTCTGCCATCTCAGATGCTACACACACCAGTCAGTCACCCGTCACACTTTCTGCATCCCCACTCGTGCCATCTAGAAGAGACCGCCATCATTCCTCCACTGACTCCTTCAACATGACTCTAGAATTCCTGTGTCCTTCCATCCTTTCGCCCCTTTTAATCCATTACCACCAGAGTGATCTTCCTAAAACTCAACTCTCTGGTCATCTCTGCACCAACTTGTTGGGTTTCTGTTCTTAGGATAAAATCCTTAACATGGCTTTTAGGATTTAGTTATGACCTTGACCCTGCTTACTACCCTAGCCCTCTGTGAGTTACTCTTGTCTCTGAACATGCCCAACTATCTTTGGTGTCAGCAAGGGACAGGAAGGACGACAGAGGCAGCGGGCTGTCAGATTTGCTAGTAGCCCAGGCCAACTCATAGAAGCCACTAAGTCTAAGATGAGGCCTTTCTGACGGGTGATGGTGACAAGACATTTCACTGATTTTCACTACCTGCGACTACACTGGCGAGAGAAAGTCCTTCTCTGCAGTTTCTTACATCACCAGGCTCTGGGCAGCCCCTTCCGTTGGCCACCCAAGTGCTTCCCCATGTGATCTCACTCTTTGTCCTGAACGCAAAGTCCTCCAACTCGCCCTGAGGTTCCACTCCACGTTACCCTAGTCTTGGTCACTGTGTGCTTCATTTATATGAGGTTTTGCTCCTTATTAAGCATGGGGAGGGATGTTTGAGCTCAGGCTTCAACTGCTTCACTTAGTGGACTCCAGATGAGTGGATATCCTTGGTTCACCTTAGTTTTAGTCCCAAGATAGTCCCAGTCCTCTCCTTTATATTTTGTTATTCTTTTCATATATCCGATTACCCAGGAATACTAAAACCATTAATTTAGTGCATTATATTTCTACTACGGCAACACATGAGCTATTTCCAACATGCAAGACGGCCCGCAGAGCCTAGGGGGCGATATTTCCCCATGCGTGATTAGCCTAAAACCCGCTTTTAATGCACTGGACTTCCTTTCTGATGATACTACTTATTACCTCTCACCATTTCCCCTTCTCACCGAAGGCTCCAAGCAGATGAAATTTCTCTCAGGTTCTTATTTTTGCCATGCTGTCTTTCTTCTCAAGACTTTTACACAACAAATTGCCTCCAGACTTCCGGGATCATACCTCTCCTCTTTGCTTGGCTACTTCATAATCTCTGCTTAGCCATCCCTCCCTCCCTCAAGAACATCTGGGTTAGAGCACTTCCTGTGTGCTCCGGGGCCCCTGAACACGCTCTGTTGGGGAGTTTGGAATGTCTGTAATCTTCATGACAGCAGGATGCCAGTCTTCCTTATTCACCTTGAATCTGCAAAGCCTGCTGCATACCTGGCTCAGAGGTACTTCATGATCATTCCTTAATGAATGAATTCACTCTATGAATCATTTAATCAGTGAATCAGTGAATTTACAATTCTACAGACAGCTTTGATTCTCTAAGAAATTGACATTTTATTTTCTGAAATTATATGTTTCACGTCTTAAAGAATCTGATTTAACCCTACTTTAAATCATCATGACTGTTTATTAAAACCAGACTCCTGTACAGTAAAATGCATGAGGCATCTAATAATGTGTTTAGAAACCCATTTCAGGCCTCTCTCAGCATTTTCCATTTTATATGAAATTACTGAAATTTGTGTCTCTGTAACCTGTAAGACATGACGTGCCTCAAGGGCAGTGACCATGTCAAATGCATCTTTACATCCCCACAACCTCACATCTATGCAGTGTCCGCAGTCAGTAAGTGTATAAATGCTTCAGGGAGCCCAGACGTCAAATCCTGGCTTAACTGCTTTCTACCTCTGACACCTACCTCTGTACCTCAGCTCTCAAAGCCTCAGTATCTTCATGTATAAAGTGGGAATTCAATTCAAGTAAAAGATCACCTTGCAGGCTTCTTGTGAAATATTACATAAAATAGAGTGTGAATAAGTACCTGGGACATATAGAAATCATGAATCAACTAGATTGAAGGATAAATCTAAGCTTCTTCGTGAGGAATTTTGGTATGTCAGAATGTTAATTTTGTACTGTCATCAGCTGGCAAGACCTGATTTCAGATCTAGCAAAATCTGCAAAAGAAACCAAAGAGGCAACCTTCCCAATGTTTATATTAAGGATATTTGTCTGAAATAGAAAACAAAGTGAGAAATTGGGATACAAATAAAATATACTAGAGGACAATTTATAGAGCGTTCACATGTATCAGGTGCATAATTTGTCTTACAAACATACTTTTCAAAAAGGAAAATGAATTGGACAAACAATATTCTCAATATTCTTGAAAATGAGATGTCTGCTTGGAGACAGCTTATAAAAAAACAGACAAGAGGATCATAGCAAGACTTGCTCTTCACTAACTAAAATTCCATATTGTTGTCTACAGTGTGTTCCTGTTTTTATCACTTTGATACTTATTCCTCCTCTTTGAATGAACAAAACATCAGCAAGGAAAAAGTTTCTGTAGTTATAACATGTTTAGGAAAGTCAATATGTTAAACATTCATGGTATAGGACTGGGAACCAACTTTAGAGGAGAAAGAACTTTACCCTTAAACCCAAAGCCTCAAATTTCTTGGCATTAACACATTTCCATTTGCTAAGACTGAAGCATTTTCCTGGCTTATTTGCTCCTGTATTCCTTTATTCATCTTACATTTCTTTCTCTGTATTGGTTTGTCTGATGATTTTCATATCATTTACTGTTATTTTAGCGGGAATTTGGCTTTTTTCAATTGTTGCCTATTCCTCTGTAATTATTGTAATTGCATCTTATCATATAATTTGTGTAAATATGTGCAATCATGGAATTAGAACATGCGGGTGGTGATATGCAATGTCAAGATTGCAGTTGAAGATGGATAATTTTTTTTAATCTTTTGGAGGGAAAAAAGCTAAGTAAATATAGTAATTTCAGGGGAGAACATTTTAGTTGCTTAAATTGATTGCCCAGAGAAGTCAACCAAACATTTTTATTTAGTCGTAGATAAAAGGTTTGGGTTTTGCCTATATTATAATGAAGAGATTTGGATTTACTAGTTTTAAGTAACTAATTTGATACCAGATGAAACACTTATAAAGAAAGTTTCAGTATTACCTTTAAAACATAAAACACTAAGGGTCAGATATTTCAGAAGATAACCTTTCCCATAGGTTGTAATCATTGTGAATTTGAAGACGCATTTATTAGCACCTTGGACTGCATTTGTTTGCTCAACACTGACAACTATATCTGTAAAATTAAAGTTTTTATGGGGGTGTAGATAAAAAATGCAGACAGTGGTGATTTATATGCCTTTCAGAATCCCTGTGACTAAAATTTGTTCCTCTGATTACTCATTAGGTAAATAGTATATTTAAATAAGTAGTCAAGACCAAAAAACACAAAAGCATGATTCAAATTCAGCACCCAGTGGAATCCTAGATGATTAAAACTAGGCTTTAATAAAGCTACCCCCATTAGCTCTCGGATTCCCTGTGCACCGAGAAAGCACAGACTACTGAGCTGTGTTCATCTTTAATTAAAGACCTGCACTTGCTGGGAGAAGAGGAGAGCCAGGAAAGTAAGCACACTCACTCGGAAGACTGGCAGCTGGCATAGATCTTTGTTAAGATTTTTAACACGTTTCTAAAAATTCCTTGGTGATAATAATAATCATTTCGTGTATCTGAGAATTTAGAACGTGAAGAGAAAACATATTTTCTACCAAAATTAAGGCAAGATTGATCTAATTATCTGCATTAAAAAAATTCCCTGAAGCATTCATGTAGAATATATTTCCAATTGACTGGCTGCATTTACAGTTTTAGGAGGAAAGTATCTTTTGGTTTTGGACCGAGAAGAGATTCCAGATTTTGGCTGGAGACAAAATTGTCTCTATCTGTGCTCTAAGTGTGTCTGAGACACCGGTTGCAGGGGGAGGCTGGGACAGATGACACGTGGAGGAGAGGGGAGAGTCAGCCACCTCGCATGGCTGTGCTGCTTTGTCCCTCACAACCCATCCCTCGTTCTGCACCTTAAGAAGAGTCCTACGTTGCCAGAGAGGCTCTCGATCTTGTTTTCTCTTTTGTCCCTTTCAAAAGGAAAAAACCCAACTCTTTATGCCCTATTCAAATGTCGTATATTGATCTTAGGGACTGGAACTAAACACTTCATTATCCAGAAATTTTCTTTTCCAATTCAATCTTGGTCTAAATTTTATTTTTCAGTGAATGGAAGAAATAAAGTTTCTCTAAACATCAAGATTTTGGTATCCACTAGAAAATGAATGAAATTATTAACGGATAGGATTTTAAAGCATCTTCACTGCTCAGTAAGGAGAAACCACAAGGCTTGAATAATTTTACTGGGTTTCTCTTTCAATGCTCTGGTTAAACTCTAGCTGGTATGTCATTGGCTCTGTAAAAAACAGGATGGTGTTTGTCAGTACAAAATTTTAGGCTTTTTCTCACCTTTTAAGTATTCTTGCAATTAGGATATACCTTAATGTTACCTGGGCTATGGCTTCATATTCCAAACAGTGAGTTTTCCCTTATGTTTGGTTAAATGAGCATGTTAGCCTATGTTCCATCAAGCTTTTTGCCACCAAAAAATTTAGTATATGTATTAACAAAGTACCTTGATAAATAATTATAATAAACAAACTAAATGAAAACATCTTAAGTAGAATGGCTGCTCTTCTCCAGAATTAACTAATTGCTCCTAGATTAATTATGTGATGTCCCCAAGAACCCCTTTAGGATGAGCAGAAAGTCCGGTGGGCAAGGCTCTGAGCCTTACTTCCTTCAAACATGTAAGTTCTGATTTGGAAAAGGAAGTTTCAAATTCATTATTTAACCTTGCCTAGCACTGAGATCTGAAGCATGTGCTTTACCATTGCTTTCTACACATATATACATAAAAACAAAGAGGTTCTTATTTCTTCAATTTATAAGGAATGTTAGTGGTATAAATAATCAGCACAAAATAAAGCTAAAAGGACCAAAAAAGCATAGAGTAAAATTTGTGATAGACAATAACTGACTTGCTGCTAACATTGAACATTGCTAAAAATCAAGCTAGGAAAAATATAGGCTAAATATTGACATCAGGGTCAAAATGTCCTGTGTTTGTTTATGATTTATTATTGAGCTAGGATCACTGGCAAATACGTACAGCGTGATTCAATTATTTGGAAAAATTAAACTGCCACCCTGCACACACAGACATACACACACACAGACATACACACACACACACACACACACACACACACACACAGATACATTCCTATTACCTTCTGTTAATGGAGTTATAAATAATTTGAATCCTTGGTTTCTTATTTCTAATAGATAATCTTTTATCCAAGTAACATATTAAAAGTAATTTTTTTAAAAAGAAATTCAATGACTTGGATAGAAATTACCTTCTCTCTAATAGACAGAGAGACAGACAAGAGCCAAATGGATGGTGTGCCTGGAATCTTCCCTGGCTTCTAACACCATTTGAAAGCCAAGAGTTCTCAATTACTTAAAAAAAAAAAAGAAACTTTATACCTTTCTTCATTATCATCTTGGCAAACTCACCTTCAATTTACCCTAAAATAACTTTGTAATCGAGATGCTTAAGCTAGAGTGAGAATGAGAATGGCAGTGTTAAAGAATGAATTTTTAAGCATCGTGCAAGAAATAATAGAAAAGTGCTATAACCAGTTTCACTGAGGACTGCTAATAGAAATCAGAGAAAACACCATAAATACGGCAATAAATAAGGTGGAAAGCTGTGCTGAAGCTTGAAGATGGAAATATTTGTGGAAAAATAAGGCAGTGAGAAATAATGTCCTAGATCATGTTTTGACATGCTGTATTCATCTTTCTGGTGATGACTATATTTCACATGCAAATCGGGGCAGGGATGTGGGAGAAGGAATGTGTATGCAGTTCATGTCCAGGAAAGGAGTCAAGTAGCTTAGAATAGCTTTTCTAGTCAGCTCTATATATCTGGCCTTTCGAAGTACGAGTGAATTTTTTAATCTTGCCTTCTACAAAGAGATAACAAAACTTAGAAATTTAAAAGTTTCAGCTGCTGTAAATTCAGTGACTTTCTGTGAATCAATCTCGTTATTCTTTGACATCTTAAAGGAAAACAGCCATATGACTGATAATCTTTGGTGAATTTCAGACTCATGTGACATAGAAACTGCGAAGAAATTGAAACTAAAAGTACTGATATTTAGACTTTTTTTTAAAAAATCTGACAGTTCAGATATAATGTATATCATAGAATAGTCAACTTACATCCTTTTACTAAAAATGGCCAGAACTGCAAACTAACACAAATCTGGAAATTTAAATTGTGGTTTACTCTGAGTGCTTCATAGACCCTCTACCCACAGCTCATTTCTGACAACTTTCTTCTGTATAGTTAGCAAGCTTCGTACCCACACTACCTCACTGTGCCGGTCAAGATGATTGGATCAGGGAACAGCGGTCCACCCAGAGTCAGCCTATGGGCTTATCTTACAAAATAGATGTGGCCAATCAGGCAATTTGTACTGGAGAATGACTGGCCAACCAATCTGATACTCTCTTGAAGTGTGTGTGTATGTATATATATATATATATATTTATATGTGTGTGTGTGTGTATATATATATACACACACACGCACATATAATGATAGAATGATGCCAAAGCCCACAGACACACAGATATCAGGCAGACAGTAAGCAGAAGCCACAACAAAACAGAAGACATAAGGCAAAAAGAAGAATGCCAAGTGAGACTTGGGCAGGGCTGTAGAAACTATCATTTAGGGAGAGACTGGTGTCAGGAGAAGCAGAAGCCAACGAGCAGAATCAGAAGTAAACTGAGACACGGTTAGGGCGAGGTCACAAGAAGAGGGAGGAGCCAGAGTGAATGGTAAATCAAGTGCTGGAGGCAGAGAATGCAGACTACATGCTTGAGAACTTTGATGGTGAGGGGAAGCAATAGTTTAGTTGGAATTGTACCTGGGGGACTTTTTTAGGGTGTGATAGAGGCAGGAGCAAACATACGGGCTGAGAAGAAGCTTAAAGATGAAAGAGAAAGCTAAGTTACTGAGCAGGCATGACTCCAGAGGAGAAAACTGAGCCGAAACTGGGAGTGGGTGCTTAGCCTTTGAAAGGAGGACGGACAAGCCTTCCTCTAACACAAGGAATGAAGAAAAGATGGGAGAAGGAACACCAAGAATGAGAAAGACAATGAGATAGAAAAAAAGTTCTTCTTTTCCTGTCTTGGAGACATGATTTTCAGTATAAAGAAGAGTGAGAAACTGAAAACAAGAAAACAATGAAACGAAAAGAAAATCAATGAAACAAAAAGCTAGTTCTTCAAAAAAATCAATAAAATTGACAAACCTCTAGCAACACTGGAAGAGATATAAAGAGAGAAGACACAAATCGCCAGTGTCAGGAATAAAACAAGGATATCACTACAAATCCACATCCATTAAAATGGCAATAGTGGAACAGTATGAGTAACTTTACATTGATACATTTGACAACTTAGAAGAAATAAGCCAAGCTCTTAAAAACAATAAACTACCACACCTCAACCTAAACAGTCCTAAAACCATGAATGAACTTAGATTTGTAATTTAAAAGTTCCAGAAAAGGAAATCTCTGGATATAAATATAATTCACCACTTGAAAATCAATCAAAAAGCTAAAGGAAGAAAACATATAATCATTATCAATTGATACAGAAGAGCATTTGACAAAATCCTGCACCCGTTTATGATCAAGACTCTCAGCAATCTAAAAATAAGGGGGAACATACTCAACTTAATAAAGAACACCTAAAATACATACAGCTAACATCATGCTTAACAACGAGAAGCAATGTTTTCCTTTTAGAGTGGGGAACAAGGAAAGGATGTTTGGCATCATTCTGATGAAGCATAGGATTGAAAGTTCCAGCCACTGAAGTAAGGCAAGAAAAGAAATTTTAAAAGCATATGTATTGGAAAAGAAGAAATAAAACTGTCTCTTTGCAGATGGCATGATTATCTTCATAGGAAATTCCAAAGAATCTAAAAGGAAAAAAAAAAATCATGCTAGAACGAATGAGTCCACTATGGTCACAGGATAAATGATCAACATGCAGAAATCTGTTGGATTTCTATATGCTCACAATGGCCATGTGGAAATCAAAATCAAAAACTCAGAATGATTTATAACTGCTCCAAAGAAAATTAAATACTTCAGACTTAACAAAAACATGTAAGAATCCATATGTTGACAACCACAAAATACAGATAGAAGAAATCAAACAAGACTTAAATAAATGGAAAGGCATTATATTCATGGATTGGAAGACTAAATGTAGGTGAGCCTTTGTAATTCCTGCCAAAATCCAAGCAAAATTGTTTGCAGCCATAGATAAGCTTATTCTAAAATTTATATGGAAAGACACAGGCCTTAGAACAGCTCAAATGATCTTGCAAAGAAAGATTAAAGTAAGAGTAATCACTCTACCTTATAATGAAGCCCACTATATAGCTATAGTACTCAGGATGGTGTGGCATTGCTGGAGGAATAGGCACATAGATCATTGGAATAGAACAGAGAACCCAGATATAGACCCGTACAAATATGCCCGTACAAATATTGATTTTCAACAAAGGTGCAAAAGCTACTCAATGAACAAAGGATAGCTTTCTCAACAAATGGTACTGGAGGAATTGGACACCCATAGGCAAAAAAAAGTGAAACTTTACTTAGACCTCACACCTTATAAATCAGTAACTCAAAATGCATTATAGACTTAAAGTAAAATATAAAAATATAAAACTTTCAGAAAAGAATATTAGGAGAAAATCTTCAGCATCTAAGGCAAGGCAGAGTTCTTTGTCTTGACACCAAAAGCAAGATCCATACAAGGAAAAATTGATACACTGTACCTCATTGAAATTGAAAACTTTTGCTCAACAAAGACTGTTAAGAGAGAGAAAAGATGAGATATAATTTGGAAGAAAATAGTTGCAAACCACATATCCAACAAAGGATTAGTATCTAGACTATATAAAGAACTATCAAAAGTCAGCAGTAAAAAATGAACTATCCCAGTTAGGAAATGGACAAAGAAATGAACAGACATTTCACTGAAGCTGGTAGATACAGGACAAATAAGCACGTGAAAAGATGTTCAGCATTTTTAGTCATCAGTTAAATGTAAATTAAAATTGCAATGAGGTATCACTGCCTACCTACCAGAATAGCTCAATAGAAATTAGTGACAGCACCTAAGCTTCACCAGTAACTGAATCACTCACACATTGCTGGTAGGGATGTGAAACGAAACAGCTACTTTGCTGTGCCTGACATAGCAAACAGTTCAGTCGTTTCTCATAAAATAGTTACATCATCTAGCAATAACAGTCTGGTAATTTATCCCAGAGAAATGAGAACTTATGGTCACACAAAAACCTGTACAAAAATGTTTATAGCAGCTTTATTCATAATAATTAAAAATTGGAAACAAGCCAGATGTCCTTCAGTGGGTGAATGGATGAACAAATTGTGGCGTATCCATGCCATGTGATACTACTCAGCAACAAAGGGAACAAATGATTGATATGACAACTCACATGAATCTGCAGGAAATTATGCTGAGTGAAAAAAGCCAGTCTTAAGTAACCTACTGGGTGATTCCATTTATATGATACTCTTGAAAAGACAAAATTAAAGAAATGGAGAACAGATTAGCGGCTTCCAGGAGGTCAGGGAGAAGCAACTGAGAGTGGGAAGGAGAGGTCAGTGTGGCTCTAAAAGAGCAATATGAAGAATCCTTGTGGTGATGAAAATGTTTTGACCATTGGTGGCATCGTCAATACCCTGGTTGTGATATCGCACTTTAATTTTGCAAGATGTTACAATTTGGATGATACTGCACAAAAGGCACTCAAGATCTCTCTCTATTATTCCATATAACTATATATGAATCTACAAATATTTCAAAACAGAAAGTTAATTTTAAATAATTAAACGATATTACCTAATGAAAAAAGAAAGAGTGAGTGGAGGGTCAGGGATAGAGACTGGAGACTTATAGCCACAGGGCAGCTCATGTAGAAGGTACTTGTTTGTCAGCTAGAGATAAATGAAAGGATTATGAGTTCCATCACTAGCCCCACTGAGGTTAGATTTCATTTGCAGCAGAACAATTGACACAATTAAGTGTGTTTGGAAAAGCATGATCCCAAGGTATGACGGCCCCCCTCACACATCTAGGAAACACCATACAGATATTCACAGAAATAACACCTCAAAAAAGAATGTGCCATTCCAGTGAAAAGAAACTGCATGCTGTACTCCTGGGCTTTTGCAAATGCATCAAATGAAAGTCCTATTGAAAACGTGGTCAAATAAACACAGCATGATGGTACTAAAATGAGCATTAGAGCCGAGTAGGGGAAACTCAGCCCTGCTGTGATACCAAAGAGTGGGAGAGACGGATTTCTGCTGAATTCTCTTAATTTGTTTGTGTGTGTGTGTGTGTGTGAGAGAGAGAGAGAGAGAGAGAGAGAGAAAGAGAATGTGCGCATAAGAGTATTAGTGTGGATTAGTGTTAAATGTATGTCTAAGTATGTAAGTGTGTGAATGAGTTGAGGCCTGAATTAAAGACTTTTTCTTCCAGATAAAAGTAATATTACTTATATCTTCAAAGCTCACAAACCAAGGTCTGTTCAGTGGCATTGCTTTTGCACTCCACTAAGCCCTTCCACTCCAGTGCCAACTGTGAGGAGTGAAACTGAATGGAGGCTCCACTACCTAAGTGTCCAGAGACGATGTTTCTCTTTAGGAGGGTTCATTCAAATCACGTTTCCTGATGGCGGGTCCATCTCGTGCGTCTCGATATTCCAACCACAGTTACTTTGATAAAGAGACGCACAAATGTTTGTTGCCTGATTGAGTGTGTCCACATACGTCACTGAGATCACAGTTTGTGTGTACCCGCTTATTGGACTTTGTGGAGGACATGGAAGTATTTGACACACTCCCCTCCTCCTAAAATGTTTATAACCAGAATCTTTGCATGTCTTCTTTTCTCTGTAGTATCAACTTTACCAGTGGACAATTTCAAACATGTTTCTTTAGCTTCCTCACCTACTGCCACCTACATACCAGAAGTCCTCTCTGCTCTACTCCTATGATGGAGCATCAACAGTCTTATTAGCTTAAATATCCAGGGTTCCAGATCAAGGGCAATACCAACTAAGGGGACAAGGGTTTCCAAGAGACCTTGAAGGATTAAGAAATATGTACCCTTCTGGGTCCAAACATTCCTGACCAGTATAGACCCATGAGCAGTAACTAGATTTTGTTCACTTTTTTGAAACTAAAAAGAGTAAGTAATTCTGGCTGGCCTGGTTTCCTTAAAGACCAGCAATCTATTTGAATTTGCCAACTCAAAGCCAGAGACACATTTATCTTTGCTATCAGAGTAACTTATTCTTGAAGATCGTAGGGGTGAACAGAACAGAGCAGAGTATATTTTTCTGCCTTCAGTCAATATTGTACTCAAATTAACTCATAAGAGTGGTCTGTCCTTTCTTTGAAATTTCAAATGACAGAGCCTCTCATGGAAATACATTCAGGAGTTTTAAAGCCTCTATCATTAGGGAGTCATCCAAGCCAAATTTTGATACCCAAAGAAGAAAAACAATAGTCTGTGTGTTCTATGTGACACATTCCATCATTAGTTAAATGTTTTGAAAACAAATATAGAGATAAAAACCTAGGTCCTAATTTTTTTCAGAAGTTACATTGATGAATGTAAACATTCCTTCCATTCATTGAAACTGTGGGAAATACAGATTGCCATTTTAAAAACTCTGCAGGTTTTGCTTTTGCCAACTTTAGAGAAACAATATTTAAAAAGATAACCAGTGATAAACTGTCTAAAGAGATAGCTGGGATCTAGGCTGACACATTTTAAACCGTCAGCCGGCAACACTGACACCAGGGCTTCCAACCGGCGAGCAGCTTTTTCAGGCTCCCTGGTTACTGAAATCCCGCTATGTCAGCAGAAGATCTGCCTCCCAGTCCAGTGACACATTTGTGGGAAAAGTGAGCAAAAGGGTCTGTCTAACTGGATCAGGGGAGTAGGAGTCAGCAAATGATTCCAGGGCTCTTTTCTCTCTTGTTATTTACTTTATTGTTTTTCTTGTTTTGGAAATGAAGTAAAGTAGTCGTAGAAAACTGAGAAAATACTGAAAGCTCTAAAAGAGAAAAAAATCATGTAATCCTGCTATCAAGTGATAATCATTTTTATCTTTGCATGTAAATATTTTCCTAAAACTAAAGAAGCATGATTAGTTGGAAAATTCAAGTATTGTGGGGGGAAAAAAGGTATATCTAACCCCGTCACCCAGAGGCAGCCATTGTTAATAGATCAGTGAACTTCCAGTCATCTCTTTTTCATGCCTACACATTCAATCACTGTAGTTTACATAAGGGGTCATCTCTCTGTCATACCCTGCATCTGGCTTTTGTTTTATCCAACTGAATTTCAGGGAGATCTTTCCATAGCAGGAAATATTTTTTTAAAATTCTTTTTAATGCATGCAGATAATTCTTTTAAATGAGTAGACAGATGTTTGAGAAATGATGCAGCCAATCCCTTATTTATGAGTATGTAGGCTGTTTCTAGTTTTCCATTCTCTGAAATAATGCTTCCATGAAGCTCTTTGTACATGTATTTTTGTGCTTAATAGCTCTTTGAGACTATCCCATCCATTAGGTAAAAATGGTAGGTCATTTTCATTAATAGTTTTCCATTAATAGTACAGTCAAACATTTTTTGGACCATTTTATTTATTTTGGGAACTGCCCATTTTCAAATTGGAATTTTTGTCTTGTTTACAATTGCTTTGTAAAAATTCATTTTATGTTAAAAGTAAAAAATTCATGTCTGTAATGTATTGCAAATATTTTCCCAATTTATCATTTGTCTTTTGATTTGTTTATGATATATTCAAATTACATATAAATGTTAATACCTTTAAATAACAGTGGAGACAATTTTATATCTGGCTTTTGTCTTTTTAACATTTTATTGTGTTGAACGTTCCCTTATTATGAAAAATTCTAGTAAAATATTTTAATGACTATATAAAATATATTTGAGAAATGTACCATGGTTTACCTGTTTCTTTACCGTTGGCTGTATATATATTGTACCAGTCTCTCAACACTATAAATAATACTATATTGGAGGGTAATGAGATGATAAGCAGGTGGAAAAACTAAAGCAGGCTGTGAGCTTCAAAATTTTAGTAACAAGAGAGACTGAAAGTGAAGTGAGACTATTTTTCCTTTATCACTGTTCAGAAAGGGACAGGGATTTATTTAGCAAAGGCCCAGTTGTGATACCTAAAAAAAAAAAGATGAGGTACATGTTAAGAAAAAATAACCCTAGTGGAAAAATAAACATGCATTAAATTTGTGTGTTTTAGTAGACATGGTTTTAATTGAGCCTTCAAGTTTTTTCTTTGCACCTGTCCCATTTGTTTTAATGGGACATAGTTTTGTTTTGGTTTTTTTCCCCTTAACTGTAGAGTATCTTGTGATTTCCATCGTGTTTTGTTACTCTTGGCAACAGTCAAATATATCCATTCTCTTTAGGCTTGTCTAATAGGTGCCATTATTTTGTTATCCAAGCATTTAAATTTGATGGATGAGCTTATTCTTAAAGGTTGTTCGTAAATCTGTTAAAGTTGTTTATTTTTGATTCCCGTATAATTGTGTATGCCACTATTAATGCTGCTTTCCAGGAGATTAACCATATATTGTAGGGCCTAATTTGGGTTTTAGAGTAGAAAGCGGTGATCTTTTCAATGTGTGATTTATTGGAGGAAAAGGAAGCTTGATGGGGACAATCTGGGAGCAATCACACAGCCGGGAGGAGCCCCCAGATAGACCTCGTATGACTTGGCTGTTTGTTACTCAGCAGTTTATATTGTGGGACATCTAGCACCAACAAGGGTGAAATATAGCCTCACATTTTACTACCAACTCTGTCGTTGCCCGCTCTTTTTTCTTTGCTAAGACCAGGGAATAGAACATAAAGGTCGACAGCTTTATCCTAATCTGAATTGTTTTGAATACTGTACTTGTATTTTCATCCTCCATTGCCTTTTAACACAATGTGATGTATTGCAGCTATATTCATTATAGTGTGCTGCACAGAAATTATGCTTTGGAAGTGTGACTTTTAATAAAAGGAAACGCTTGTGATTATTTGTACTATATCAACTGCGTCACATTAAGTCCTTAATATATTGTCGTTCAGGAGGGGCGTTTTTTCCAATTTCATAGCAAATAAATGCAGCACAGTGGGTCCCTTGCCATACCTAGGTTTTGGAGTTGTTTTGAACCATTGCAGGTTTTGCTTGTAGTTTCCATGGCATTTCACCTAAATCAGATAGGTGAGTCGCCCCATCTAACAAGGGCCAGGTGCATAACTGGATAGCTGTAGGTAAGAAGGTGACTTGTTTTGGAAATGTATGTGTCTGCTCTTGCCAAGTCTCAGAGTTTTTCATCTTTACTCTTTGGGATACAGCCTCTTGCCGTCCCCTGTCCCCTACCCAACCCTGTGCCCAGGTCAGTTAATCACTCCCAAGGCTGTTCGGGTCCTGTTCCCTGTCCAC
Organism: Vicugna pacos; assembly: GCF_048564905.1. Taxonomy (NCBI): domain Eukaryota; kingdom Metazoa; phylum Chordata; class Mammalia; order Artiodactyla; family Camelidae; genus Vicugna; species Vicugna pacos. The sequence goes on along the minus strand of NC_132999.1, from coordinate 11,370,614 downwards.
ACCCTCACTATATCCTTCTCCCTCGTGTGCACCCTAGCAGAATTCAGGCCTATCATCTGTATATTCTCATGGCACGCTGCCTATCATGAGCTTTAGCACAAGGTGATACTTGATTAATTCTACTGAGCGAACCCCTTCTTGCCATCTTAATGTATTGAAGTGATTTTTTTTTTACCTTAGTGAGAAGGGTTGGAAGTTGGATTTTAATGAGTCACTAAATAACTTAGGGATGAAGAAGTAGAGGTAAATATTCCCATAGAGGAATTCACAAAGGGGAATAATGAGTCAAGGAAAGAGTTTTCCTTAAACGATGGAGGAGACTTTTACGTTTGCTGGCCATGAAGAGTCACTAGAAGGGAGGTTGTCGGTATGGGAAAGAAGAGGATTATTGCTCGAGTGAGGTCCAGGATTTTGTGACAGGGCACAGGTCGGGTGGACAGCATGAAGAATTAGCCAGAGATGGGGGAAGACGCCTTTCTCTCAGACTAGAAGGAAAGAAATTAGCATACATGTGGAAGTAAGCATGCAGGTGAGAAGTCAGGGGATTTACGTGAATTCAGTCTTGCCATCTGCTGAGAGTAAGTGGGATACTGTTGAGCAGGGGCTTCAGGAAAGTGGACAAACGTGTACAACTGCTGTTGGGAATGAGACGGCAAGTGCGCTGGACACAAATGAGAGTCTTGCCGAGTACAGCTCAGCTTCTATGAGGAGCTGAGAAGCTCTCCAAAGCTGATTCCGTAATGGAATCTCCCTGGGAGTTGAAGGCGGCAGGATTTTGGTTTGTCTCCATTAAAGTGAGAAACAGTCCAGTTTCCAAAGCTGTTGCCAAGGCCACCCCTCTTGCCCTCATGAATGGTTTTCATGCCTCTTGACAAACTACACTTTTGTCTTGTTTCCTTTTTTTAACTTAGCAGAGTCACACAGATAACACACATAATTTAGGTCTTCAGGGTGGAAATAAGGAATGTGTAGGACGAATTCCTTGCATGAGATGGCCTCTGCCACCATCCTCACTAGAGAGGGAGTCTATTGCTTTACTTTATCCTTCCCACTGGGACTACTTTCAGTTCCCATCTCTTTCTTCTTCTGATTTAAGTAAAACGAGGTCAGAATCATCCCTCATTTTTCTCTAAGATGGTTCTTCTGGAAACTGTGCATGCATTACAGCTCTTTTAGAGATAGCTTGTCTTTTCTTTAGAAGAATCTAGGACCATAAAACTAGAATTGTTTTTATTTTATTTCTTGAATGTATCTCAAAATTTTGCTCCTAGAGAAATGGCCTGCAAAGAAAGCACCCTCTGTATCTACATCATCTCATCTGTGTACAGAGGGCGCTCTGGCGGTGGTTACTGCCAGGGCCAACATTCAGATCTTCTGAACTTATTATACCAGTTTATTCTACATTTAATATAATGATTAAGAACCTGTTATGTGTCTAGCGCTGTTCTAGGCTCCAAATAAAGAGCCTGCTTTCAGGGAGCTAGCATTCTTATGTGCATGTGATGGGAGAAGGCAGAGAGAATGAAACCAAAAAGAAACAACTAAACAAATATGTAATAAAAAAAGGACATATCAGATAATAAGTAATAAGTATGAGCAAAATAAAATAGAGAGGTATGATGGACAATGACTGGGAGAGGCTGGCTTTACACACCTAGAGTACTATACAGAATTTAGAAGATTATTAGATTGTAACCAGACAGGTAAACGGTCTGCGATTACCTTGGCAAGACCACAAACGGCAGAAGACTTACTGTACCCCTATTTTTGGAAAGCTGAATCTAAATCCGGAGAAATCATTCTCTTCTATGAACTCAGGAGTCCGGAGACACATCCCTGACATCAGCTGAGGTTAGTACAGCATCCTTTCCTTGGCCAAAAAAAAAAAAAAAAAAAAAAAATCCTGAAAACCAAAAGAGGCCAAGAAGCCTTACAGATGAAGAAAATCATTTTTCCAAAACTCCGTCTGCTGTCAGTAAATAGTCAGCCCTCTTAGTGAACAGGCATTCAGGCTCTCTCCTGTTGCTACTCCTTTGTCTTACATTTTAAATCAAGTGATTATATAACACTAATAATAAACATGTTGCCACCCTCTTTTCCTGATCGTCACATGAACGGCCTCAAACCTCCATCCTTCTTTGCTTTTGTCTAGGCTTTGGGTTCTGACCTTACCTTAACTACATTCAGACTCTGGAAAATGGAGGTTCCTGAGGTTACATTTGGAAGATTTTTGAGTGGCAGGCTCCCTTTGGCCACACAGAATTTCAAGAGTAGAAGAAAAAAAAAATGTGGCTTTAGTTCAAACTCCAGCAGCTTTTTTCACCTCAGAAATGGAATCTGGCTGTGGCTAGCCCCAGGGAATGTAAACAGAACCTTACCTGTAATTAACCCAGGGCTTCTCTTGTTCTCAATGCAAATGGAGTTATAATTGTATTTCCTTTAGCAGAATAGAAAGCCTAGCTGGCAGGTGAATAGAGGACAAACTGTCTAACTGTGACAGCTCTCTCCTATCTCCTTCTAGAAACCTGAATGATAACAAAACTGGAGTTGCATTTGATGTAAGACATATGGTAATTACTATAATAATATTATCACCCGAGTTCTGCAATGCTTTTGTCAGTGAGGTGTAATTTCACATACTGTCTGCAATAAAATGCCCGTTTTTTGGTTATTGATAGCAATGCCTTTCTAAAATGGTATAGGTGTTTGGTGACAGCTGCGAAATTCCTGCTTCATATCCAGGTAATTGGGTTGAGAATAAGGCCTGCATGCTAAAACCTGGCGATGTGAGATGTGGTGGAAGCCAGGGGAATACTGTGAATATTTTAGTAGTTATTAACGGGTTAAAAGGGAAGACTTTGCTTGGCAGATCCTCTGAAGCAATCCTGAAGGAAAGAAAAAAAAGAAAGAAAGAGATAGACAGCCCCCTTTCAGAAAGCCTCCGTGGGGTCTTGGGGCATGATTTTGAAATTTTGAGCTAATCAATTATATTTATGAAACTGTAGGTAATGCTTTAAAGCTGTATGCACTATTCACAAATTAGACTATAATTATTTTCATTTCATTCTGCTCTTGGTTGTTTTCTAAGTCAGGTTTCACTTTGCCTAATTTCTGATTTAATAGAAATTACTGCAGCAGAATAGGTATGTGGGCATGTAATAAACACTTTTATTTATTTGTCACAAGAAAATTGCTTCCATGGTATGTTATTCTGAGCTAGCTGTGTATACTCAATTTTACAGCTGCTTCCAGGGAACCAAATATTGAAGACATAACAGCATGTTAAAATGGACTACTCTAAAACCTTTTTTGGAAATATGTGGGAAATGAGGAAAAAATAACAATAGTACGTCAAAATGATTCTGTTGCTGAGATTAATAAAAGGAAACCAATACAATGTCTAAATAGGGGGGAAAATCAGATTATGGGTTTTCTCCTTTTTAATATCATCTGTCATGCAGAATTTCTTTTTTAAAAATCCCACCAAAGACCCATAAAACCATGAGCTCTCTTCAGGAGTTAGCATTTAGGCACAAATCATCAGTAGTGGCGATATTCAGTGAATAAGGCATCGCATACTCGTGTTGAATTGAATAAATACGTATATGTACAGGTGTAGGTTGGCAATTTAATTCTTCTGTGAATGTTGAATAACTAGGAATAATATTAATAATTTAGAAATAAAATTAGTGTTGTATTAGTTGGTTATTATGATTTAAATTTCTTGTTTAATTTTTTTTTTTGAAGAGGAGAAATTATCCAGATGTTGAAAAATTGCATGGTAAACTTAGCACAAAAACTAAAGACCTTTGGTCGTAGCATTTACACAGAACATTTGGAATTTGTGAAAAAAAGGTCTGTTGCAAGGTGGTAATTCAAATCACTTTGATGCAATAATTCAAGAATTATTATTATAATAATTATTAAATGCCTGAAAAGTCCAGATCCTTTCTAACTCCTGGGAATACAGCCATGAACCAAATTAAGTCCTGCTCTCATGAGCTTACAATTACTAGGTTCGGCTTCTGTGCCAGACCCTGAACGTGTAACATCTCATGTATAACTGACCATAACCCTTTGAGGTGTTGTACCAATTTCTCACCAAAGCTGAGAGACTCTGAGAGATCATTTGTTTATATGAGAAAGAACCAGAGTCTGGCTCCCGACACCCCTCAAGCACTCTGAACTTTCCTCGAGTGTAACAGGAAAGGTGATCTTCTGCAGAGGTAAAACCACTCTTAATTTTTCAGAAGAAAAATAGCAGGCAATAAAAACACCTCCAGTGGGGCTGAAAGGTTTGCACATCTTTGTTCATTGTACAGCTCCCTTTGGTAACTTGTCCTCTGACTTGTTTTCAGTGGTCTTAGCATTTTTACATCCACCTGAAGCTCATTAGGTAGTTAAGTTTTTATGCCTTTGCCATATGTACTATACATACTGTCCCTGTCTGTCACTTTTTTATTTTCTTGGTACCCAGCTCTTTAAAGCAAATATCTGATTTACTGTCTTTTATTTGAAAAAACAGATCTTCAGATTGAAGAAAGAACCAAACTTGAAGTTTATTTGGTTGCTTATACTAGAAAGTGTAGTATGAAAAATATACACAGCAAAAATCATGGCCTGTTTCTTCTGTGAGTGAGCCTTTCCCCTGGAGAAAAGGCCACTGACAGGTTTCCCTGAAGGATGTTTTTCTCTGAGGTATGTGCAGGTGTGGCTGGAGTCTGAGGTGGAAGGAATCCTCTCTTTGAAGGAGTTCATTGTGGGGTTGGTCCTTAATTTAGAGGACATTATTATCAGGTAATTAAGTAGTACTAGTGAGGTTGCCCAAATGGAATAAACCTGAAAGATTTATTTTTAGCTTTATAATCTCTTGTCTTTTGAAACTGCATTAATTGTTGCGCTACTGATAATGAATCTTAGATACTCAAAATATTTCTAAGGTCCATAGCAGAGTTTACGTGGTGATGTAGTAGATAGAGCATTGGACTTTGTACCAGAAGTTGTGGGGTTTTGCCTACAAATGAGGACATGCGCTGGATGATTCTAAGGCCCTTTTAGGAGTGGGCAATTCTAGGACCATTGGAAAAGTCTTCTCTTTCTTTTAATAGGGGTTATTTTCCTTTAAAAAAATGATTCCTCTTTTTTCTTCTCCTTCCTAGATTTAAAGAAGTTCAACGATGTAATCATACGTCTTGAATCTTAGATATCTGAGTTGGCTTTTAGCTATATGGGTTTGAAGTCCAAATGAAAAATTGAAACTGAAGATACACATTTGGAAGTTGTTAGCAGGCAAATATTATTATCTAAATCCATAGAAGTAGACAACATTAAAAGAAAAAAAAAACACATGATATTAGGAGAATTCAAGATGGAACCCTGAAAAGATCCAATGTAATAGTTCTGTAGAAGAGGAGCTGGCAAAGGAGACAGGGAATCAATCATATCCAGGAACTGAAGATGCCCTTTGGTTGTCCCATGAGATGCAGAATTGATTACAACATCATGGTCAGTGTCAAGAAATTAACACAGAAAATAATTATTTAAAAAAACTATAATCTAGAGTGATAAAATAATCAAGGTTTTGGAAGGACCATGTAATATATCTTATGGATATAATCATTGTTTGAATTTCTATGTAATTTAAGATTTAGAAGAAAGAGGCCTCATGTCCATTTTTAAAAGGTATAGGGGATAGGGACCAGGAATGTCTTCATGAAGGAGGAAATAATTAATCTGGGCCTCAAAGGATCATAGAAGGAGCCAAACCGAAGACATTCCAGATAGGAAAAAAAAAAAAAAAACTAAGCCAAAGCAAGAAAAGGACTTCGATAGGATATGTTCAGAAAGCAGCATGGAGCTCATTGGGCTCCAGCCCGTCCTGATGTAAATGAGCTGAGGGCTGAAGGTGGAAAGGTAAGTGGGTGAAGAGCTTTAAATGCCAGGTGAGAAGGTTATCCATAATTGGTCAGGTAATTGAAAGTTAGTGAATGAATTTGAAGCAGAGAAATTTGCTCTAGATAACCATTTCAAGTGGAAATTTAAAAATCATAGTAGACAAATAATTTCTAACTTACTTATTAAGCATAATTAACTGTGCTTGAACACATTCAGGCTCAGAGAGCTTCCTTTGGGTAGAAGCAGAAGGTAAGACTAGAGGAAAAGACATAAGACTAGAAAATAAAGTATTCCCTTGATACAAGGTCATTTCCATTCTCCTTTGTCAGTTCCCAAGAAACAGGAGATCCCCCAAATTCAGTCCAGTGTTTATTGTCCTTTCTAGAAAAATAAATATCCTCTGACTTAATACAAGATAGGTCCTTCTTTCTCTTTGTTGATAGAAGGATTTTAAGACTCTGAAATCAGAGTAGGACAGGGGCGATGGGCAGGGAGTTTCCAGGTTCCTAAGTGTGTTCCAGCCTTCATTCAGCACATACCTCCCAACCACCTTCTGAACGCTGGATGCTCAGAAAATCAGCCTTCTTTACTGTTGACAGCTGTCAGATGGAACAGATTTAGTTAATTCTCAGGATATTTTCTGACTTTTTTCTTCTCTGATTTTCCTGAACAGTAACACTTATCCACACATCTCATTCCCTTCAGAAAGGCCCGTGAAGAGCCCAGGCTGATTCTGACCAGAATGGAAAGTTGAGAACAGCTAATTTCATCTTCCATCAGTTCCCCTCACGGTCTCTCTCTCCATCTGTCTGAAACCTCAGTGTGTGGGGAACGTCGGTGCAAAGAAGGGAGGCAGTCAGAGAAATGGTTCAAGGTTGGTGGGTTTCTTCAGGCGAAAGATGGGGTCGTCAAAGAGGGAAGTGACAGCAGAATTGGGTGTAGAACGGTCGCATGTAAAAGCTATTTCAAAGTGAGAACTGATAGGACTTTGTGACCCTTTGTGACTGAAGGTGGGAAATGGAAAAGAGGAGAGACTTAAAACTGACTCTAAAGTCACCATCCAGCTTCAAACAGGAAGAGAGGTTGGGCCTGTGTGTGGGCCCTTGTGTGTGTTGGTGGGTGGAAAGGGGCCCGATAAGAGGCTCATTTTGGACACATTCCTTGGCGAGCCCACATTGAGATGTTTCATAGATAACTGAGTATCATCTCCCTCTCTGGAGAGTGGTCTGGACCAGAGAATATAGGTCTGGGGATCAGCAACATAGCGGTGGTTAACTGAAGCCGAAAAAGAAAAAAAAAAATAATAATGAGATCACTTCAGGAGGTCCTAAACTAGCCCTGCAGGTGCTTTTTGTTTTTTGCTTATTATTTCTTTTTGATTGTTGCTTTAGATGTTTTGACAATGAAAGGTTTTCTGAAAGATCAAAGTTTTGCAAAATCACATACTAAAATGATAGGACTTTATGGGGGAAATAAGGATGAGGCAGATCACTCAAAACCCATGAGTTTGTAACCAGAACATCAATAAAAATAACAATAATCTTATTAACTTATCAGCACAATTAAAAACCATGTTAAATTCCCAGTAACATTTTTTGGTGAGAACATTTAAATTCTACTCTCTTAGCAAATTTCAAGTATACAACGCAGTGTTATTAGTTACAGTGTTATAGTCACTATGTTTCACATTAGACCCTCAACTCTTACTGATCTTACAGCTGAAAGTTTGTACCCTTTACCAAACTTTTCCTATTCCCCCTCACCCCCAGGCCATGGCAACCACTTTCCTACTCTCTGTTTATAAGCGTTTGACCTTTTTTTTAAGATTTCACATATAAGTGATATTATGCAATATTTGTCTTCCTCTATCTTATATCACACAGAATAATGCCCTCAAGTTCCATCGATGTTGTGGCAAGTGGAAGAATTTCCTTCTTTCTCACGGCTGAATAATATTCCATTGTGCATATATACCACATCTTCTTTATCCATTCATTCATTGATGGACACTTAGGTTGTTTCCGTAACTTGTCTGTTGTGAGTAATGCTGCAGTGAACACGGGAGTGCAGATATGTCTTTGATATCCTATTTTTATTTCCTTTGGCTATGTACCCAGGAGTGGGATTGCTTGATCATATGGTAGTTTTATTTAATGTTTTAAGGCACTTTTATACTGTTTACCATAGTGGCTTCACCGGCTTACATTCCCACCAACAGTGCCCAAGGGTTTCCTTTTGTCCACATTCTCACCAACACTTGTTATTTCTTGTCTTTTTCATGATAGTCATTCTGACAGGTGTGAGGTGATATCTTGTGGTTTTGATTTGCATTTCCCTGATGATTAGTAATGTTGAGCACTTTTTCATGTATGTATAGGCATTTGCAGGTCTTCTTTGGAAAAAAGCCTATTCAGTTCCTCTGCCCATTTTTTAATCGGATGTTTTGGGTTTTTTGCTATTGAGTTGTATGAGTTCTGTATATATTTTAGATATTAACCTCTTATCAGCTATATGTTTTGCAAACATTTTCTTTTATTCATGGTCTATAACCATGTTAAACTCCCAATAATTTTTTTTAAAAAAGGAAATGATTGATAGTTTGATGGAAAGTGATATGAGGAAGAACTGAGGCTGTTGAGTTGTAGAAGAAGGAACAAATGTACTAAGTAGGGCAAACACCCAATGAGCACTTCCAAGACAGAGTGTGTGCAGACTTAAAGGAAGAGTAGGGAATGAATGTGGTCAGCTAGCTAGTGTGCTTTGTGCTCCACTGCAGTGACTTCCTGGTGTAAGATGGTGTGTGAAACCAACCTGAACCTGTCCCTGGTACTGATATCAGTCCCATCTTTCCCAGAGGAGCACATGGAAGAAACATGCCTTCTTCTCCTCTGTCCTGCCTGATCAATAATACTTAAGCTTATAATTCATTGTTGTCAGTAAGGGCCCTGAATTGTATTCCAATTTGAATGCTTTAACACTAGGGAAACCAATATCCATTTGCCACAGACCACACTGCTCCATATTGTCTTATACCCCCTCCTACTCCATCCACTTCACACATTAATGTTTCCGGCTTTGTCTCTATTGGATTTTCCTCTGTAGGTCCTTGTGAAGAGAAGAAAACAATTTAGGTGAAAAGCTCACATTTGAGGGCAGGCCAGGAACTAAAAACTGGTCATCAGAGAGGCAGATGGAGCATCAGGAGAAAAAGTTGGAACTGAGACCAGAGGAGGAGAGGATTTCAGAAGAACAGAGTCTACCAGTATAAGATGCTGTGGCGAGGTCCTAAGAGAGCCTTGGCTTTGTTGGGTAGTACAGCATCGATGACTTCTGTAGGAGCAGTTTGTGCGTGATCTGGTGGGGGCAGGGTCAGGCTACCGCACCAGGGAAATCAGGCTGCAGAGAGTGAGGGACAGAATGTACTCCGCTCCTTCAAGAAGCTTGATAAGGAAAGAAAGGAGAGAGGAGTGCTGCTTTCACAAGGAGACATGTTGAGAGAATGCTGTTTGTACGAGGAACACTTGAGTGTAGTATTTTTAGACTGAAGAGAAGTAGCTACTGGGGAGGAAAAGGAAAATGATCGAAGATGAGAAAGCAAGCACAAGAGAAAAGACTAAATGGAACAACTCTCCAGAGAGCTGATTTCCATCACATAATTCACTAAACAAATGTGGATTCATCTTTGTTTCAGTTCTAGCTCCTTCTGACTGGAAGTGTGATTTCTAGCAAAACATTTACAGAATCTCTGCTGCCCCCCTCACCCACACCCCGCCACTGCTCTGGGTAGAGCCTTTGTAAGGACACCTGTCCTAAAGTAGTGCCCACCAGAAGACACCTGCTTTTTGCCAAGCTGGAGTGAAAGGCTGAATCCCTGTTCAGCTGGGAACCGACACAGGCCACCTCTGTGGTGACCCGGATCTTCAGGATGCATGGACCCCCTTTACTACTGATACATCGCCTGTCTCATTAAGCTTAACATTTCAAACATTATAAATGTTTAATTATTAACATTTAATTATCTGCATTACTTAAGCATCCCAGTTCCACAGTTAATGTTCTCGAGGAAATATTTACTAAACAGTCAATCCTCTTGGATGCCACCAAGCTGAGCATTTTCAACTTGCAGCAAACCTTTCCTTCAGGGGGGCCGCCTTCTCATGCTAGTGTTCTGGACAGACGTGGCTGCACTAGGGGAGCCTGTGGCTTCAGCCGTGGCGTCCGCTTTGTCTCAGGGACGCTCTGTCAACTCCAACAGGATGAATTGCCCTGCTCGGCATCAGTGTTAGCAGGCTGAGTGCCGTTGGGACACTCACGCCATCTCGCTTCTCATTTCTTTTCTGTTAGGGCTGCAAATGCATTAACAGGGAGCCAGTTCTGGTGAGAGAAAAGTGAAACAATCTTATTTGTGGTCAGAAGGCAGAAGTGTGATGAAAGCTAATCATAGCTCCCACGGGAGATGGTTGCTCACACAACTGATCAGCCAACCAGCTTTTCCTAGCAAAATCGGGGTCCTCCTGTCCATGGGAATGTCATTTCCAGAGCAAGGACCAAGGGAAACAGGTTTATCCACCCTGGACTTCCTGACATAAATACCCCACTGCCCCATCAATCTTTGTGCAAAAAGAGGGGGCCTATGGTTAACAAAATGTGAACTGGTTCCCTTGGTTTTCCAGGAGTGACATAGAAGGAACTGTGCTAATCTACCTGTGCTCACTGGTGGAGTCTCCACTGTCACCACTTAGAGAGCACTGGGATATATGATGTATACAGCCGAGTGGTTGAGAGAAGAGAGAGGAGTCAGACCTTCATTCATTTCACAAGTATTTACTGATCGCTTGCTCTGTGCCAGGCACTGTGCTAAGCACTGGAGAGGCAGAAGCAAATTAGACAGCAATGGTTGCTACCTTCATGGAATTTATATCACAGCAAATATAAGACTCCGGAATTTGAGTCATGACTGCCACCTCATGGCTGTATCACTTTGGATAAGTTGATTAAACTTTCCAGGCCTCAATTTTCGTATCTGAAAATGGGAATAATCAGGGTACCTCCTTCACAGAGTCACTGTGATGTATATTTCATTATTTACATGCAAACGCACGTGAAACTCAGAAATCATAAGAATGGCACCTACAGCTGGCTTCATTGGATTGCTGTAGCTTAGTTATATGCTTAAAGAGATTCACTAAAAACTTGTATTTGAAGCATTTAACAGAATTAGCATTTTAATGATGAGTATTCAATTAAATTAAATTCAATAAAATTATTATTACTGGGCACAGCTCTAGTTTAAGTAGCAATTGGAGACAAGAGACAGAAGATGTGGCTCTGGTGATCAGATGTCAGAGAGGAAGGACTTCCGAGTTCAGATAAAGTCACTCCCATTAGTATACAACCTGTCATGAAACCAGAGTTCAATAAACACCAGTTGTTGTTAGCGTTGTTAAGATTATTAGGCTTGAAGGCTTCGTAAGTAAATAAGACTGACATAATGGAGCACAAGTGTGGTGCTTGTACATATCAAATAATTAATACATGTTATTTCATCCACACACGCGTTAGTGTGCTTTTTTATGAAAGGCTGTTTCAAGCATGTATGAAATGGAAGGGACCTTAGACGCAATGTCGTCTGGCTCCCTCGGGATGATGAAATTTGAGATCCGCAGAAGTAAAATAACTTGCCCAAGTCACATAGTGAGTGGTCCTAAAATCTGGTCTCCTGCGCCAGCTGGAAAAGGTCTGCTGTACCCCCCACTCCCTCTCTTCTAAGTACCTCCTCTTACATTCGATGACAACGATGATCAGCAACGGCCCCACCACAGTGGCAGGCTGCAGACACCGATCCCGTTCACGCCAAGCTGAGTGACAAGCGTTGGAGTGCACCCATTCTGCCTTCTCTGGCCCCTCGCCTTTCTGCCACCTGTCTTTTTGAGTTCACAGTGAAAATAAGACACAAACACAACAGTCTTAGGTCTGCGGATTTCACTGGATGGCTGTGGCTTAGTCGGGCTTGTAGAGATTCACTGAAAACTTTAGTTTGGATCCTCAAAAATGAGCATTTTTATTGTGAATGTTAAATAAAAATTGTCATTATTGGACACAGCTCTATTTAAATAGCAGGTAGAGACAGGATACAGAAGATGTGGCTGGAGTGACCAGATATCAGGATTGACAAGTCTGTAAGCCTGGGTGATGGGTCAGATACTGTGTGATTTCTGGTTGTCACACCAGCCTTTTGGATACTATCTCTGCCCCTTCTTAAATACCCAGTGTGGTACTCAGTGGTTTGGGCTGAACATGTAACAGGCAGCAATCAGGAAGGTGAGTTGGCAGTTCCTCCTAAAATAGACCTGGATTTATCTTTGTATCATATAATTTCCCATGCTGAGGAGCTCACGTTACCATGATCAACATAATAGGCACTGTCATCATGACTTTTTCTTCCAGTTTTATTGCACTATATACATTCAAGGTGGGCAGCATTAATGATGTGACTTACGTATATCATGGAATAATTACCACAGTATGTTTAGTGGACACTCATTATCTCATAGAGCTACAGAAGAAAAGAAAAAGAAAAAAATCTCCTTGTGATGAGAACTTTTAGGATTAACTCTCTGAACAACTTTCAAATATAACATACAACAGTTTTAATGACATTAAACATGTTATGCATTACATCCCCTAGTACTTATTTATCATACAACTGTAAGTTTGTACCTTCTGACCACCTTTATCCAGTTATCGCTGACTTTTCACATGAGGTGATACCGGAGCTCTGCTGGGATCCCACACGGTGGTTTGCATCCTCACTTGCTGTGCTGGGTTGAATGGTGATTCCCCAAAAGATCTGTTTACTTCCTAACCCTGGGACCTGTGAATGTGACCTTTTAGAATGAGTCACTACAGATGTCATTAAGTTAAGAGATTACATGGGTGAGCCCAAAATCCAATGACAAGTGTCCTTACAAGTGGCAGAGGAGGAGAAGACAGACACAGAGAACAGGAGACCATGTGAAGATGGAGGCAGAGGCTGGATTGAGACAGCCACGAGCCAAGAGCGCCTGAGCCACCGGCAGCTGGAAGAAGCGAAGACTGACTCCCTCTTAGAGCTCCCATGACAACTTGATTTCAGGCTTCTAGCCGCCCGAGCTGTGAGAGAATGAATTTCTCTTGTTTTAAGCCACATACTTTTTGGTAATTTATTACAGCAGCTTCAGGAAACTAGTAATACACTTGCCCACTGAAGTGCAGGACTCCCTGGGTGAGAGGTGTTGGACGGGCCCCGGTGGGGGCGCTATGTCAGTTCTGAGACCGCTAGTGATGTGGGTGGAGAGCTGAGTGAGCGGGAGGGATGGGGAGGCTGGACACTGAGGCTCTGGGGGAAGCGTTCACAGACTCTTCACAGACGCGCTGCTTGTCCGCTTGTTTTCTCGCACGTGCTTCCCGCTTTCCCCTCTTCATGTGTATGTGGGGGAGGAACGCCCCCCAGATTTGCCTATTTCTTCTAACCTGCAGTATAAGAACAATTCAGACTTCAGAGCCAGCCACTTTAGCATGCGATATTTCTTTTTTTATTGAATTATAGTCAGTTTATAATGTGTTAATTTCTGGTGTGCAGCATAGTGATTCAGTTGTGTGTGTGTGTGTGTGTATATATATATATATATGTATATTTTCTTTCATATTCTTTTTTATTATAGGCCATTACAAGATATTGAATATAGTTCCCTGTGCTATACAGTAGGACCTTGCTGTTTATCTGGTTTCGTGAAGATTTTCCTTGTAGTTCCCGCTGTACAAGATCTTCTGTCAAAGTTCAGTAGGTATTCTGTGAGAACTGTCCCACGTGTAGATGTATTTTTGATGTGTTTGTGGGAGAGGGTGAGTTCCGTGTCCTCCTGCTCCACCAACTTGAAGCCCCTCCTAGCATGCAGTATTTCTTACATTGTTTTTAACTATTTCTATTATTGACTTAACTTAACGTCCATTTTTTCTTTACTATCCATTATCGTGCATCTGTCACATGATAAGCCGATGTCCTCGTAGGATTGGGAAGTTCATTTATGGCAGGCAAACTCATTAAGCTGCACCCCTCAAATTACTCTGTAGCATACCTGGGGAAGTCTCTGCTCCTGATACCAGTGATTGCAAGCATCTGGAGAAACACCTTCTCCCATTCACGCACTTGTGCCTTTCCTCTTTCGGTCTGTGGGACGTCTGCTAGGCTCAGTGTGTGCCGGGCACTGTGCTGGGAGAGGGTGCTCGGGTGCACAGAGCAGACGTGGTGCAGCCCTTCTCTCAGCACAGCAGTGCATCTGGACCTTGGCAGACTCTGGACTTGGTGTTGTCAGAGCTCCCTTCAGGGTCTAACTTCATTCCTTTTCTTTTGGACCTTTGTCTTTCCTAGTCTGAATCAGAGCAACCTGGACTCCCAAAAGAGATCTGAAATTGAGGCGGCCATCCAAGGGCTTCTGGAAATGTGGGACAGTGGGTTAGGGAGATGTCTCCTCTCACCCTCCACCACCACAAACATCTGGAATACCTCTTCCCAACCCAAGTCAAGGCAGAACTTGACTCAAAATCCACAACCGCCGGTTTGCACTAGATTTATCGCAGTCACATAGCAATCTGAAGAGCTGCCCTTCTAAGGGGCTAATTTAAGCCATCGTAAGTTCCATGAAGAATAATGCTCTTGTTTCTGCCCAAAGTGACAACAACACTGAGTGGAAATTGTCGCTTCCAGAGAGCTTGCAGCCATTTCCACTTGTTTCTCACAAATGACCTCGTCCTTCTTCCTCCAGTCACAACTTGTTTTATTGAGATATTGATCTGCCCTGAGCCACTCCAAGCATACTAGAGGTATGAATTCATATCTCCTCCTAACCACCTGAGATAGGTTCTCTTGTTCCCATTTTACAGATGGAGAACTGAGGGAAAAGGAGGTTAAGTCACATGCCCCAGATGGCAGAAGGGGGATGCAAATCCCAGTAGTTCAGAGTCCACAGTCGGAAGCACTGGGCTGGACGGCCACCACAGAGCCAGGGCCACATGCACCGTTAACCTGGCTGTGGCTGAAGGCTGATGAGATAATCAGTAGCCAAACTACGAAGAACTCAGGTTCTCTGACTGCAGATACTGATCTCTCTGCGCTGGGTCATATAAAAAAATAATTACAGCAAAGACAGAGATTGAAAATGAAAGTGCTGATGGAGTGCGCTCAAGATTCATTTCCCCCTAAGTTAAAAGGGTTCCTTCCATGCCCTGCAGGGGGAGCCCCAGCTGCACTGACTCCTGCCCCGCAGCATGCAGTCCTGAAGCTCTTCCAAACTGAGCTTTTCACACGCAACGGCTCTTTAGAGCAGGCTGGGGAGAAGGCTACCTAATTCCATCTGTGAACAGAGACACAAGTAACATGAATGTTTAGAACCTGCCCCCCCCCGACCCAGCGATGTCTCAGTATATAACTCATGATTTTAATTCAGTATTGTGACAAGATATCACATCCAGTTCATGGAAACCACTTCTCAAACATGAAGACATGTTAACAGCCAAGATCTGGGTCATACACGTTTCACATGGTGTGGGATTTCTCTGGCCTACGATGCCTGAATATTGCGTTCTTTTACAAAAGTAGTGTGTGAGTGTGTGAGTCTGCACAGGTAGGGTGCAGTGGGAGGGTTGTGGGTGCCCAGCAGGTAATTTATTTAGTGGTCATGTGCTGAGGAACACAAGGGTTTGAGTGTAGGTGGATCAAAAGAGAGGAGTCGCGTGTGTCCCCGGTGCTGCTTCTCTACCCTAAGGCTGCCCAAGGCAATAGTTTTCATCCTGGTAGGAGACAGAGGTGCCTCCCCTGATATATGGGGCCGGGAATCTAGAAGTGAACGTGTCCCGGTTGTGTCTGAGAACACTGGCAACAATTCCTGTGGAATTGCTTTCATTGCTTAAAAGAGAGAAATGGATGGCTCTTGTGTCATTTCAACAGCTAATAGTTCATAGGTTAAGACGATCTGGAGCTAAGAAATGTAGTGTTCGTTATGAGAAAGAGAAAGTTTTGTTTAGCACAGAATCTTTGTTTAATCACTGGGGATGAATATAAAAAGTCCTTAAGGTACCAAGAATAAATTAGATTGCCTCCTTTCTGTCTTCTTTCCTTATCCCCCAAATTATTTATTCTGTGCCCCCTACCACCCCAGAGAGCGTGAGCCACGTGGAGCAGGGACTTTGTCCCTTTGCTCGCTGTGGTAGCCCCAGTGCCTGGCAAAGCCTGGCACATGCCAACATTCAATATATATTCACCAATAAGCAAATGAATGAATGGCTGAATTGTAATCTGAATAACTGTCCTTCCGAACGATTTCGTTCGTTGAAATAAGCTAGCACAGCGCCTCTCAAGCAGCTTCCTTGACTGAGGGCGGGCTTCAAGGTTCACAGGAGATACAGATTGCGATTTTAGCATCAGCCTAATGACATTGCTTCTCCCTGGAAACTGCTCCCTGCTTCCCTCCCCCAGTTTGTCTTCCCCAGTTTGTTTTGAATCTGTGCTTAGAACTTCTTCTCCCCACAATTCACCTAAAGAGAAATTGTGCTTTCCTTACACTTGAAGCTCGGCAACTTGAGTAAAACCAACTTAGACGAACATCTGACCATCTTTTGAAATAGGAGAGGCCTGGAAGCTCAAGACAGCTGGTGCCACTGCTGCCCTGGGGACTCTGGGCAGCTTGCGCCCGGCTTGGAGCGGTTCTCCTGGGGAACGGGGACTGACTGGGTTCTCTCCCGGCTCGGCAGACGGGCCGGGGCCACACCAGCCACAGGCTGAGATGGCTGTGGGGTGCGCCCCACAGGGCGAGGGTCTGTAAAGCCCCCCTTGCTGGCGCGAGCCCCAGCTGACATTCTAAGATTCTAGTACTCACCTCAACCTGATATAAGGTGTCCAGAGGGCCCGGGGTTAACACTGAGTTGTTCTTTAAGTACAAGATTACGGTTTCCAATAAAATGGATTTGTGATGCCTGAGGTGATTTTTGTGGGAGAAAAAAAGGAAGATTAAAAAGCCTGTGTCAAAGCAGTGTTTTGATTAGACCAGAAGCATAATTTTAGAAAATGGAAAGCAGTGGGAATGCAGTAGAAAATGTGCTTGGGGCCTGCCCCCCAGGGAGGAACGGAGGCCATAAATCACCCCCGCCAGTCCCAATTTTACAAGTGTGATGTTTTCTACATTTGTAGACTTAAATTTTCTACGTTGTGAAAAACTTAACGAATGCACAACCCCATATATTTAAGCTTATATTGTTGCATTTGCCATCTTTTTTTTTTAATTTTTGGAAGATATTTCATTTACCCTTCTCAGGAAAAGATATGGTCCTGTGCTTCACTTTCTCATGCAGGAAAGTAAAATAAGCCTCTTGGTTTAGGAAGAACTAATTAGTAAATTTTCCTCCAGTTCTCCAGGCCTGTGGACAACTGAACTTTGTATCCCAACCTCCATTAGTCTTAACAGAAGCCAAGCGTTCTCTCCCCCTCGCTGTGCTGTAAGAATCATTTTTCCTCTGAGTGGAATAATGATTGTGAAGTCATTTAGGTATTCACAGAAAAAAACAGCCTTTTACTGTTGTTTTCTTTTATTGATTCCGGGAATGAGGCGAAGAGAAACCCTGCTCCATTTTCCCGTAAATACTGTTAATCCAGAGATGACCTCTTCGTACACAGAAATGATTGATTTGAATTTAAAAGAGTTGATATTCAGAGCTTCCATCTAGACTCAGATAAAACAACAAAATTATCCAGTGACTGTGGCTAAATTTTAGAGCTGCTACTTAGATTGCCTAAACAGTCTTGTATCTTCAGTCCTCCGGACATGAGAAGATGCTAGCAAGAGCTTGGTTCCACAATTTTGTTGTATATTAGATTCTGCAAGTACATACTTCACCTCCCCTGTTATTGATTTATTCATTCCTGACCTCATTCCCAAAGAAACTCACCCTTTTCCTCCACCAGGTCCAGGACCAGTATCTTAAGAAGTTTTCACTCAAAAATAGATTGACTTTTGAATTTGACAAAGTAGAGATTAAAGTTATGGTGCTGTTTTAAGAGAAGAATTAGGGAGATCTGACTCCCAGTCTACATAATAATTCAGCAGAATTTAAGGCTGTCTTTAGCACTTTGCATTAGCAGCAAGTAATTACCTCCAACTAGAATGAAATGAGGGTCAAGAATGGTTGCAAGCAATCAAGTGGAAGTGTTACTTGCTTTATCGAACATGCTAATACAGAGCTGCATTTGGAAGAGTTAAAGAAGAAAAATGCCTCCAATCCAAATTGCCTTTGAGGTTTTTCACAAGAGTGGGCCGGAATGGTCTGTGGATGATAAAAAGTTTAAATTGCTTCACTTTAATACTTTAAATGGCTTTACCTAGGAATTTAAGTGACTTTGGATTATGCAGCTGCATCTGATTCTTGGTCCTGACATTTGTTAGCTTTGAGGAACATCTCAGTGACCTTTAGGTCCCCGGTAGTGTTAAAATTGACAGAAAAGAATCCAAAGCTGTGTTCATTAATTTAACAAATAGTTGATGAGTTCTGGGCTATGTAGAAGGGATAAGGGACACCGGAGCAAGCAAAGCTTCAAGATTTTTGCCCTGAAAGAACTTATAGTCCAGTGGGAGGGCAGACGATGAAGGAAAAAAAGCACCAATAAAAAATGGTGTTACAATTGTTGTAAGTGGCATAAAGGGGATAAAAGCAGGTGCTATGATTCAAACAGACAGCGTTTGCTGTTTTTTTATTACAGATTTTTTAATACCAGGGTGGCACAGGCAGAGAGAGTTCTGGAGACCGCATCTGAGAGCCTGACTACCATCACTTGTGCTGCATATTGTAATGCCCACTTTGCATAGAGAGCTGGATTGGATATACTTTAAGGGCCCTCTTAAGATTCTTAAGTCTAAGAATTTGTGACCATCATGCCTGTCAAGCCAACATTTGTTTAATTTGTTTACATAGAGACACAGATAAATTCAGCAATCACTATGGTAGTCATTAGGTCAGAGGCTACACATATTTATATTTTAATAACATTTTTCAACCATACTCTCTATTCACTGTGCCCTTTTAAAAATGGAATAAATTATTTAAAAAAAAAACTTAGGGCTCTAGCATTCTGAAACCTGGGACAGTGAGATGACTGCTGAAGTTTTTATCGATTTTATTTTCAACTGTATACACATCGGGTTTTGTTTGGAAGTTAGTGATTGTCAATCAATGTTTTTTCTATAATGAAGTCCAGCAATTCACATTAAATAAACATCCAAACTTGTTGATATCCTTTTGCTTTCCTGCTTGAGCTTGTGTATTTTCATCAGACTAATTCACTAAAGTCAATCTGAGTTTTTTTTTAATTTTTCACTGATTCTCCACTGAGGATCTCCTGACCTGCTGAGCAGCCAGCCCCAGGGTCAGCTGCCTGGGCGAGGCTAGGACCGGGCTGTGGGGCAATTGAGCACTTCTGCTTCTTAACTGATGCTATTATTCTTTAAAACAAAAGGAATAATCTTTCCTCCCCACCACCTCCATTTTTTCAATGGGAAGATGAAGCGTAAGAGGGACATGGTTAGATCTTTCCTTTTTTCTGATATCAAATTAGCACTGCCTTATTGTAGAAAATTACAAAAACTTCAAAAGGAAACTAAAATTGTATCAATAGTTTTGCAGTTAGCAGAATTCTTTCCCTCATACCTTGAAACCCTGAGCGTGATAATTCCAAAATTTCAGAATGAAACTCTGTTAAAATCACTTCTGCATCCACCATAGTTTGAGACTAATGGGTGAAGCCACGTACCTAACCCAGGCCCAAGATTCAAGACAGATAAACAGCTAAAACATTCACAATGCTGTGATGCAGGAACTATTTTAAGTAATTTGCAGCTTTGTTTCTTACAACAACCCTGTAAGAGTACGATTATTATTCCCATTTTTCTAACATCACAGAGGCAGAATAACAGATAACCTGAAAATAGACTTACCATATGATCCAGCAGTCCCACTCCTGGGCATATATCCAGAGGAAACTCTAATTCGAAAAGATACATGCACCCTAATGTTCACAGCAGTACTATTTACAATAGCCAAGACATGGAAGCAGCCCAAATGTCTATTGACAGATGATTGGATAAAGAAGATGTGGCATATAAATACAGTGGAATACTAGTCAGCCATAAAAAAGTATAAAATAATGCCATGTGCAGCAACATGGATGGGCCTAGAGATCGTCATTAAAGTAAAGTAAGCCAGAAAGAGAAAGAAAAATACCATATGTATATCACTTATATGTGGAATCTTAAAAAAAATGACACAAATGAACTTATTTACAAAACAGAAACAGAGTCACAGACATACAAAACAGACTTATGGTTACCAGAGGGGAAAGGGGTTAGTGAGGGATAAATTGGGAGTTCAGGATTTGGAGATACTAACTACTATATATAAACTAGATAAACAGCAAAGTCCTACTGTATAGCCCAGGGAACTATGTTCAATGTCTTGTACTAGCCTATAATGAGAAAAACTATGAAAAGGAATATATACATATATATATATATATATATATATATCTCTGAATATATATATATATATATGTGTGTGTGTGTGTGTGTGTGTGTGTGTGTATATATATAAAACTGAATCACTATGCTGTACCCCAGAAATTAACACAACATTGTAAACCATCTATACTTCAGTTAAAAAAAGAAAGAGATAACCCAAATCCAGACCCTGGAAGACCGTTCCAAGCCCACAGACTAAACAGCTGTCTTGGGCTACAGAAGGCCTGCTACCATGTCTAGCCTATCTCCTCCCCTAGCTCATCCCCTTCTGTGTGCAGCTAACACCGTCTTTGTCTCTTTGTCCCAATCCAAGCCCAATACTGGCTTTGCTCATATTTTGACTTGTTAGATGATGCTGTCTCTCATCCTTTGAATGGAGGCTCTGTTTTGTCCATTTATCCTCTTTTCAGAAACTTCCCTCTACTCACTTCTATTGAAGGCCACCTGCATTTCCATGACGTAGCAGTATAACTCCCAGCTGTCTCCCCGGTTCTGAACATCTGGCAGTCCTACTCAAAAACCAAAGTCATATAAGATCCCGAGCCTAAATTTGGGGAGGAGGGACGGAGATGATGAAGCACGCTTTTTAACACAGAGGCTGGGAGGTTTTCTGAGGTCGGTGAGGGGCAGGGATTTCTTGTAACTATTGGGGAGATAAATTTGGTTGATTAATTTTTTCCTGTGCATAAGTTCTTAAAAATTTTTTTATTTCATTTATTTTTATTTCTTTCCCAACTTGTGATTCTGAAATATGTCAGACCTACAGAAAAACCCGAAGTATTTTCAGTGAAGACTTTTTCCTTTACCTACCGTCTTGGTTTCCTGGGAATGCCATAACAAATTAACACAAACTGGAGGACTCAAACAACAGAAACAACTCTGGAGGCAAGAGGTCTGGAATCAAGGTGTCCGCAAAGCCATGCTCCCTGTGAAGGCTCTTGGAAAGAATTCTTTGCCTCTTCCTAACTTGGTGATTGCTGGCAGTCCTGGGCATTCCTCATATCACTCGAATCTCTGCCTGTTGCTAGGTCATCATGGGTTTCCTCCCTGTGTGTCTCTGTGTCTCCTTTCCTCTTATAAGAACAGCAATCATATTAGGTTTAGGGCTCAACTGAATCCAGATGACCTCATCTTAGTTTAACGAATTACATCTGCAAAGACCCTTTTGTTAAACAAGCTGACATTCTGAGCTTCTGGGTAGATGTGAATTTGGGGGCACACCTACATTCACTAATTATTAACATTTTGACACATTTGCTTTATCTTTAACTCCATCCATCCGTGTCTGCACACATGCATCAATCCACACACAGATTTGTTGATCCATTTGAAAGTCAGTACTAGACATGTCACCACACCCTTAAATACTTCAGCCAGACTGTAGCTGCTAAGACAAAAAAGCATTGTCCTATATAACCAGAATGCAAGGACTGCAACAAAATAAACTTAACATTTGATACCATAATTTACATGAGATACAGACCATATTTAAATTTCCCCATTTATTCCAAAAATATTCTTTATATCTGACTTTTTTTTTTTTTACCAAATCAGGGTCAAATAAAGGATCAGACGTCCCATTTATTATGTCTCTTTAGTCTCCTTTTACCAGAAGAATACCGTCTCCATTTCTTTCATGTCACTGACAGTTTCAAAGGGTCTAAGCCAGATGCCCTCGAGAATGTCCCATATTCTAGATTTGTTTGATTATTTCTTCATTTAGATTCAGGCTAAATATTTTTGGAAAGCACACTACATAGGTGATATTGTGTCCCCGTGGCGCATCACACCAGGAAGCTCAGAATGTCCATTTGCTCCATTATTGGTGCTAAATACAGTCCTCGACTGAGGTGCTGAGAGCCACCTCTCTCCATTGTGATGGGGCTTGCATGATTCCTTGTTTAATTAATTCGTGTTTCACACTGTCTTTCAAAAATTTGTGCATTTCTGTTCCAAGCTTTTGTATTTCTGATTAGAGGTGTTTTTTTTTTAATATAGAAAGTGCTTTTCATGGATATTTAATTCAGTTGGGGTTTGTGTCACAGTTTTCTTCTGCTTTGTAGTTTTTTTGAAGGGGAAGAATTTTCACCTGCTGAAATATTTTGATTCTTACTCTCCAGGGTCTTATAGTGACTTAGTGGGAATGATATCTGCTCTTTTAGCTTTGAATGGTCTTGCATTTTCCTGAGTCAGCAATAACAGGGGATTCTGTGTAGACAGTGGTAAGGTTTGGGGGAGACTCCCTTAGTTTCTTAGTTTGAAAACCCTGTCTTCTGTTGATATCATTAAGAGCACTTTTTCAAAAATACATGACACCCTTTGTTGGGGGGTGTTGTCCCTTCTCATTCTGTTCTGATGGGTTCAGTCTCCAACACTTAATAATCTCCTCCTTCCACTCCATCACCTGAGCTTTAAGGACACCTCTTCTCTCCCCAAAAAGGTGACTTTGCAAGACTGCCACTTCTGGACAGCCTTCTCCTTCTGTGACCCCAGTAATGGTGCTCTGATCCAACAGACTATAGACCTTTGTCAGTGTTTATCCGCTCAGAGCGGGACATCTTCCTACTCGGAATGATGTTACGTGCTTTGCCTCTGCCTGGCCCCGCTGCCTTCTCCTCTTTCCCAAGCATTCTTCAGCCGGTGCTCAGCTCCAGCACGTCTTCAGCGCTGGCTCTGCAGATCCCAGGTTCTTCTTTCCCTACCTCTGTGCAAGCTGAGATTTGGAGCACTCTCTGTCTTCTAGTTATGCTCTGGATAGAGGTGGTGGGTGCTCTTGGTTGCTCCCCTTATTGACCTCTGTAGGTTCCAGAGGACCTATGCAGAGAGGACTGTATTTAGTAAATGGACAGAAATTCAAAGCCTGCACGTATTTGTTCTTACCTTTTTGGCTTTTTAATGTAAATACAACTACATATTTTGCATATTTTAAAGCTATAGAGGTAGCATAATTGTATCACTTTATAGCCATGTGTTTCTCTGTGTGTGTGTGTGGTTTGCTTTTCACCTTTCACCCTTGAATTCTTCTGGAAGTATTCCTTGCTTTTGGC
This sequence comes from Vicugna pacos, assembly GCF_048564905.1. Lineage (NCBI taxonomy): Eukaryota > Metazoa > Chordata > Mammalia > Artiodactyla > Camelidae > Vicugna > Vicugna pacos. Next base: position 11,347,075 of record NC_132999.1, on the reverse strand, counting down.
TTGCTGATCTAGACCTTCTGTTCTGGCGCGTGGGCGCAGGAGAACATAAGGCAGCACGCTTCATCTGCTTAGAAATGGACAGACGCTTAGAGGAACGAAGGGCAGGCTAGGACCTTGTCCAAAAGTGGCTGATGCTTTTTGAAGCACAAAACGGACAGAGACAGGGGAAAACGATTGTAAATTCTTACAGAAGTAGAGTGCCAGCCTCTCGGCACTCGAGGCTCTCACTTCTGCTGAGTATTTTGAGGACAAAACATCCTCCAACACTGGCTCCTCATCAGATTTCTCGGAGCAGCTTCCTGCTGTGTCACACTGTTAGTCACTTGCTTATGTCCTAAATTTTTCATTAAGATTTTATCTTCTCATGAGCAACTTCTACCTCCTTCTCTCCCAAGAGTCTCCGTGGAAGTCTTGCCCAAAGTGGGTTCTCAGGGACTATTCCGTCCCCCATGAAAGCCTCTAGAGGTGCTCCATCAGAAGCAGTTTATGTTTCTTTGGAGACTGATGAGAAAATAAAGATCTCTGAGCAGAAATGAACATAGGAGCACTTGTGTGCTCTGCAGCCTCTTCATTTAGTTTAAGAAGTGGTTAATAGAAAGGACCACTAATACCCCTCTTTACAATATATATTCTATGGGTATACCCCAGAATGGCCACCCAAGTAGATGCCTGAACATTGCCCATAAAGCACCTTTAGAGGGACTAGGTCATGAATTCAATTAAGAATCTCTGTCTTGCACATTCAAAAGGTCTGATGTTATTTGAAACTCTGTGAGTTATCCCGTGTACAGTTACTATTCATAGCACATGCATGTCTCTGGGATGGAAATAAATAAATAAGGCAGGAGGCATGAAAATTGAATGATGTCACCCTCCCTTGGATAAGCCCTTCCATAGTTTTTCCTTGTCTGGGAGTCAGGAACGAAATTTTCATGGGAGCCTGTGAGCTCTTCTGTTGTCTGCCCTGTGCCTGCTTCCCTGCTGTCCTCTGCCACCCCAGCTCTCTTGCTCTCTCTGCACCAACCGCCCTGGCCTCACTTCAGTTTCTCAAACATTCCATGCTTCTTGCCACCGGAAGATGTTTGCATATGCTGCTCCCGCTGCCTGGCTGTTCCTCCTCCCTTGAATGTACCTGTCCTATCTCTTTCCTTAGTCAACATCTGTTAGATCTCTGGTCAAGTATCACTTCTCCAGAGAAGTCTTCCTTGAATGACCCTGTCACACATTCTCATAGTAACTGGTACTTCTGGGGTATTTCTTGCAGTTATATTTTTACTTGTTTTGCAGGATCATTCCATTAACTATGTTCTCCTCCACCACCTCCAGACTATCACCTTCATGAGTGTAGGAACAGGGTTTATTTTTGTCAGCCCATGATCCCAAGCCTAGAATGAAGACTGGTCCACAGAAATAGCTGATTAAATTTTTTGTTGGCCGCATGAATGAATTGATTAATATCAAGCAACTGGTGAGGGCTAACTGTCCAAAATGAAACCAAGACTAAACAATTATTTAGTCAGCTAGACAGTTGGCTGATTAAAAAAGAAATCATTTGGTAAATTCAAAAAAAGACGCTGAAACAACTGAACACACACATAGCCTGAGAGACAGACGGAATAACTAAGAGGAAAAGTTGAGGAAGAAGGTTGAAGAAAATATGATAAAAAATTCAGAGCTACTTGCTGGCTGTGTCTGAAAGCAGAGTGTTCATTTCTAGTCACATCACTGCCGCAAGGAGTTTAAAGGCACAGTGAAGGGAAGAGCCTGGGAAGGGCAGCCTGGATGATCCCAGATCAAATGTCAAGTAGCTCACAGAAAGTTTAGAGGTCTACAGTGGAACGTCAAGAGGACTTGGAGGAGATGCAATTACAGACCCAAAGCTCAGTCGCTGTGTGTGATAACGTCGCTTACTTCCATTTTAACAAAGACCTGTTTATACAATGCAGACCTAGAGTGGGGGTCGGAAAATTCAAAGCAAATTTATGAAGTGTTTTCATTATCAGTAGCAGCCAAAGATCTAAAGGCATAGGGTACAGTATTGAAATGAATACCTAAGGGTGAAGCATGGTTGAGACTCAAAGAATTCTCTCTCGTACATGCACACACATACATGCTTATTTTAAGAAGAGTATAAAAAATAAAGGATGTAACAAAGAGATGGTGTTAATTTGATCTTTTAAACTCAAATACTGCACATTCATCTTGCATTTTAAGCAGCCTCTTTTTTCTTAGTCTGAAAAGACCAGAAATGTGGTGGTTGTTTTCCACTCATTAGTGTGTTCTTTGGACTCCAAAAGTGAAGGGAGACTTTTGATTCCTTACTGTTTACCAAGGGCTTTGAAGGAATTGGCTGAACATTGACTTTTTTTTTTTAAGAGTTTATGTTAGACGTCATACCGGTATGGGAATAGAACTGGCTTCTCAAAGCCTCATTCCTGAAATGAATCTCTTCCGTCTTGTGGAAATGTATGCACACGACTGTTAGGGACATTTGTGGGAGATCTGGTGAGAGCAGAGAAGGGAACTGGTGGGATAACTGGGAACAGACAGAGCTAAGGAGGGAGTAAGCAGGGACTATGTTAGTAGAGTGATACTGCCCGGTAGCTAGAACCTGTCTAATTTCTTATCACATGAAAGAATGTGGCTAACAGCTCAAATTGCCATACTCTTTTTTTCCAGGTAGAAAATAAATCAAGTTTAATATGACCAGACAATACTTTATTGATGATAGGCTAAGATCACAGAGTGAGTGCTGTGGCTAGTCAGATTGCTGTGCATTTATGACCATTCCTATTAGAGCAGACAGTTCTGCCTACAAAACCACCATGGAATTGTGCGTAACCACAGACTTGTTTTTGACCTTGAGAAGAGATCATAAGTAGGACTGAGCAAGATGGGGACTACGGAACAAATTCAGGACAGGCCTGAGTTGAAGAGTGAGGTGTCTAAATGATAGGACGGCCTGGTGTAGATGATCATCATACAAAGAGTGGGGTGGGGATCGAGTTCAGTAGGTAGGTAGAGGCTACCTGAGGCAGCCAGACTGCTTCTCAGGCTCTGGTGAATAATCTGAGTATGTCCTTACCCACACGTTGGGCATGTCCGTTTGCGTGCCTACCTCTGTGATAAGGCAGAAGGAAAGCCCACAGCCATGACCTAAACGGGACCAGCCTCACACCCGAACCTGCAAAGTCCTCGCCTTACCTTCCCAAAAGGGGCTCTGCAGATGGGACTAAAGTCAGGGGCCTTGAGACGGGGAGATTATCCTGTATCATCCAGGTGAACCCAACCTGATCCTGTGAGTCCTTAACAGGAGAGTCTTCCCCAGCTGAAGTCAGAGTCAACGGGAGATGTGGCTACAAAAAGGAAGTGGGAGAGATGCGACATTGCTGCTTTTGAAAGTGCGGGGTGGAGGCCTTGAGCCAAGGAATGCATGTAGTCTCCGGAAGCTGGAAGAGGCAAGGAAATGGATTCTTTTTCAGAGCATCCAGGAGGGAACATACCGCTGTTGACACCACGATTTTAGCCCTGTATCGGGCTCTGACTGACAGAATGGAAAATGAAAGTCGTGTTGTTTTAAGCGCCTATGCTTGTGTTAATATGTTACAATGTGATAGAAAATTAATGCAATCCCCTAATCCAAGCCACCAAGGTGACTCAGCTTAACTGCCGCAGTCTCCTCTTAACCTGTGTGTGTGTGGGTGTGGGTGTGGGTATGGGGGTGGCTATGGGTGTGTGGGTGGATGGCTACATTGTTTGCTAATGTTTAATTCAGGACTTTTACAACTGTAGTTACGAATGAGATTGTCTGGTAATTTTCTCCAGTGCTTTATGTGCTGATTGGATTGATTCATTTGCCTTATTACACACCAGAAACAGACTGCTTTAATTACTGAAGCTTTACAGAATATTTTAATTTCTGAAAAAGCGAGTTCTCCCTCTCTTGTTTTCTTGATGACTCTAGCTTATAAAATTGAAGATCAGCTTGTCTGGTTACAGGAAAACACATGTTGCTGTTTTTATTAGATCTGATTTAAAAGTATAAATTAGGGAAGTTGAATCTTTATGATTTTGAATCTTCATATCAAAATATGTAGTGTGCCTCTTGATTTGTTGAAGTCTTCTGCTATATTCTTTATGCCTTTTTTAGAGGATTTTTCCCCCAATGGAATCCTGGATATTTTCTCAGTAAATTTATTCATAGGTATTTTATTATTTTTGTTGCTGTTGTAAATGGAGTCTTGTATGAAGGCTATTGATTTCTGTATGTTAATTTTATAAGCTGATACATTACTGCATTTCTTTATTGCTAGTCTAGGGTTTTAAATATAAAATCTTATCATTCTTTCTCTTTTCCAAGTTTTATACCTCTCATCATTTTTTCTCATCATAATTTTACGAGATTGTAAGTCTCAGACATTGTTAGATAATAATCTTAATACTTGGTATCCTTTGTGTGTGAAGATACTTCTAGTGTTTCTCTACTAAGAATGACACTTTGGGATGGAGATGGCTACATTACCTCATATGAAGCAAGTAGCCAATAATTACTTTTTTATCCAAGACGACTTAATTCTTTCAAATATTTTTCTGTATCTGAGGAAATTATCATATTATTTTTCCTTTTGACCTATTAAAATGATAAATTACACCTACATGTTTCCTAATGTTGAACTATCTTTGCATTCCTAGGCTATATTCCACTTGGTCATAATGATTTTTAATTCTGCAGGGTAAGAATGTTTAGAGCAACATTATAGCATCAAAAACTTTAAATAATCTACAAGTTAACCAACAGAATAGTAGGCAAATTGAGGTATTTTCATTCATGAAATACTATACATGAAAGGAAATTAACAGATTGTAAACAGATTGCATCAAATAAAAAATTGCACCAAGATGAATAAATTTTACAAATATAACTTTAATTCTCCCCAAAAGCAAGACACAGAAGAATATATACTGCATGATTGCATTTATATAATATTCAAAAATGGGCAAAACTAAACCAGAGTGTTTAGAGATGCATAATTAGGTGATAAACATATAAACAAATAAGAAAATGATTATAATAAAAGTTAGGATAGTAGTTATCTTTAAAGAAGAGAAAAGAATAATTGGGTAAAGTTACCTGAGGGGTTCCTAGTATGCTGGTGATGTTTGAATTCTTGACCTGGGCAGTATTTGCTTAGGCTGTGCTTTATAATAATTCATGGAGCTTTACATTTATATTTAATGCAGTTTTTCCATATGTGTATATTGGATTATGAAAAGGTTTTTAAAAATTACTTGTTAATTTTATTCTTATTTAGGATTTTTGTGTCACTGTTCAGAAGTGAGACATCCATAGTCTTCTCTTCCTTTTATTCTTTTTTGAGGTTCAGTATGCTGACTTCATAAAAGGAACTGGAAGATTTTCCTTTTTGTCTAGGCTCTGAAAGTATTAAAATCACTGTGCAATTATCTGTTCTTTAAAGACTTTAAGACCCTGAAACTGTACAACTATTAAAAGAAAGCATGGAGCAAAGTCTTCTTGATATTAGTCTGGGCAGTGATTTTTTTGATATGACCCCCAAAGCACAAGCAACAAAAGCAAAAATAAACAAAAGGAATTGAATCAAACTGAAAATGCTTCTAGCCAGCTAAGGAAACTGTCAATAGAGTGAAGAAACAACCTACAGAACAGGGAGAAAACATTTGAAAACCATACATATGTTAAAGAGCTTAATATTCAAAATATATGAAGAATGCAAACAACTCAATAGCAAGAAAACAAATGACTCAATTAAAAAATGGGCAAAGAATCTGAATAGACATTTCTCAAAAAAAGATATTTAAATGACCAACTTATGTATGAAAAGATACTCAAAATCGTTAATCATCAAGAGAAATGCAAATCAAAACCACAATGAGATATAATCTCACACCTGTTAGAATAGCTATTATCAAGAAAACAATAGATCACAAGTGTTGGAGAGGCGGCAGAGAAAAGGGAACCTTTGTGTACTATGGATGAAAATGTAAATTGGTGCAGCCACTATGGAAAAACAGTATGGAGGTTTCTCAAAAAATTAAAAATATAACTACCTCATGATCAAGCAATCCTGCTTCTATGTGTATATCCAAATGGAATAAAATAAGAATCTCAAAGAGATATCTGCACTCCCATGTTCACTGCAGCATTTTTCACATTAGCCAAAGTATGTAATCAACCTAAGTGTCCACTGATGGACAAATGGATAAATAAAACCTGATGACCACACACGTGCATATACACTATGGAATACTACTCAGCCTTAAAAAAGAAGGGAATCCTGTCACCGTAACAACATAGATGAAACTGAAGGACGTTATACTAAGTGATAAAAGTCAGACAGAAAAAGGCAAATGACTGCATGATTTCCCTTATATGTGGAATCCAAAAAAAAAGTCAAACTCAGAAGCAGAGAGTAGAATAGTTGTTACCAGTGGCCAAGGGGTGGGGGAAGTGGGACAATGTTTGTCAAAGGGTACAAACACAGCTATACAGGAAGAGTAAGTCTAGAGATCTAATGTGCGGCATGGTGAATATTGTTACTACTACTGTGCTGAATACTGTACATTTCAGATGCTTTCATGATAGACACAAAATGCCAACTATGTGAGATGATAGATTAAGCTTAACTGTAGCAATCATTTTGTTATGTGTATGTGTACCAAATTTTGTTGTACTCCTTAAATACATACAATTTATATTTTAAAAAAGAAAGAAAGAAAAATGTACATTTAGATCTCCATGACTGTAGCTAATGGATGCAGAGTTTCTTTATGGGGTAATGAAGATGTTCTAAAATTGATCATAGTGCTGGATGCACAACCCTATGAATATAGTAAAAGCCATTGGATTGTACATGCAGTTGTGTGAAAGATAGGGTAAGTGAATTACATCTCATTATGTTGTTAAGAAAACTAAAGTCCCTTTACTATCATTTCTCCTTTAAAATACCTCTTTTGGGTTTTACTGCATCAGTCTTGATACTGTCTTTTTGTGTATATACAGATTTGTGACTCATATTCTGCATTGCGAGTCGCATCCTTTAACATTCCTTTTTTTCCTCACTTAATGCTTTTTTGCCTGGATAAGCAGGAAATGTGACTAAGTTCACAAATTCCAGATTGGTTAAGTTTAAATTCAGACTTTCACACTTACAAAGTTATACGTCTTTGTTCCCCAGTTTCTTCATCCAAAAAAATGGACATAATGGTAGTAACTATCTCACTGGATTTGAAGAGGATTACATAAGTTAATATATAAAAAGCACTTAAGGTAAGATCTGGCATATAGTAAGTGCTAGATAGATGTTAGGTTAAAAATTGTCTGTTACTAAGCTTTATTAAGATCATGACCCCTGCGTTTTGTTTACATTTGCTGATATACTTCTGCCCATTCTTTGGTGGTTTTGTGTTTGTTTGTTTTTTGGTTTTTATACTTTTCTGAATCCCTTTATTTGTTTTTTATTTTTTATTTTCCATTATAGGTTATCACAGATACTGAATATAGTTCCCCATGCTGTACAGTAGGTTCTTGCTGTTTAGCTTTTCTCTATACAGTATTTTGTATCTGCAAATACCAGACTCCTAATTTGCCCCTTCCCACCACCCACCTTTCTCCTTTGGTAACTATAAGCTTGTTTTCTATGTCTGTGAGTCTGTTTCTGTTTTGTAAATAAGTTCATTTGTATCATATTTTAGAGTCCACATTATAAGTGATATCATATGATATTTGTCTTTCTCTGTCTGACTTACTTCATTTAGTATGACAATCTCCAGGTCCATCCATGTTGCTGCAAATGGTGTTTTTTTGTTCTTTTTTATAGCTGAGTAGTATTCCATTGTACAACTTCTTTATCCAGTCATCTGTCAATGGACATTTAGGTTGCTTCCTTGTCTTGGCTTTTGTAAATAGTGCTGCTATGAACACTGAGGTACATGCATCTTCTCAAATTAGAGTTTTCTCTTGATGTATGCCCAGGAGTGAGACTGCAGGATCATATAGTAACTGTATTTTCAGTTTTTTAAGGAAGCTCCATAGAGTTTTCAATACTGGCTGCACCAATTTACATTCCCACCACAGTGTAGGAGGGTTCCCTTTTCTCCACATCTTCTCTAGCATTTATTTATAGACTTTTTATATTTTATAGACATCATTATAGAATGATGGCCATTCTGACTGGTGTGAAGTGGCACCTCATTGTAGTTTCAATTTGCTTTTCTCTGATAATTAGCAATGTTGAGCATCTTTTCATGTGGCTATTGGCCATCTGGATATCTTCTTTGGAGAAATGTCTATTTAGGTCTTCTGCTCACTATTTGATTGGGTTGTTTGGTTTTTTGTTACTGAGTTGTATGAGCTGTTTGTGTATTTTGGAAATTAAGCCCTTGTTGGTCACATTGTTTGCAAATATTTTCTCCCAGTCCATAGGTTGTCTTTTTGTTTTGTTGCCAGTTTCCTTTGCTGTGCAAAAGCTTATAAGTTTAATTAGGTTCCATTTGTTTATTTTCACTTTTATTTCTATTGTCCTGGGAGACTGCCCTAGGAGAACATTGCTACGATTTATGTCAAAGAATATTTTGCCTATGTTCTCTTCTAGGAGGTTTATGGTGTCTTGTCTTATGTTTAACACTTTAAGCCATTTTGAGTTTATTTTTGTGTGAGGGAAATGTTCTAACTTCACTGATAAACATGTGGCCGTCCAGTTCTCTCAACACCACTTGCTGAATAGACTGTCTTTTCTCCATTATATATTCTTGCCTCCTTTATTTAAGATTAATTGATCATAGGTCTATAGGTTTATTTCTGGGCTCTCTATTCTGCTCCATTGATCCATATGTCTGTTTTTGTGCCAATATCATGCTGTTTTGATTACTGTAGCTCTGTAGTATTGTCTGAAGTCTGGTAAGGTTATGTTTCCAGCGTTGTTCTTTTTCCTCAGGATTGCTTTGGCAATTCTGGATCTTTCACGATTCCATATACATTTTAAGACTATTTGTTCTAGTTCTGTGAAAAATGTCATGGGTGATTTGCTGGGAATTGCATTAAATCTATAGATTGCTTTGGCTAAATCCCTTTATTTTGATTGCATCTCTTGTAAACTAAACATCACATCTGAAATGCATTTTCATTTGGTAGGTAATTTTGGTCCAGTTAGATGTATGTTGTATCAGTTCCATCTCTATTTTATATTACATATTTTTGCTGTTTTTAAAATTTTTGCCACCATGATCAGTTTTCTTCTCTTTGTTTTCTTTGTGAAGTTCTTTTGTGCCCTTAATGAAAAGTTTGCCTTCTTCTATAGTTACCTTTAATTATAAATGACTTGTAGTCATGTTCAATGACTGTCTATTCTTATTAGTTAAAACCGTGAAGAGGTAAGTAGTTAGTATAGTTCCTCCTCCTCTCTCCACTCATCTCTTCTCTGCATATTGATTTCAGTCAGTATTATCTTTCTTGGTATTTGCTTTGATATAGTTAAGTATATTCAGATTTTTACTTCTTGATTTGTCAACTCTAAACGATGTCCAGCTCTTGCACAAGACAATAAATGCACTTACTTTTTCCTTCCAGTTTCTTTCCCTCTCCTCCCAACTTCTCAGTTGTACTTTATCTGCCACACTAACCAATGTTTTTTTTATAGTTTTAGTGGTATTGTTAAATATATTTAATCTCCTCCAATCTTTTTCCAAACTTCTCAACTGACTGAATGTTGTTCTTTATTATTTTTCACAAAAACAGATCAGCAAAATACTATCCCTCCAGCTTTTGCATCTTTAGAGTTGTTGTTTGTAATATTTATGCTTGAAGAAAAATGTGTGTGTATAATACAAACTTTATCTTAAACTTTCTTTCCTTGAGAATCTTGTAAGTATTGCATCTGGTGTTCAGTGTTGCTATACAAAAATATGAGGTCAGCTTGATTTTTTTTCTTCTCATAAAAGTGACTTGATCTTTCCACCTGTCTTCCCAAAAGAGTCATTCTTTATCTTTTAAGCGCAGTAATTTTACTGAAATATGTCTCTTCGATTATCCTAGGCCTTTCTTTATTTCAGTTTCATTGCATTAACTTTCTCATTTCAATTCCCTATGAATTTACCACGTGTTCCATGGTAAGTGTTCACTCTTGTGCTCCTTTTTGCTTTCATTTCTTTAATTCTGCTGTCTTTCTTGTACAGCTTCTGTCTTTCAAGCTACATCTCTTACTTTCAGGAACAGAATTTTTTGTGGCATTTCCTGAGATCTGTCAAGGCTGGGCTCCTACCGCTGAGCTCTTAAGATCTCTCCTCAGACTTTCTCCATTTCTTCCTTTGAGAACTGTTGCTTTTAGAAAATATTAAAAGTATGTTAGAGTCTCTTTTAAAGGTTTTTTTTTTAAAAACGTGAGTTTTTGTTTTCACTTTTCCATTCTTCCTGGGTGGTTTCCAGTTAAAGAAAGTGTAAGGCTGCATTACACAGCCCTATCCCATCCCCAACCTCCATCAAAAGGATATCGTTTTCTACTTTTGAAGATTCTTTTTCTTGCCACCTTAGTTTCTTTGTACAGTGGCCAAAAATAGTACAAAAGCACCTTTGCAACTTCATGCATCGCTCACCGTATAGCATCCTGATTTATGGAACTTCTCTACCACAGAATTGATGGTTCTGAACATGAACTCAAACAGCAGTTACCTTAAAATCCAGACACATGAGATTTCATCCCCCAATCTGTCAGTTCTGTCAGGGTGAAGTGTGGACCTCCTCCGCCTTCTGCTGTCTCTGTTGCTCATTTCTAAGTGGTTGAGTAGAAATATTTCAGAGGAATTAACCATGGCTCTGTGCAGACAGCCAGTCTCTAAAAGAAGGCAGTTTATGCCTTCCCAGATTCTTTTCTGCTCCCTTTCCCATTTAATCATCTCAAATACACCCCCCACTTTTACCTAGGAGCCAATGGAAAAGTGGAACACTGACAACTGGCAAAAGCATTTTATAAAGTAAATTCTTCCTGGAAGCAAACCAGAGAACACCCTCAAAGTGGGTGATTTAAGAATTTCGTAGAAAGACAGCTAATTAATCCTGCAAGACTTTGAATCCTCTGTTGGAATTTAGGGAAATCATCGAGGGATAATGCAGTACCTTGGGGTTTGTAAATGGCAGGGAGAATTTACCATCTCTAGTCTGAAGAGGCAGAGTCGAAGTAGTATAGGATCCCACAGAGGGTAAAGAGAAGGCTTCCTGGTGGAACTGTGGCCTTTAGTAGATGAATGAAGACCGCATAAGGAGGGAAGCAGAGGGGGAGATCCCAGCCTCTCTCCTTTCACTCTCTCAGCTCCTGCAGTGCCTCTCACTAGCCAAACTCAGCGGAAAGCCAGATGGTAAATGGAGTCCATCGATTCATCCCTAAAGATCAGCTCCCCAGAGCAGAAGGGAGAAAAGAGTGAATACAGTGCATATTCAGTTTTCATTAAAAAAAAAAGTACGTGCAAATCTAATTCACATGGAATTATCTGTACCAAACTATTAATAGTGGTTACCCCCACCCAAGTGATAATATTAGGTGATGGTTATTTTCTGCCCTATGTTTGTGTTTTAATTTTTCTGTTAATGATACAGGAAAAAATAAAGTTATTTTAAAAAAAAGAAAAAGAACCTTCAAAACTTTTACCTTCGAGAAGAAGACTGAATACGTACTTTGCATTAGATGAGTCAGAAACATTACATTTGCCCGTTAGCTTGGGGGAGTTAATTCGACCTTCTCCTTTACCAAGATAGCTAAAGACCAGACTGAACAGATCTGGAGAAGCGGACAGAAGAGAAACAGCATTCTATGGGTCCAATCAATTCAACAAAATTCGAAGGAGGCTTTATTCTGTGGCAAACAGAATTGCAAAGATTGGTGGTTTGCAGAAAGCCAATACAAGACGATTCCAAAGAAAACATAAATCTGAGGCCATATGTCAATTGAGAGGTGACTTTTAGGGCTCAGCCCAGTCTTGCATCATTACATGTAAGTGAACAAATACCTAGATTTGAAAGCTGAGGCACGGAACTGTTAAACACATACCCACTGAGCATTATCTGAAAATCACTGTTTTTATTAACGTTTTAGCCTGAATCCCCCTGACCACTTCTCATTCAGTTGCCATAAACATCTCTTATTCCCGCCCTTATTTTAATCCCTGGGTTCATCTCTACCTCAGCTTCTTCTGCTGGTTCTCTCTTTGTCTTGGGCAGGTGTTTTCAGTTCCTTGACATCAGTTTCCACATCTCCCCGAGTGAGACTTCAGACTATTCTTCTAGCTCAGATCTGTCACATGAGCTCCCAGCCCGTAGGCCTAGCTGCTTACTGGACATTTTCACCTGGATGCTTTGCAGGCATCTTAAATTCACATGCTGAAGACCTAACGCATTCCCTTAACACCTCTCCTGACAACACACACACTAGTGCTTGTTCCTGAATTCTCAAATTTATTTACATCTTACGGCCCATTTAATTTTTGTTCCTAACAAAAATAGATAAATGTGTGGAGGAAATTTCTTTTTTGGCAGAGAAATAAATAAATATTCACAGTGTGTCATCAGCGGTTTCTATGATGAAGAGGAAGTTAGCAATTTCTGTAGTCTGTGGAGGGATGGATTTCCCAAAAGCAAATCCCTGAAGTAATTCTCGACCCCTTCTCCTTCATTTCCCACACCCAGGGGTTTGGTTTCCTCTGCGCCCCTCTGTATGCTGTCTGTAAATCTATGGTGAAGACATACAGCTCCCGTCTTCCCTGCTTGGTACTGTACCCCCCATGCCTGGCATTGAAATCAATACTTCTTTTTTTTTTTTTACATTTTTTATTGATTCATAATCATTTTACAGTGTGTCTAATACTTCTTGAATGAATGAATGACTCTGTCTTGCAATCCTACCTTCTAACTTTTTCCATCTCTATCTCTGCTGCTACCATTTGATGTAGATCCTCCTCGTTTTCTTTTTAAGAGCCTTCCTAAGCTCTTTCTGTCCCCAGATACTCCTCGCATCAATTCTTTCTCTTAGATGCCACCAATTACTTTTTTAAAGTGCAATTCTGGTCCCACCACCCTCTGTTTTAAATAATCAAATAAAGACTGCCACCAACTCTCCCTTGTTTGCTGGGCCCACAAATGATTCTTGTGTGTTTGCCCAACAGTGTGCCTTCCATTGGATGGTACATGCCTTTAGGGAAGCATGCCCTCTCTGGTTACCCACTGGCGCCTAAGCTACCTTCCAATTGGCTGCCTCTTGCCTACAGGATAAAGACCCCTCTCCTTAACGTGGAAATCAACTTGCCCTTCTAGCCTCAGCACCCTCCTTGGCCATCCACTCGCTTAGATCTCGGATGCCTCAACCTTTCCCAGTTCCCTAACAGGTTCTCTGGGTGCCATGCAGACACTTCTTTCTCTCTGGTTGGTACCTACTTATACTTTAAGAAACTCCTCAAGTATCACCCCCACCGAGATGCCTTTGTGAACACGCTGGCACTGGCAGCTCTTTCCTCTGCGATGCTGTGGTGTTTCGTCTGTCTCTGTGCTGCACTAACTGCATCTTTACGTTTCTGTCTGCTCAGCGACTTCACAAGCCTCCAAGGCCTGGACTGGACTGTAATTTTTCTTTGTCATCCCACCTCTCAGTGCAAAATTTGGGAAATAGCAAAGGCTGAGTCGATGTTTATTAAATTACTGAACACTTTATTAACCCACATATATTGAGAGCTCTTGGTACCCATTAAACAGTAGCATCTCTCATGTCCCAGCATTACGTTTCACTGAAGCCTTCTCTCATAAATTTTGTGAAAAATGTGGAATGTTGCTGCACTTTTCTCTGGTCACATGGTAATTTAGTTCCTGCTTATACTTTTCTTGTACAAGCATATCTCTGAGATACTGTGGGTTTGGCTCCAGATCATCACAAAAAAAGCAAATATCACAATAAAGCAAGTTGCACAGATTGTTTCAGCTTCCCAGTGAGTATAAAAGTTATTCATATGTTATACTGTAGTCTATTAAGTGTGCAATAAAAAAATAATGTATATGCCTTAATTTAAAAAAATAACTTATTGCTAAAAATGCTAAGCCATCATCTGAGCCTTCAGCAAGTCACAGTAGGAACACCAAAGATCAAATATAATAAGAATGAAAAAGTTTGTAATATCATGAGAATTACCAAAATGTAACAGAGAGACACGAAGTGAGCAAATGCTGTTGGAAAAATGGTCCCAATAGATTTGCTCAGTGCAGTATTGCCACAAACTTTTAATTTGTAAAAAAAAAAAAAAAAAAAAAAAATCTGTGAACCCCAATAAAGCGAAGTGCAATAAAACAAAGTTTGCCTGTATCACTAGAAATAATGACTGCAACTACAATGGCGAATCTCTGAGATTTCAGTTTAAGGAAATTGTTATCACCGGAGAAATCTGCAAACGCCTGGTGGAGCCAGGCTCGATTCTTTGTATCTAAGCAGTTAACTCTCTACTGTGTTATGTTTAGCTTTCAGCTCTCAAAAATGCTCATTGTTCACGTCCTTTGTGCGGATTTATCCAACTGTCTCCTCTTTCTTTCATTAAGCTCTCCCGTAAAGCCATATTTCTTCTGTTTTCAACTGTGAATTTCTCTCTGCTGGAGCTTCCTGACGTAGAATCTATTTGAGGAAGCTTCAGTTGAAAAGGAGAAAGAGAGGAAAAAAACTTGTTTTTAAAGTTTCCCCCTTTCACCCAGTATTGGATGACATTTCTTTAAGATTAAGCAAACTTGTTATAAAACAGCATACCCTGTGAAGTATACATACAGCCACAATGTCATTATAAATACATTTTTCTTATCAGAGAAGACAACTGGCAAATCAGCCACTCTTGCAAGGTCGTATTTCACAGAGACAGCTGAATTCGCCCACTGCTGAATTATGTTCTGAAGCCAGTGATTTAGCACTGTCATCTATTTTGATTGACACCAAAAGCCTTCCAGGACAGTAAATGTAAAGACTTTAGGGAAAAAAAAATCACTTACAAAATGGCTTGATAGCTTTAATGAGTTTTAAAATGCAGTATAACCACTTAATCAAATCAGACAGCTCCATAAAAGAATTAATTTGGTCATTGGCTCTCTTTCCAAAATGACTTTGTTTTACTCAGTAAGGTGAGAATTTCTCTGTGACCAAACTGTTCACAACTAAATTCGGAATGACGTGACCTGGAGTGAGTGATGCATCTCCCAAAGTTTCTCAGAAGCTAAATTGCAGCCTCCTGGTGAACGAGATGCACATCTTTTCTTAAGTTTCATTTTAAATGACAGAGAAAAAGAACATGAATGAAATATATTAAAAACCACAAGACATACCTACAACCCTCATTTGGGGTAACTAGTGCATTGAATTTTAGAAACTGGAGTGCCCCTGAGATGCTATTCTTGGGCCCCCATGGGAGGGGACTTGGGGAAATCCCCCACACTGCCACAGACCACAGAGGTCATCGCTTGCAGTGCCAGGAGAAGAACACACACAGGACAGTAACCAGCCAGAGACAGAAGTCCTGCTTCAGTTTTTACTAGACTTCTGGCCCAAACTCCAGAGAAGATTATTAGAAAGGTGCTCTTAGCCCCTATAGAAATGTGAGATTACTACTCAGCCATAAAAACCGACAACATAACGCCATTTGCAGCAACATGGATGCTCCTAGAGAATGTCATTCTAAGTGAAGTAAGCCAGAAAGAGAAAGAAAAATACCATATGAGATCGCTCATATGTGGAATCTAAAGACACATGGACAGAGAATACAGACTTGTGGTTACCAGGGGGGTAGAGGGTGGGAAGGGATAGACTGGGATTTCAAAATTGTAGAATAGATAAACAAGATTACACTGTATAGCACAGGGAAATATACACAAAATGTTATGATAAATCACAGAGAAAAAAATGTGACAATGAGTGTGTATATGTCCATGAATGACTGAAAAAATTGTGCTGAACACTGGAATTTGACACAACACTGTAAAATGATTTTAAATCAATAAAAAATGTTAAAAAAAAAAAGAAATGTGAGATTATGCCCAGACTAGGGGCCTAAAAAGACTCCTTTCCTGTCTACCCAAGCCTAAACCCCAAACTTTTTAGTGTAGCTCAAGACTGGGGTTAGTTCTGGAGTGAGCTTTATGGAGACAATTACATATGGTCAGAATTACCCGCCAGTTGTAAATCATCCGCCACTGGGACAGACCGGCGTGTCTTGGGTCAGCTTCCGTTTAGTTCTATGTTACATAAAACTTTGTACCTTTCAACACTAAGACTCCCCTTGAGAGGTAGGAGCAACCGGGACGGAGTAAGGGAAGCGCAGATCCATAGACCCTACCTCAAAATTATATGGGACCCACTCTTATTGATGGTCAAGTTACCTGCACTTTTCAAATTACTATTTCTTCTTTCCTTCCTCTCCCTTTTCTCTTCTCTGCTTTCTGTCTCTCCTAGAGTTCAATTCCTGTATGTAGTGCTTGCCACCATCACCTTTGATATGTATGCGCGTGTTTATTAAATGCATGTCTGTGTCATCTGTGAGCCTGTTGGCTCCATAAGGGAAGGGACCGTGACTCTCTTGGTTAATCATTTCATTCTCAGCAACTGGCATAGAGCCCAGGAAGAGCAGAATAAGTGTGTCGGCAATGAATGCATCAGTAAAAGAGACAGACTAGATGTCACCCTCTTTGATGAAAGTTCTGCTCTTAAGAAATGTGGCTCAGTTGTGTGGCAGTGCTGTCGGCACCTTTATCATCCACAAAGGACTTCCACAAACATGGCCTTATTGTAAAGTGGCAGGCAGGATGGCCCGATCCCATTCGTAAAAGAGATTGAGACCCAGAGAGGTTAAGTGAAGTGCACAGAATTGCACAGCTAACTTGGGGCAGAACCAGGCTTTGAATTCCTGTCTTATAAGCCTGAGCCAGGCCAGGTGGTGTTTCCTCATACCAGGTCACCTCTCCAACATGTGCAGACATTCCTTTGTATCAGAGTGTGTAGACTGTGCACGTGTGGAGCAGCCACCACGTCTCACCCCTCACTCAGCAGGGTTGTTTTAAGTGCCTGCTCTGCACCAGACACTGCCCGCAGCTTTCAGATGACACATGTGAAAGAGATGTGGTCCTTGCCCTCAGAAACATTCACAATCTCATGCCAGCACAGTGTTCTTTTGCACAGGTAAGTTTTCAATTTAGATTGTTGAAATCCTGCCCTGCCCACAGCTCCAGTAATGTGCAGGTTAAATGGAAAGAAAAGCCAGGCTTTAAGGGCTATGGTTTCAGGTTGGAAACAAGATTTTAACCATTCTGCACATATATTAGGGATCCTCACAATAATGCTTATTTGCGGAGCTGAGACCAGAGGCTTGGATTTATGAAACAACTGTGGAACTTCTTCCAGCGTGTAGAGTTTGGAACGAGGATGGTATTGCCAGGAAGAAAATGTACGCAGTGAGCACATTTGGTCTCTCCCCTTATTCCAGTGTTAGTGTCTCCATAGAATTCCAAGCGAGAAAAGAGCCTGCAAAGGTGTGAGGTGGAAATCGTATCACAACATTCAAGCAGGTGAGACCATCAGAGATGACAGGGGAGAAAATGGCACTTTAATGCATGAGAATAGCCTTCTAGGAATTGTTCCAGGACATGTTCAATTTTAACAAGATGTGTTCCCAGAAGGGTCAGAGCCAGCAATGTCATGAGAGCCCCGGGAGAATAAGTGGCTGATGGGTTGGTACACCCGCAGGCTGAGTGTGCTGGCGGGGGGAGGGGAGGTCCTGTGAAGTGCAAATTACACAACAAATCTGGGGGGGAGGTTGTTTGTTTTTCCACAATAGAGGACTTTGAAACAAAAAGAGAAAATAACCCTGTAAGTGAGGAGAAATTTGGGGAGTAAAACTAAGTGATAAAGGATTGGTTCTCACAAGTAGGAGACGCACAAGTAAGGTTTTATGGAGGCAGTAACTCCTAGTTTCAAGAAAAAGTCGACCATTCGGAGAGGAGACAACTATGAACAATGGCACGGAGGTGTGAAGGAACATGCCGAGGTTGTGAGGGGTCTAGCTGGGGGAGTAGTTTTGTATGAAACGTGGAGCAGGGCAGCAGCAGATTAGGCTAGCCCTGGCTCAAAATGACCTAAAAATCTTCTATAGGCAGCTTCCGACCAAGCAGTGCCATGCTATGGAAGACCTCATCATATGGATTAAAGCTTTTCTAGGACTTGTATTAGCTGATCCTTCTGGAACAGAATCCAGGCAACCAAATTACCACCACTTGAATGCTATAGTGGGTATAGGTCAAGATTCAATCTTTTCTTTCATTTTGTACTAAAGAAATAAAATTAGATGATCTCTGATAAAGCTTACATTTGATACTAACAATTTTTGATTGTACCTAGCATAGAAACACTCCATCAATGACATTTTAAAGCAAAAAAAAAAATGTTTAGGGCAATTACATTGTGTAATTGAACAAAGTGTATTCTGATTCCAGATTCAATGATGGTCTAAAAGGACTTTTGACAAGGAGATGAATTATGTTCTGTGCTGAGCAGAATTTAGGGCATTATTCACAGGAAAAGAAAACCTAGTTTCCTTTACATATCATTTGCATTTTGGGGTTTTTTTTCTCATTAATAGAACTTAAATTTTTAAAGTTTAGAGTTTTAAAATTCCCTTAGAGATTTTGTGCCATCATTGAGTAATCCATCAAAAATCCAAAGGCATTAAAAGTTCTGTGATGAATATGTGTGAAATGTTTGAAGATGAAACTCTCTCTTGTAATTATACACCGCAGAATATGGAATCGTTTCTACCGTGCAAATTACCTACCCGAGGATACTATTTGAAAGTTCTATCTTGCGTAAATAACAGTCAGCCTTCTTATAGAAGAGAAGCTGTGTTTTCATACCTAGAATAGAAATTATTTTAGAATCGTTTACATGCAACATTGTTTCATTATTACTCAGATCCAGTGACTGTGAAAGGGAAGTGAACTCACACAGCTTGTTCTTTTCAGGCAGTGATTCAGTTTATTCTTGTTCCAATACTGCAGGAGAATAAAAAGGTTAGAATTACCTTTTGGATTCAATGTGGTATTTTTCCTTGATGCCTAAACAAATGGAAGGTTTTGCCAGCTTTTGACTCTAGGGTAGTAAGGGCTTCCTCTTGTAGTGTGCTTTATCTGAAATCTGGTGCTTTTCCCTAATGAAGGAATTATGGAACTTAATCCTTCAAACAAAGCCAATGTCTTGTGACTTTCCCAGATATTGCCCTGGTATGTAAGGAGGAGGAGACTCAGTTTTATTCTGATCTGGGGTGTAAGTATGTTCTTTTGGGTTATACACTAAAGTAATTTGGGAGACAGGATAGTCTAGTACAAATCTCTTCCTGCCCTGGAGATGGTGACTTAGTGGGTAAGAGGTGGGGTCTAGGAATGTGCAGTGTTGGGTTTTTTCTTTATTATGGTAAATTTAAGTAACATAAAATTTATCATTTTAACCATTTCTCTTTTTTAAGTGTGTGTACATATATGTATATATATATATATGTACACACACATATATTCGTTTTCATATTCTTTTCATTAAAGGTTATTACAAGATATTGAATATGGTTCTCTGTATTATACAGAAGAAATACTTATTTATCAGTTACATATTTTTACAAAACAAACTACCTCCAAAATTAATGGCTTAAAACTACGTTCATTTACTCAGTTCACAATAATGTGTGGCTCTTCTGGGCTGGGATGGGCTTGTCTGATTCTGTGTTGATCTGGCTCATGCTTCTGTGGTCCCTTGGCGGGTTAGCTGGGTGCCAGCTGGTCCCAGTTGGTCTCAGTAATATGTCTGGTGGTTGTTCAGCTATGGGTTGAAGACTGGACCTAGGATCTCTCATTGTCCAGAGGGTTTGTTCTCATGGTGGCAGGGTTCCAAGGCAGCAGGAAGACGAGCCCCAGGCACAAGCACCTTTCAGGTCTTCACTTGCACCCCATTTGCTTGTCCCATTACCCGAAGCAAGTCATCTGGCCAAACCCCAAGTGAACATGGAGAACATTACCGAAGGATGTGTTGACCGAGAGCCGAAGGAGCTGGGACCTTCTATCATCACTCCACCACTGCCCACCTACTTAATTCAATTTTCTGATGACCTCTGGGTTATCTGAAAACGTGGTCCTGCCACTGTAAGTCGGTGAGTGAAACATGACAGTCCCTGAGGTTGCAGGCATGTGCTCCAGCTGCTCGAAAGTGCTCTCCATTTGTGTGTTCATTCATTCATTCATTCATTCAATAAATACTTACTGTGCACCTGCTTGTGTCTGGAGAGCTCCTAGGCCTTGGGGGAAAAGCTATCAACAAAATAATCCAAGTCCCTGTTCTCTCAGGACTTACATTCTACTGTAGGTGGAAAAGTTTGGGGAGTGAGAATAAATGTGCCTGGATCCCTCACATATAACCAGGAAGTTTAAAAAAAAAAAAAAGCCCTGGAGAATATTCCTCATTTCTCATTCTCCACTCTTTTGTGCCTGTATGAATAATTGCAGATAGGAAAATAGTTGGGTTAATGAAAAGTTCCAGGTATCTGAATGCTGGGAAGCAGATGTAAAGCTTTGCAAGGACGGGAGGATTGACTCTGAACACGTGATCTTTCTGTAAGAGAGACGGCGTGGTTTCTCCCCTCCTCTACGCATGCCGCGGGGGTCGTGGCGGGCACGTTGGCCCCACACCTGCCTGAGGGAGGGCAGCTGATCTTTACAGCGCAGAGGGCGCTCAAGAGTCACAGGCGGCTGGATGGTGACGGACGCCGAGGACAGACATTTCCTTTGCACTCCTCTTTCTCTTTTTCATTATTGTGTGTGTTTAGTCCTGTGGGAGTAGAGTGGAATGCTGTATTTTTAAAGCAGCACAACTTTGTTGAAGAGGTTGATTTTTGTAAGCTAACAGAATCAGTTAGCACCCAGAGATGAGATCAGCTTAAAGCCCAGCCCGTGGTTCAGAGGTGCTGGGACACTCAGCACTAAGAATTCTGCCAAAACTAAAACTCACTGCAGACACAAGAGCTCACTTTGAATACACCGCCGCTGGGCTTGTTCGTGTGTGATCAGACCTCACGGTGGGGGACAACTGGGAGGCTGCATGTGGGAGGGTTCAAAGACTGCACTTTAGAGTCAGACGTGTCATTGCTAACATTGACCCTGAGCAAATGACTTACCCTCTCTGAGTCTCAATTTACCTATCTATAAAATGGGATAATAACACTACCTACCTCATGAAATTTGGAACTATTAAGAGAATGCATGTGGGGCTCTTAGCACGCTCCCTATAGTAGGCATTTGATTAAAATATCACCTAAGCCTATCTTTGTAATAAATGCTATTGTGATCTACAGTTTCATCACCACAAAGAGGTGCCTTTGGCCTGACTCTCAGTGCCAGAAATTAAGCTGCAGGGAAGGTACTCTGTGAACCTTCCTGGAACCAATTCAATTCATGAAACTAAATTTTGCTATTTATTCATAGCCAATCAGGAATTCTTATTTGGCCTATTACCTACCATTTGAGCAACTTTTTTATGACTTGGAGTTGCCGTAGAAGCAGCCCCACATTGGTCTTTCCCCAACAAAAACAAAAACCAGCACTCCAAGCAGGAGAACCTTGCCCGGCATGACTTTAGGGTTGTTGGAAAGAACTCCCTCAAAATCTGTCCTGGGTAGTTTTCCACCAGACTTTCTGGAAGAGCCCATAATCAAATGTAAATTTATTCAATCTCATGTTTTCCGGTTTGGACTTAGCTGAAAGTAGCCCCTCGACCCAGTGGGAGTTTGGCTGGGAGTTGACTTTGATGGATGGGAACAGGAGTTTTATGAGGTAAGAGGAAGAGGGAGAGAGGATTTTGAATCATGGGTATGAGAACCATGTGTCCTGCGTTTTCTGAAACAATCCCATTTCACCATAAACATGAAACGCTAGGGAGAGGGTCATATGCTACCTCTGGGTAGGCAAGGGGGTTGCTTTGGTGCTGAGAAGAGCAAGGAGATAACAAAATTTGAGATAGGAGAGGGATCCAAAGAGGAAATGAATGATGCTGAGAGGTAAATCTCTCAGCTGAGTTATATGAGCAACAGGGATTGTTATGCAGTGTGGGAAAACACCATCTTCCCATCTCCCCTGTGTGACAGAAAGCTATGTGTCTGCATGAATTTATGTCCCTCTGGGGCTCTGTTCCTCTCCTAACTTTCTGTCTCACCTCCTACCTTGTTGTATGTGGTCCTTTCCCTCCTCAGGAGATCACAGTTCTATCACTGTGAAAATTGAGGTGTCTTCAAGTTCCTCACTAGTCTTAGCGTATTTTCTTAAGACAAATTGCCAATTTGCTCTTTTATGGAAAACACTAAAATACTTGTCATTTTTTTAATAGAGTGACCTTGCTCTCTTCCCATTTGCTGTTCTTTCTAATTTCTTGACTGGAGCTAGAAACATTGCATGGAAGGGGTTGTCAGCCTGGTGGCAATAGTCACATTGGGAGCATGACAATGTTTGCTCTGAAAGTCCTTGAAGCAGAGTCCTTGGACATTTTTACTAGTGACCGTCCATGAAGTGACAGCACTGAAAACAGGGAGCATCATTGTGTCTGCCTTGTCCAGGCACAAGCTTGGGGCCTGGTGCACCGTCAGTGCTTGATAAATATTTATTCAGTGATTAGAAGGATGGTCTATGGTGTAAAATAATAACCTTGCCGGATACAATGAAACCACTGGGGTTAACACCTCCAACAAGCGGCCCTTGGCAGCTGTGCTCTGGACCGTGTTTCCCTGCTTCCTTGGAACACACTCCCTCAGCCTGAAACACCTCCCATCTAAGTGTGTGGCCCATGGGCTCCACCCGAGGCAGCCAGGAGGCTCAGCGTGTGACAGTCACCTGAACCTGGGGCTCCAGGACTCCTGGCCATTCTGGACTGAACACCTGGCCAAGTCTCTCCTTAAATATGTCAAAAATCATGCTCTAGTTACTTTGGAGAAGGAAATTCTTAGACTGTTCCTAAAAGCAGCTACAACTTAGGAACAAATTGATTCAATTCACCAGTTCTCCTGCAAATGAGATTTGAAAAGAATGTTGAGCTGCCTCAGTCTTCCCAAAGAAATCCACATGTCTTTCCTATGGTGAAGACCCTCAAGAGGCAGAAATTTCCCCATCCTCTGATGTTTTAGTTCAGATAAGAATCTTTGATCATTTTCCTTGAAATCTGAGGCTACTGCTGTTGGCCTCTTCAAAGCAGAGGACAGGATGCCCTAGCACTCTGTGGCTGGTGGGTGATGCCCTTGTGGGGAGTAAGTGCTGGCTTCTTTCCAAGCTCAGCCATGGCTGGAGCAGTAACTTACAAGCGGCACTCAGTAGGACAGCAGTGATTAGAGCAATGGAGTTTTCACCCTGGGAAACACCGATTCCCCACGCAGAATTTAGAAATGTAGAAACATTTTTCTTTCACGTGTCTTGGTGCCTCTGGCCTGGACCAGTGCATCCATGTGTTCTAACGGGAGTAGAGACTTGGGGACGCAAAAGTGTTATCAGCGAAGGCAGCGCCGTGTTAACCCCTGGAGTAACACAGTACAGGTTTGCTGTCTGGGGGACAGAAAAATCATCAGAGATATTCTCTGGGGATGTTGCCCAGTTATTTTTGCTCTTTAGCAAAGACCCCAAATGTCCCAAAGTATGACAACGTTTGGGAATAACTGCCCCTGAGAGCTCTCCCTCATTTGTAGTTTATACAGCTGTACCGCAGACTTCTTGAACTTGTTTTATTTTCATTTCATGTATAATAATATTTATTTTCATCTTGCATGTAAAATAATTGTATTTATACTTTATATAACTAGTACATAATACAATTATTTTGTATATAGTACCTTTAGATTCTATTTTTATTGTGTCATAGGGTGATGATGATAACATATTAACTGTGTAGTAAAAACTACTTATCATACACAAGATATTGTTCTAAGTGCTTTATGTCCATTGTCATCATTAATCCTCGCATGTCTTTTTTTGAAAGAGGTAGTATTATTATCACCATTTTACAGATGAGAAAAGAGAGGCACAAAGAAGCTAAGTGATTCGCCCAAGGTCCCACAGCTGGTAGAGGTGGAATTTACCCCAGCTCTGGTGATTCTGGCACCTGAGACTTTTAACTCCCAACTGCCCTGATCAAAGTGGCCAGAAGCTATTGGAGACTTGATTGGAGAGAACTGCATCCCAAGGCAGTAGAGAGGTGACAAAATCAGTGCAAATGAAAAGAACGATGACTTCTGGACAGACGTCACATTTAGGAATTTCCTGACACTTCAATAAACTTAGACCACCTACTTGTGGCCCAGAGCGTACTTACTTGACTGATGTCCAAACCTATACAAATGTAGACTTTGCAGAACCCCAGCGACCGGTTGTCAAGATGGGTCTGGAAGGCACGGGGACTCGAGATTGGCACTTGCTCTGGGAAGGAGAAAGGAAGAGCACCAGTATGAAGCAGCTCTCGGGCTTCACCCAACCTGGGACTGGGAGAAGGTCTTGCTTCTGAATGGCCCTTAAAACAAGGGACAGTAGTAGAAGGGGTACAAATGTGATCAAAGAGTTTAAATTGCTGATGAAAAGACTTGATAGGTTTTCTGTTTTGTGGAAATTCTTCTGTACTGAGAGGAAGGCTAGAAGGACAAGTCCTAATTGAATGACCTCTCCCAGTAGAGGAGCTCTTGGCCATTGTGAGCCCGTGGAAGGGCTTTCTGGCCTAGGTGCTCGTGGCTAAAGTTCCAGAAGTTTATGGGTAAATTAGGAGAGTTTTCTAATACATTTTAGGATTCATTTATTCATTCATAAACATTTATCAAGTGCTTTTGATGAACCATCTGGACTCTAGGGTAGACAGAAAGGGTTAAGATGGAAAGGCATATAGAAATTTTTAAAAAAAAAAGTCCCTTTCCCTGAGAATCTCACTTGGTGAGTGGTGGGGACAGATAATAAAACCAGCACCGGCGTCATGAGATGTTTGCACAGACATATTTGAGAGCTGCTGTGGTACCTCTGAGGCAAGGGCACTTAAAATCTCTTAGAGGGAGGAAAGTCAAGTCCAAGAAAGCCCCTTGAAGGAGTCCATTCGTTGTGTCATGAAAGATTTGCAGTTGTCCAGGCTGATGTTGGGGGCACCCCAGGCAGAAGGAGCAGTGTGTATACCCCAGAGCATAAGGCAAAGGCTGCCCCTCAATCACGCAGGTGCATTGTGAACAACTGGAACCAGCCAACTGGTCACCCAACTGGAACTAGCCAACTGGTCACCCAACTCCTACGTACTCTTTGGCAGAGGGCTTGAACTCAGTTCTAGAGTTTCAAGAACCCCGTGTCAGGGTCAATGTCTCAGTAGGAAGTCAGACTTCTTGTTTCTAGAGCCTCCTCTAGGACTCTGTGTCCAATTTCATATGAAAGCACCTGGACAATGGCTGATATTAAAGCCATTCAGCCCCTTTCGTGAAGTTAGAAATGCCAAAGAGGAAAGGAGCTAATATTCCTTGAGCAGTCATCCAGGTAAGGGCTTAGGCACTTTTTGGTTTGGGGGGATTTTTATTGTTGTTTGTTTTTTACGTAATTGCCTTTACTAGCAACTTTCTCACCAAACTATACCTGCTTGCCGTAATGCATCATTGAGAAGCACTGTCTTTTAGCCAGAGATGAGTTGTGACTTGTTTTCTCCTGGGTTCCAGTTGCATGTGGATACATCTCCTTCCTCTGTGAGAAGCTATCCCTAAATTCATTGTATTTCTCTAAGTGCCTTTTTTCACAGCCTCACTTCCAGCTGCCTCTCATCCCCTGGGGTCTATCACAATTACTTACATCAATGTGGTGGCTCACCACCTTAAGTGAAGGGGTAAACAATTAATGTTGCAGCTCATGGCAGCGGGCTGGCCTTTCTGGAATGCCATTAGGAATTGTCTTGGAAAGGGCCATGTAAAATGGTTGCTCACACTGAACTTGAACTAATTATTCAACTGACGATTTGGCAGGTCAGTCAATGGGAAACGAGGTACTGCCGGCTGAAATTGATCGCACCTCATTTCCCATCAGCTGTCAAGCCGAATCGTGGATAAAGTCGTAAGTAAAGGATCAGTGCCCATCATTCCTGGGGCCGGGTTTCCCTATCCCTTCCCCTTACTTGGACTCCAGGCTAATCAATAAAATTAAGTGTTTTAGTCTTACAGAGGGAAGCAGTATAAAATGTTTACCACCTTCTGAGATGCAAGGAGGAGGGGCAGGGAGAGTATTCTCTGTTTCATAATTGATGTGGCCGCAGCCGTATAATCCCCTAACCTTGTCTGGCAGCTCGGATACGGAGGTTGGATTTTAAATCCCATGATCCATTATGCACTGCTGAACCTCCACATCTACCACCGTCCCATCAGCCAAACGGCAGGGCTCCCCACCAGGGCCTCTGAACACGTGGGGCCCTTACACGTCGTGCCTGTGGGCAGGCCTGTGGAACTTCACACGTGGGTGACTTCAGGCAACTGGCAGGAGGCAATGGCAGGTTTAGCGGAGCCCTTCTGAAAGTTATGAACAAAGGATGGAGGGAGGCAGATTTTTTTCCCACCGAGAAAAGGCTGGGAGTGATCCAAGCAATGGATTTGGTGACTTAAACCACTGCCCTCTCAGAAGATGTTATAAAATGGAACATGTTCTTGACTGAGTGGACTGGGAGCCTCTAAAACCCACTGCTGGCCCAGGCTGGTGGAGACAACAGAGATCCAGGCTGCAGTTTACATACACGCTTCCTCAGCCCCAGACCAGCTGACCTCCTTCCTTGCACCATGGGACCTGATGGCTCCTTATAAAGAGAAGGCCTCCGGGACCTGGACGTCAGCCACCAGGGAATAACCAGAATGAAATTTTCTGAGAAACATGCCCACGTGTAAAAACTGCCACATTTTCCTCACAATGATTTGTGAAGTAGAAAGGGCAGGGTTTTTTCATCTATATTTTACAGTATAGGAAATCAGGGTTTAGGAACTTGAGTGACCTCCCTGACGGCTTGAGGTAACTTAATGACAAAGCTGGAATTGAACTCCCGAGCTCCAGGGAAAGATACTTTTTTCCCTAAACCATATTAGGATCAATCAGTAGAATTCTGTTTACCAATTTCCTCATGGATATACACATCCTTTATTCTCTTGTTTACTCAAAAAAAAATTTATTGAGAATTCACCGTGTGCTATATGCTAACTATGTACCCAGAAGGAGGTCACAGTCTTGGGAGACAGACAGAGCAGCAAGTCAGTACAATGATACAGTGTGGACAGCACTAAAATGATTGGGTGGAGCATGGGTGCTTAGGGAGGAGGGGCGCCTACTTCACTCTTGAGGGTGGCCTAGCAAAGTCTTCAAGGACAAGCAGGAGTGAGCTACATGGAAAAGGTTTTTCAGGAAGATGGAACAGCATCTGCAAAGCCCCAGAGGCAAGACAAAGCTTAACAGAAAGATGGTCGGAGCTCAGAATACCAGGTGGAAAGGGGGAAAGGTGGGCTGCAGAGCCTCCCAGGCCTATTCACTGAGGGGTTTGTGAGCCTGTAAGTGGCTGTCGCCACAGAGCCGAGCCCAGGATTCCAGCAGTATCCTCCTCTGCCTCCTTCTCTCCTTCCTCCTCCTCCTTTTCCAGAAGGAAGGTGGACTTTTAGTCACCATTAAACACTTCTTAGAGGGGCTACAGCAGAAGTAATGCCTCTGCCTCAAAGTACACAATGGTGACTGCTCACTCAAGAGTGATTTCTCACACACACACACACACACACACAAACTAGATAAGGTGGGTGGCTCTGTCGGCTACGAGATTTGATCAAGGTCACTTGTTGCTTGTCGGGAAGGAGCTGAGATTTGAGGCCAGCCCTCCCATCCCATCTGCTTTCATAGTGGTATTTAAACACACTGCCTTTGGCCTCTTTGCGTGTCAGTGGTTTTACTGAAAAAACTCACTGGGATGCACACTTTTTAAAATTATATAATTTTCTTTTCCAGAGTGTTTCCTATTGGAGAAAATAACACCATTCTTAAGCCGAACTGTCCTAACACCACAAAAGGGGCTAGGATATTGCACTGAAATGAGGATCATTGACAACTTCTTAAATGCTTCCTTTTTAATTGAATGAAAGTAATATACTCATAATTGTTTCAGACAGAATGTGGGAAGCCTTGTGATTAAGACCTCTTATTTCTGACTGACGTGAACAATTCAAAAGGAAGAGGAATTAACAATGGTGTGAATGGGACATTATGTGCTACGAGTCTGGGTACCAGCATTCAAAACAGAGAGAGAGAGAGAGTGTGTGACTTAGTCTTCTTGTAATATTTCAGAATTGGGGGCATGAAGGGAGCAGACTTGGTCCAAGCTGTATGTTACAGATTCTGTAACCAGGAAAAGGCAAGAAGAAAGTGGAGACCAGCACCTCCCTGCTCCCTCCCAAGCAGTGAACACTGGGGCACCCGCAGTGAGAGCCTTTCTTTAAGTACATGACGTCAATTTCTATTTCCTTCAACATCAGAATGTCAATGAAGTAGAACAGAGAATGTTTCCACAAGATATTAAAATGACAGAGTCATTCTCTGTTAACTGGAGAACGGAGCAGGCAGCTCTGTATGCAGCTCCATATGATTGTAAGCGGTGCAAACTCAGATACCTCCAGGAGCCAGGAAGGAAGCGTCAATGAGAGGGGCTGGCCGTGTGAGTGCGGAGGGCAGGAGCTCTACACACGGGGATGCTCAGCTCAGCTCCGCCCCACTGGGATCCCGAGGGAATAGGGACCCAGTGACCTAGACCCTCTAAGTTTTCAAGGGAAGCTCAAATTCTGGTTTTTGCATTTTTTGTTTGTATTTTTAAATTAGAAAGCTTCTGATTTAAAATGTTGTGACAACTGGTTTGTATCCTCATTTTGTGGGAGGAACAGTTCTAGCTCACAATACACTATTTCAAGTCCCTATCTGGGATTTTGTAAATCACAACAGTTATGGAAAGAGATGAGTATGAGATAAAAGGATTTGATATTAAATATTGAAAACCGGTCTTCAAAATATGGACACCATGTTGAAGATATGGTACGTAAAAATAAGTCACGTTGTGGAGTAGACAGAGCACTAGACACACAGTAAGAATTTCTGGGTCTCAGTGTGTCCTCAGTCAAGGACTTAGGCAGTTTCTTCATCTGCAAAGCCAAAGACTTGATTTAGATTTTATCTGAGCTCACTTCTAACCTTCATGTCAATGACCCTCCACCCCCTTGAAATCCATGCAGCACCTCATCAGAGATGTCCTGTCAGCTCTGAGCAGTTTCTGTCTTACTCTGAATTACAGAGTATTCTTCCTTTATGTAATAATGGGATAAGAATAAGAAGACTCTATCAGGAGTGCAGAGAATATAGAGAGAAGAAAGGGGGAAGGAGAGTTCCAGAAAGAGCCACTTCTTGGAAAAATCTGATGTACCCTCATCCTCTTGCCATCAGGATTTTATCTGTTCTCTCTGGCCAGGTCTGATCCCTTAATAGACCCTATTTCAGCCTCTTACCAACAGTGAAGAATCCTAACAGCAGGTAGAAATGGACAGTCTACCCAGGGCTCACCACACGCGAGGTGCCATGCCTGGTATAAATGTTCATTTTCCTCCCAACAGCCCCAGGTGCTGGGTCTCTCGAGAGCTACTAATGTGTGTGATGTGCAGATGGGAGAATGCAGGCTTGAGAGTAATAGCCATCCACGCAAAACACACAGCGAGGTTGAGGCAGATCAGCCAGGTCTCTGGCCCCAAACCCTTGATCTTAATCAGCCCTGAGGGGCCAAGTTATGTGCCGTATCTTTGGGGCTCTGGGAGTCCGGCCTCAGTTCAAATTTGGCATTTGCCACTCACTGACCATCTTTGGGAAAGTCATTTAACATCTCTGAAGCGCTGGTTTTCTGATCTGTGACTGTGAAGGACTGAAGCACCTGGAACAAGCGTTGAGGACTGAGTTAGCTGCATAAGGCATATCAGGAGCTTGTAAGCATTCAATAAATAGCATGATTATTGTTACTAGTCCATTAGTATACTCTGCTGTCTTCTTTCTCATTGAACCGCCCGAAGAAAGAGGCTGCAGACCATCCCATCCAGCAGGAAAGCAAGAAATCACACAGCAGATGAACGTGACGCTTCCCAGGGAGCCGGAGATAGGGACAGCAGAAGGACATCTGCACAGTCCCCTTAGCCCTGCTGACTGGACCCTTCGATGCCTTGAAGTCCTCCGGAAGAAGTAAAACCGCAGAAATTCCCTTGAGCTCCTGGGAAGGGGAAATGCCATCTCTGCTTAAATACTACGTTGTAAAGAAATCACGTCCTCTGCATGACGGGCAGGGAGGAAACACACCTGGGTCTTCCCCAGCGTAATTCGTTACAGGCAGAAGCATTCGATGTTCCCCACTGCCCGGTGGCGCGAAAGGAAGGGGAGGTCCCCACCGGCCATCTGAGTGAAGCGGCGGGGACAGTGTGCTTTGCTGTCACCACGGAAGGGCCCTGAAGCACACGGGCCATTGGGCAGAAGAAAGCCGTCCAGTGAGGGCGGACCAGCCCCGCCAGGTTTGCTTTCGCTGCTCTGTCCTCATCGTATCGTGTGGCCCAGGATGCTCCGGCCCCGTGAGTTCTCCGTGAGAGCGCCTGCATCTTCGCCGCTAGCGGGAGCGGAGAGCTGAAAGCCCTCCACACGGGCCACTCGGGCACTAGGCTCCCCGCGCGGCCCAGAGCACCCGCTCCCTTCTCCGCTTCATGCTAGTTCTAACGCCTGGCCTGAGAGAACTTCCGCACAGGCTTTACAGTTAGCCCAGTTTAATGGAAAAGCCTCACCTGAGTCCTCTGTTCACAATGCTCTGCGTAGCGAAGGGTTGCTCAAAGTCATTGCCCCGTTGCAATGACAGTGTTTAGGCGGTTATTTCCTTTTGCTAGAAAACCCACCTTGGAGGCGCCTGCAGCCTTAGCACATTTTTTTTAAATGTGTCTGTCATATTTAAAATTGCCATTTTGCTCATAGTTATGGAAATGGAGGAGTGTCTGGTGTTTCATATCCCTCCTGCCTTAGACTTTAAACTGGCCTGAAAACTAAAAAGTCTTGGAGTCAGACCACGGACACCAGCCGTGTGGCCAACACAACAGTTCAGCAGCAAGCCGCAGACCGTGCTCTACATGGAAACCCTTCAGATTGCGTTTATACTGTCAAAGCCATGCAAAGATCTGAGCCAAGTATCTGTATTATGATGATGATGATGATGAAAACCTGAATTATGATAATAATACTGAGCAAAGGCTTCAGAAATACCTCCAAGCTGTAGACTAGGGGCCTTTTCTTAAAAATTGATATATAGTTGATTTATAGTATTGTGTTAGTTTCAGGTGTATAGCAAAGTAATTCAGCTATATACATTTTTCAGATTATTTTCATAATGGATTTTTACAAAATATTGAACATAATACCCTGTGTCGTACAGTAAATCCCTGTTGCTTATCTATTTTGTGGATAGGAGTGTGTATCTGTGAATCCCGTACTCCTAACTTATCCCTCCCCCCTCCTGTCCCCTTTGGTAACCGTAAGTTTGTCTTTATGTCTGCGAGTCTGTTTCTGTTTTTTAAACCATGGAGTCTCCTCATGATCTTTGTATTGATAGGTGTGCTTTGGAGGGGATTCTCAAGTTTAATTGGTGTTTTTCAAGTGTCCAGAAAGTGGTTCTAAGAGGTATTGGAAAGTGTGATGTTGCACTCATGAAGCAGTTTCAAAGTATCTTCAACCTCCTTCTCATGACAGTTTTATTGTTTGGGAGAGAAAGGCCCAAGGTGTTTATGCTGTGTCTCTTACTAAATTTTTCTGTTTACAAAAAAACAAAACAAACAAAAAAAAACTACCCTAAACTTGATGTGAAACCACAAGGCTCATGACTATTCTCTCTCCAGTGTTGAGAGTTGATGAGATCCAGCTAGGCGGGTCTCTATCAGGATCTCTCTTATGATTCAGATGATCGCAGTCAGATAGAGTCTGGAGCTGCAATGGTTAAAAGCTCCCTCACATCTCTAGGGGCTGATGATGGCTTTGGGCTGCGACCTCAGTAGGACCTGTTGGCCAGACCACCAGCAAATGGTGTTCGTGTTCCCCAGGCTTCTTCACAGCATGGCTGCTGGGTTCCAGGGTCGAGCATCCCAAGACAGAGAGCCAGGCAGAAGCCACGCTGCCATTTCTAATCCAGTGCATTGCATTCCCTGGAGGTAAGGCACTGTGGTCAGCACATAGTTAGGGCAAGGGGAATTAGACTAATTCCAGGACATGAGAAACTTCAAATCAGTCTTTGTTTAAAAGGTAGTCAAACCCTCCCTCCAGCCCCTACTTATCGACTCCCGTCCTGAGGAATAACAGCTCAGGCTGAGGCTACCAGAATCCCACAGACCAAATTGGTTGGGGCTGAAGGATGTTATTTTTTCCATGAAACCAGCATGCCAGTTCCTCGTTTAGAAGCCTCTGAGGTTAACAAATGATTCTCACGTAGTACAGGTAAGACTCCTGAGTAGCAATGACTTCCTTACCCTCCGGTGCTGCAGCGGCAGGCTGCAGGACGTGTGGAAGCCTCCTGGCATTCTGCTTAAGCCAAGCAGCAGGCCGTGCCCATTGTTTGAGAACTGCATTGTTCACGTGAGCCTTTGTCCCGGATAGCAGCGCCTGTTCGTCAGTACGATGCAGTGCACTCTGATTTTCTGCTTCTGTCTTTCTTCCTGGATATCCCTTCCTCCTCGCTGATTGCTTTTCCTTCTTAGACCATTACTCTACTTGATAGTGCCGGGTTATCATTGGAGCGCATCTCCCTCTCCAACGCGCCTGTGATTGATACTAATCTTCCTCGTGGGACACACTTTATAGGATGCACAGTGGAAACCACTCTCTAAATCTTCACTTTATATGTGCTGACAATTTACAGGGTTGCACCTCACACGCCTCTCAGGAGGCTTAAGGGGAAATTTGAGAACCGTGTAATCAGACTTCCTAATAAGAAGAGAAATGCCTTTCATACACAGACGCTGCCATGCCATTCAACAGCCTCTGCTCCACCCCTGTTGGTCTTTTTTGTTTTATTTCCAGCCAACAAAATGCACATCTAGGTATTTTGGGATGTGGCCAGTTCCTAGAAGCCCAGCATGTATCGCTTCTCTCTTCTGAGGAAAGTAGTATTTTAATTACTCTGGTGAAAGCTTTCACTTGCCATCATTTCTATAAAAACAGAAAATTAAGATGGTAGCAAACACTGCATTGAAGCAGAAGCCTTGCTTCATAATATAACTTCACCTTTTCCAGGAAAACAGAGCTCCCGAGAGATTTATAAACACAGCGTGCTGTATCTGACAAATGCTTGGGTTGGCATTTAATTATTCCAGACCCAAGGAGGTGTTTTGATTCCTCATGTAAAGTGTTCACCCCTAAAATATGCAGGCCACGGGAGCCAATGTAATGCAGTATTTGGTTGCAACAGTATTAGATTCAAAGTGTTCTTCAAATGAATGCCTGCATCTGAGAAACAGAGGTACTTATCAGACCCCAGGCTCGAGCGCAACTTGAGCTGAATTCATGACTCATTAATTAGATTACACGACATCTGAAGAAGGAGGCTTCTGTCTCTTCTATCTCTATGGTCACATGGTGGACCAGCAAAACTCACAGGAAAACTGGGCTTTTTTGATGTTTTAACTCAAAAATTCAGACCCAGTTGCATAGATTAGGGAAAATGGATATACAAAACTTTAGTTCCTTTGAGTAGCTAGATCTCACGTCTGAAATCAGGAGATTGGCCCTTTTAAAAGAGATGATATCTCAAAACCCTTCTGTTTTTCTTCCTTTAACCTATATGTTCTTTTGGAATAAATATTTCTGGTCAAACTGGGAGCTATGGGCTGGATTGTGTCCCCCTAATACTTGTATGTTGAAGTCTTCACCTCCATTACCTCAGAATATAACTCTATGTGGAGACAGGGCCTTTAAAGAGATGATTAAGTTAAAATGAGACTTTTCAGGTGGGCTTTAATCCGATACGTCCTGTGTCCTCATAAGAAGAGGAGATTAGGACACAGAAAACACAGAATGCGAGGCACCCACGCAAAGACACGGGGAGACAGTGAGAAGCTGGCCGTCTGCAAGCCGAAGAGAGAAGCCTCAGAAAAGCAAACCTGCTGACAGCGCAGTCTTGGCCTTCCAGCCTCCGGAACTGCGAGACAACGCGTGCCTGATGGTTAAGCCCCAGCCTGGGATTTTGTTACGGCCGCCTGAGCCCTGGGAGTTGCTCCCGCGTGTAACGGACACTCATTTTTCTGGGTAACTAACTAAAAGAACCTTTTACACATTTCTAGGTACAGCTCTGCGCAAAGTCAGAGTGGCCTGGTCTCACCTTCAAGGTATCAAAGATAAACAAAGCTGGATGATTTTTCATCAGGAGTAATATACTGATTAAACGGGGAAATAGTAAGGAAAAGAGTCCAGGCTGAACTGAGCCCAACTTGGATTTACACAGAGATACCTGGGTGTTTTAGAGGGAGGATGAGGGTGTAGGAAGGGGGCTTGGGGGCGCTCAGCAGAGTCAGGGAAGTGAAGAGTAACGGCAAGCAGGAGGGGAGCTAATCCAAGTGAAACCCATCTGGGCTTCCTAAGGGGCGTTTGTGGAAGTTAGGTGCCTGTGTTCCCACAGACGCCGGGACTCAGGGGCCCGGTCTTCAGGGGTGGGCTGGAGGAAACAGTAAGTTCTTTTGGCAGCCTTGGATTTCCTCAGGCAGGCACTTTTAGGAGGATGAGGGTCATGAGAGGGCTGCAGCCCTGGGCTGTTAGAAAGTGTGCCAGTGTTTGTTGCCAGGCCTAGGTGAGAAGAAGGCTCAGAGGAGCCCGGCTAGACTTGGAGCGGGGAGAGAATCTTTGTCAGCAGGGACTACGTGCTGACGGAGGGCGCTTAAGCCCTTCCAGCACGGGCTCCCCCCGAGCCAGCGGCCTGAGGAGCAACCCGAGCTCTGTGCTGATGTAGCGGCATCCGGTGATGGAATCCAGGCCCGTCCTGAGTTGTGGGATGACACCGGCCAGGAGGAAGCCGATCTGAAATCTGGGGCAGGCTCGGACATAATGGCAGAGGAAGAGGCGGGAGCCCTCAAAGTTAGAATTTAGGGGTGTTTTTGTACTTGCTGCACTGGATTGTGATGTGTTTACACGGTGCAGGCAGAGAAGCGAGAGGCCGAGTAGGGGGGTACAGCGGGCTGGGGCCAGTGCGAGGACGACAGAAGAGCAGGAACGACAAAGCAGGTGGAAAGTTTAACAGACAGACATCACTACCTGTAAAATAATCTGCAACAAGGACCTACTGTGCAGCACGGAGAACTACACTCAATTTCCTGTAGTGAGCTGTAATGGAAAAGAATGTGAAAATATATTTATATATGTGTATGTTTATATATAACTGAATCACTTTGCTGTAAACCTGAAACTAACACTGAAAACTGACTACACTTCAATAAAAAACAAGAATTAAAAAAAGAATATGTGACAAATACTAAACATTGCATATAGTAACAAACCGTATTCCCTATCACCAATGTTTGTTTTGCCACCTTTTGCTATATATTAATTCCTTGGAGCATTTTGATGATCATTTATTAAAATTCTAATG